>NC_028355.1:32493823-32731226 GCF_000741045.1 Vigna radiata var. radiata | reverse complement strand
AGATTTTTCAATCTAGACAAAGATGGGCGCCATGCCCCTAGATTTTTCAATCTAGATAAAGATGGGCGCCATGCCCCTAGATTTTTCAATCTAGAAAAAGATGGGCGCCATGCCCTCTAGATTTTCTAATCTAGACTAAGCCGAACGCCACGCCTCCCAGACTTTTAATCTCGGCAGAACCCGGACGACCTACCCTCTACGGTCAAAAAACATCACAAGCAAAGTTTAACTTGAAATTCAAGTAACAAGACCATATCTTCAACAAAGTTCATAATAGCGAAAGCAAAGTTCATAGAGAATAATACGAACAGAAACATCACAGTCAGAGCAATTGATGAGGAAATAAAGTCAACATGGCAAGCAGAGTTCAAAAGATTACAACTTAAGGACGAAAATACAAAAAGGAATATAAACTATCCTAAGAATCCACATTGGCTGCCTCCCCCTCCTCCTCTTCAGCAACCTCTTCCGCTGGCTCTTCATGGATGACTTCATCCTCTATCTCGGCCAGGTCTCCTTCTTCAGTAAAGGTACCGTCAGGAATGTCCTTGATCGGCACCATCTCACCAAGATACACATCCTTATATATATCAAAGTCAAAGGCACTAGGCGCCACATTAGCTAAGCGTTCCATTTGCCTCAGCGCCTTCTTAAATCCTTTTGTATGTTCCTGGCGAATGGCCGCGAACATCTCCGCCTCGGTATCCTTCCATTCTAATGAGGCCGCCTTCAACGCATCTCTCTCCTTCCGAACGGCATCCGCTTCAGCCAAAGCCTTCTTGGCCGACTCCAGTTCCTTCGCCAGATTGTCCCGTTCGGTCCTAGTCCGCAGGCTCATTTCTCTTAGTTGTTCATGGATCGAATGACTTTCGGCCAACATCCTGGCCGACTCTTCAGCGTTTTTTGCGCAATCAGCATGAACAGCGCGAGCATCCTCCAACTCCTTCTTCACCCGGTTCAGTTCACCTTGAACATCCCCTCGACTGGATGCATAAGCCAGTTTATACGCCGCCGCCCCACAATTCAAAAGATGGTATAGCAGATACTCAGACATTTGCTGCTCAGACATTGCAGCCATCGCCTTTTCCTCAGCGGCATCGAAGTTGAATTCGATCTTGTGCCTTAGATCGAAGCCCGGATCATCCATACCCAACGGTAAATGCCGCTCGGGAACAGCCTCCTCCTGAACGGCCATGGTCTTTTTACCCTTGGTGGTACCGCTATTGGACGGTACCTTCCTCTTGCGAGTTAATGGTTGAACGGGAGAAGGAGGAGCATCATCAAGGTGTACTATGGTGGCCGGGGTAGAGGAGGTCCCGGTGGACCGTGCGGCCTGTCTCCCGACCCCTTGGTCCGCCACCTGCGATTCCTTGAACCAATCGCGACCGGTCCTTCTGGCCATGACTTCTGCAAAATAGCACCACCCACACAACATTATAATTCATAAGACATAGATAAAAGACAGTGGACGAAGAAACCTACCAAACACCCTGGATTTCAGATCGTTGTATCTCAAGCAACTAACCAGCTTCCTGGAGAGAACGGACGAGGTAACTTGATCAACCTGTCCAGATCCCTCCGCTCGACATCGGACATATCCTCTTCCGGCCAAGAGGTTAAAGTAAGAGGCTTCTTAGTCCAGTAAAGGGGAAACTTAGGGTTTCCGTCATCAGTATAAAAAAACGGACGACCCATTTCGGTAATATGCACTTTAAAGAAGTGGTTTTTAAAGTCTTTATATGACTCGGCGAACAAGCTAAAGACAACATTTTTGGCCATAGACGTCAAGGATACCCAACCCTTCTTGGCGTTAGGACGGGTCTTAAAAAAGAATAGGAATATCTTAACGGTCGGTACAGGCCATTAACCTAAGGGCACGACGATACCCAGTATTCCTTAAAATACAGTTATCTTCTACCCAACGCAGTAATGTATTTCGAGACCTAAAAGAGCTTACTTGCTCCCCAACTTCCCGGGAAGCCCATAAATACTCTCTCGGAGACGGCGAACAACCCTCTTCAGGGCCGTCAACATCCACTCCTCCGTGAACGAAAACCCTATCCCCACTAAGTAAGGAAGTGACACAACCGGTAACCACCGGTTGGGGAACCCGTGGGTCGCCACGACCCCCCTCTACGTTACCAGAAGAATCATAAAGGGCAGGGGAGGAAGACATGGTTACTTGGAAATGGGTGCGCAACAGGAGAAGATACTCGAAGAAGGAGAAGAAAAGCCTGGAAAGCAAAGTGTCAAAGACAGAAATGAAAACGGTTTCGTTTCCTCGCATTATCAAAAGCGTGGAGGTTACGAAACTAGGTCCATCATCTGCGCCGTCAGATGTGTTTCATCTAACGGTCTCTTTTTCGCGACTTTAGCGCTACCCCTAGCGCGGGAAACTTAGACTTCCTTATCAACTTAAACGACGAGCTCGTCATGTCGTTTCAGAAAGTAAGCTGACTAATCGCTCGGTTTATACGCAACTAATCCTTCAAACACCGAACGACGACCACACTTAAGTCCTTCGGCCAAACCAAATCCAACGCCTTCCTTTCGCCTCGGACTTGGGGGGATGATGTACGGTCCTATATTTCCAACGATCGGAAATAACTAAAGACCGAACGGTCCTAGTGGACAAACGACCCACACATTCCCATTGGGCTCAAGGCCCAATTCCGGATTCCAGCGTAAAAGGCCAGCGTATAAAATGTTCACAAAAATATATCATTCAGATATATTCACCGGATATATCTTACAAAGATATTATAACAGAGATATGTCAAGTACCTCCCCCCCCGTCAAAGCCAGGAGATCACCGGACGGCTGAAGTAAGTGTGAAGACGTACGGTCAAGAATCAGGAAAAGCGGGCAGAAACACAGAAGACGACGTCATTGAGGTTAGTACTTCGGTCCCAGTAAATTTATACCGTAACAACTACAATGTACTTTTTAAGATCATACTTGTTTTAGTTGAATTAAAACACTTAATATATTAACAACATAATAACATATTTCAATATAACTTGAGATATTTTAGAGATCAAAACAACGTCAATAACTTAATCTAAATTACTGACATCAATCAAATACATCTTTTCAATTTTAATTTTATCATAAAAAAATTTATCACCTAATTTTTATAAATAATCCATACAAACAAACAACACTTCTCATTTAATCATTAGAATCCATAAATAATCCAAAAAAAGCGAAACATTGAATAACTCAATTTCAATTTCATCAGCAAAAAACAACTAAATTTTTTTAAGTATTTATTATTTGGATTAGCTATTCAAAATAGTATATATATATATATATATATATATATATATATATATATATATATATATATATTCAAAATAGTTAATCAAGTTATTTTTTTTAACCTTAAAATTACGTGTTTTCATAAAAATTACTCCGAAGACTTAGAAAAGTAAAAAAAAATCATAACTTTTTATATCATAATGAATCTAAAATAGTAGAAATTCACTTATTTCACCCATGTTTTAAAATACAACTACAAAGATTACACACGAAAAAAAAAAAGAAAAGAAGAAGACTAGAGATATTGTAAAAAAAGAAAGACTTAAGACTAAAATTTGATCAAGTTAATTGTCAGGGTTAAATATGTTTTTAGTTCTTATACTTTGGGGGGTGATTTTGGTTTTAGTCCCTCTTTCAAACTAAGGTACAAAACCAGTCAATAAAGTTAAAAAATTTTGGTAAAAAGGACTAAAACCAGAGTTTTTTAAAATTAAAGGACTAAATTGTACCTTAGTTTGAAAGAGAGACTAAAACCAAAATCGTTCCAAAGTATAGGAACTAAAAACATATTTAACCCTATATTTTATCTTCTTCCGTTATGTGTGCTTAGATCAAAAAAAAAAGAGAAAATGATTTTTTTTTTAAAAAAAGATAAAAAGTATTTTAATGAATCTCCATAACTTTTAATAAGAGAAATATTTTTTATTCTTTTAATTTAAAATTTTTTCATATAATTTATAAAAAACAGTCATTACAAATGGAACTAAAAAATAATATCTCTTCATTTTCTATTAAAATCTCATAAGATTTTAGATTTAAAAAATATAAATATAAAATGATATAAATTATTTAATTTAATTTTTTAATATAATTTTCTTATACTTTAATGTTTGAAAGCATTTTTTTTATACAAAAATTAAAATAATGAACAATTAAAATATAAGATAAATAATTAGCTGAAGTTTCTTTTCCCTTAGCAATATAACTTCAAATTAATGTAAACTATATTTATAAGTAGAATTAAATTTCAAAATGAATTGAAATGGAATTTAAAGTTTAGAGTGTCTACTTATAAAATGGAAAATTAAATTTTGAAAGTCAATTAAAATTTAAAGATATTTTTCTACCACATGAATAACATCTTAATATTAATTAGGCTAAACTTAAAATTTGGGGATAGATTTAGATGAAATTAAAATTTAAATCGATTATTTACAAAAAAACATTATTGCCCAAAATATTAATTATGATGAAAGTAGAACTATAAAAATAACTCATATGATTAACAAATAAATTCATTTCTTAATCACGTATAGTTAGAGGCTTAATCTCTATTCTGTGTATATGAAAATAGTTTTATTTAGTTAAAAGAGGTATTAATATTTTTTTAAAAATAGTTCTACACTCTTCTTTGACCAAACCAATATCCTAATTTCAAAGTTGAAAGTAAAATTTAAAGTTGACCTTTAAAGTATTATAGCTATTAAGAATTAAACTATATTGTATGATTTAACAGTTGAATTTATAAATAATAACTTTAAGGGAAAAAAAGGTGAGGTATGATGTTAATGGATCATTTACATATTCCAATTTATTGTCCTATGCTGAAAATTCAAACTACATTATGAAGCTATTATTTTATGAAAAATTAACTAATCACTTTAATAATCACATTAATTACATGAGACAATGACCAAATTTAGACTTTTAAAAGTATTTGAGGGTATTAGTGTTAATTGATTTTTCTATTATTGATAATCAAACCTAAATTGAGTAACCAATACAATTTTAATTTATTTTATCATGAATATTGTTATATTTATAATCATTAAAAATATGTAATTACTTAATATTAAGATTTAACTCTCAACTGCCTTTTCATTTTTCAACTATCTTCCAACTAATTTTAGAAAACATAGTATAATAAGGAGAGTTGAAATTTCTACTATATAACTAAATAGGGAAACTTATGGTTTATATATACAATTCTAAAAATAATAATCACAAAAACATACACACAAAAAAAAAATACTTAATATTTACAATTTGAGAACTAATTATAATACATGTTTTAAACACTAAGAAAAATAATAATACGAAATAATGACACCATTTATAAAGAACTATAAAACTTTTCAACTTGTTTACTATTGCAAAATGATGTTTTAATATTTGCAAACTAATATTTAAAATAATTGATTAATAACATTTGTATTATTCTATATACGAGGGAATACTATTATGAAGAGTTATTTATATATACATTTTTTGTTGCTATTTTAAAATTGATATATGTATATGGAAGGTGAGAGACATGTTTTTCATTTCACACATGTACAACTTTCATTGACTTTAAACTTAATCTTTATTTTGTGCACCTTCTTTCTCTCTCATGTATTATTTATTTATTTGATGTTTTTAATATATGAATTCCTATATTCTTCTATATTTTAGATGAAATTTGATAATTTGGTTAATGCATGTCAATTTATATAATTAAGTATTTTCAATAGAAAAATGACAAATTAAACCTTTTAAACATAAAAAGAAAAAATGAGTGATCAAATTTGTTTAATTTAAAATATATATAGAGAGAGATCTGTTTAGCTTTTTAATAAAAAAAAAATATGCAATTACATGTTTTCTATTATTATATTTTCTTTAACTAAATATCTCATAAAAATTATTTAGAAAACCCTTTCAAGACGTATTTGCCGTTAATGGTGCAAAATTACTAGTAAGTTTGACTCATTATTGTATTAGTTTTTTTTTTTCCTTCAAGATCTATGAAGATGTTATATTGGGAAAAGTTTATACTTAATTTTTTTTAAAATTTTTTATTTTAAAAATCTTAAAAACATTGCTGAACAATAATTTGGAACTTGATAAATATTGTTATACTTTTAATCCATAACTAAATTTATTTAATTTACAATGTACATAAAAATTCTATTCACACTTAAATTAAAATAATTTTAGGAGTTCTCAAAACTAAATTTTTAAATATAATTATTACATGAATTGAAATAATATTATTCAAACAAGTGAAAACACATGTGTTATTTTTTTTATTTTATAGATAATTTTTATTAAAAATAATTGTAAAAATAAATAATTTTTATACATTTTTATTATTAAATATTCTTTATTATAAATAATTATTTGAATTAAAAAAATAATTATTAAAAAGATAAAATAATAAAATATATGTTTTAATTATAACACGTCTAAATTTAGATGTTATTTAAAAGATAAAAATAGTAATGTAATTTTTTTTATTTAAAATAAAGATTAATTAAGATATAAACTTGAAAAAAATATGTACAGAAAAAAAAAATCTTACAGATAAATAAAAAATAATGTAATTAATTGATTTTTATATTTTAGCAACAATAATTTATAATTAATATTTGAATACTTAATTACAAAAATAAATTTATTAAATTTTAGATAATTTATTAACAAAAGTTAATTTACATTGTTTGCAAATAATCACACAAACTCATGTATTATTCTCCTTATTTCTTTAAAAGGTAAATTGAATGACATATTTTTCTGAAAAAATATGAATGACACGTGTCAACGTACCATTTGGTTTATCCTATCTCATAAATGCTAAAAGAAACCCTTCCAACACTCTGTAAGGTTATAATTCAGTTTGACTCATAATTCCATTTAAGTTATAAGATAAGTAATAATTTTTTTACATGAAAAATAATATAAAGATAAAATAATTATATAAAAGTAAACTTTTAAATTCTTTTTAAAAGAAAATAAAAATAAAAAGTAAAACAAAATAATATCTAGGACATCCCAATTAATATACATCATACATATAATTTAAAGACGTCATCATATATAATAATAGAAAGCAGTTAGAGTGTTTAAAAGTACTTAAGTTAGGATTTCAGTAATCTAGGAAATTTAGGAGAAATTTAAAAAAGTGGAAAGTATAAGTGTTTCAAAATAGAGTACATGAAAATGACATAAGAAATTCCTAAAAATCTAAGGAGCAGCAGCATCTTCGTTCTCCTCCAAAATGTTCTCCACAGAGACCTCATTCTCCTCTGCTCACATCCATAACGGGATGATCATCGCAACAGAAAAGCACATGCAACATACACACGCAGCAAACAACAATGGCAAGGGTGAGCTAATTATATAAATGAGGAACATACAACAACTTTCTCATGTAACCATATAAGATATATGGAAACAAGGCATATTTATCACATATAACCTAAGCATGCGAGATTCTAGACTTGACTCGTCTGGACTTTAAAATGATAGTCGGGCTATGGCGAGTCTTGCACCCGTGGTGACTTATGAAACTTGGGTTCCCCACCCTGCCACACTCACGAGGTTAGTCCGTTCCGCGCCTTGAGGCATACTGGAAGTTAAGGACCTCCTGCTACTTCTCACCACATGGTTCAATCTCTCTAAGTGAGTTTGATTGACCATTGAAGCATCAGGATGACTCCCAAGGCTGAGCCCCTACTTTCATTTTAAAACACTAAAGATCTCACCAAGAGATCTTGAACTTATAGAACATGTTACTTAACTTTAAATTACAACTTAGATTCTTAAACCACATCACATATAACACAATCCTTCCTTGTTTTAATCACAAACCTCATCTAATCAATTGAATCATACCATATAAATTCATACAAACCATACATGAATCATACATCAGAGTACAATAAACAACCCAACCATGCATCACAATTCAATTAAAACCTAAGCAATGTAAGTAACTAGGGCGATCTAAACCTTGAAACCAGAGAGGTCCACAACATAGTGGTGAACAATTCCACAACCTGTGGAATTGTCTCGAGAGAAACAGATTAAAAACCAGTCAACAACTAAGTTGTGGCTTTTTCCACAACCTGTGGATTTACTTCTGGGACAGTGGATTTGAAAACAGAGAAGTCCACAAGCAGATTGTGGATTTTTCCATGGGTAGTGGAATTGTGCAGAGCAGAAACTAACCTCTCCTAGATACACTTTAAATCTCACTTGGACAATTTCGTTTTAGGCTTGTTGGTGAATTTCTAACACTCCTAAATTGGTCTACATGAGGAAGTAAACTTGCATAATCAACTCTAATACTTTCTAACCTCGTTACCTAGTAATTAAGCACAAAATTATACTTTAAATCTCCATTTTTATCAACCAAAATACCCACTTCTAAATTTACCACTTAGAAACTATTTTTACCAACTTTGTTACTTCTAATAAGTCATAATTGACTTACCTATGATGCCTAAATGCTCTAACACAACCCCAAACCCCAAATCCCCAAAATCACTATGCCACTTCCCTATTCCCAACCCAATTTCAACCCAATTCAACTACTGATCCTCAAACTTCCTAAGGGCTCTACTCTCTCTCGACCTTCTTATGCCCCAATTGGTCACCGGAGTGGGAACAAATGTCCACCGCAACGGACTCACCTTCGTCACCAACACGTATGACTAGTCACAACTGACTGGACCAGGCCAAGGCTGCTCTATGATCAGTTATGTCCCAATTGGTCACCGGAGTGGGAACAAATGTCCACCGCAGCGGACTCACCTTCGTCACCAACACGTATGACTAGTCACAACTGACTGGACTAGGCCAGGGCTGCTCTATGATCAGTGACGTGCCAGCTCTGGTTTTTAGGTTCCCTCTATCCTACCAACAAAGAAGGAGGTTCCTTCAAGTAGTCTATTTCAGAGAACGCTCTAACGGTGACTCTTGACACTGCGCTTACTGGACAAAACCTATAAATCACCAAAATAGGTGATGAATTTTTGCTCTTGGAGTTGGAACAACTGAGAATGAAAAACAATTTTCGCAAGACAAAGGAAAAATTCAAAAAAAAATAAACCCTATGTCTAGGACAGTCAAGGAAAAGAAGGGAAATCTACTTATCGATTGGAATTGAGAAATGTTCGGTTCAATTGAAAGCCTTTCTCACCAGGAACAGATTGGCAGCACCAAAACAAGATTTGAACGATTCAAAACTCTAAAATTTAGAGAGAAGGTGGAGGAGAGTTAGGGCACAAGGATTTCTCTTTTAGAGAAAGAAAGGGATTATGAAAATGGAAAATCTGATGTTGGGGAAGAGACCCTCTCAAAACAAAGTGCCCAAATCTGATGGGCTTGCTGCACCTTATTAGGGCCCAATGGCCTTATAAAACTAAGGCCTTACAATATCAAATGAATAAAAAATTTATATATATCAAAATATATTTTTCTTATAAACTAATAATAAGTTTAAAGTTTGGTTATTTTTTCCTTGATCTTAGCTAAATTATACTGTCATAATTTATTTTCCTTTTATGTCTGATTCAGTGTAGTTCTAATCTGGCAGAAAAAAAATAAAATAAAATAAAATAAAAATAAAAAATTATAAAGTGTTTGGATCATCAATCCAAAGACATATACTTTCAACATTTATGAATATCTTAACCAAAACATGATGAAGACATTCGATGGTCCCTTACCTCAATTATTTGCATGCCAAACATGCTTTTAACTTTTTCAGAGGTACCAAAGTTGACCATGATTATGCTTTTAATATTAAGCTATATGTTCATTGGTTACAACTGCTATTTGATTTTTCAATCTCAGAAATCACCAACACGCTTCCAAATATGAAAAAAAAAACATATGCATAAGATTTTATTAAATAATATTATTGGTACTATTATGTATAATAGTCTCATATACTTTAAAAATTAAGAATTAAAAAATAAAACAGTTTAAATATTTATTTTTTCTTTTATTTTTTAAAAACAAAATCGTATGGAATCCTAGATTCCAGATAAATTTTTTATCATTATTTTGTTTATTTGTTTTTAAAATATAAATTTTGTGATCAGTAGAGCTGTCAACATTTTCTTTGACCCCAAGGTCAACCACTTTTTCAATTAGTTCATTATACCCCTGGCCCTCACAGCCCCAGGAAATGGGTTGACCCCAAGGTCAACCACTTTTTCAATTAGTTCATTATACCCCTGGCCCTCACAGCCCCAGGAAATGGGTTGGAGTTCAATTAGGGCCGGGTCAACCCTAACCTCTGAATATTTCAGTATACTCTAAGCCTCTACCCCTCAACAAGCTATTGTTTTTTCGATATTGACTTATTCTCTGATCAAGCACTTGCTTAAGAGCTAGCAACCGCAACATAGGTCGACGGCAGACGGCAGTACAAAGTCGACGGCAGACGACGGCGCATGATGGACGGCAGCACACAGTGAACGACAGCACAAAGTAGAGTCAACGATACTTGACATACTTGACGGCAGTGGTGGTACAAGCGGCGAAGAAGAATCAAGGTTAGCTTCTTTCAAATACTTTTCATGTTTTTTCTAAGGATTGTTGTGACCCAGTTCATCAATTATTCATAAGCTAACAAATCACTTCTCGAGACCACTGTAGAAAATGCTATCCAATGTATTCTTAGACAAAGGTCAAGGGCTTATTTGTTTTTTGTTGAAGGAAAGTATGTAAAAAATTGTCTGTATGCGTAACATTCTTCATTTGTAACTTTGGTGCATGGATATTAGGAAACCAAGTGTGAAGAGGGATTAATTGAAGGCCTATTTTGAGTTGCCTCCTTAGGATTTTGGTGAAAAAAATGGACCCACCAGCTATTTGTCCTTCATCTCTGCATTAAATCTTCTCTGTGCTTCCTTTTCCACCATCTTAATGGCTTATTTGCATCACAATATGTAAACCATTTTGAGGGTAATTTTTGTCTATACATTATGCAGTGAATGAACACATAAGTAGAGTTTTCTTACTTCTTATAGTGATCACATAATTAATTTACTTTACCTGACTTTCGGCTGACACTGCTTTGCAAGCTGAACTCAACATGTCCATAGTTTGCTTCGGATCCACTATTATTAAGCTTATTTATGCTTTCCTTTGCAGCATGTACCCTTGATGAATACCTGAATTTACTTAGGCTATGCATGATAGATGTTAAAATCAGAGGAATGGAGAATTAAGAATGAAAGTTTTCTATATGTCAAACCATTGTTCGCATTAAACCGCCAAGTACAACATTACATCACAATTTAACAAAAGGTGAAATGAAGAAACTCTTTGTTAACCTATATTCATTCTATTTATATTTAGCACATTCCTCTCATCATTCTAAAACTCTGCTTTCAAAAATCCATGAAACGATTGAAATCATAAGCTGATTTGTAATAAGATTCAAAACCATGATCAGAATGATATTTTTGAATATACAGATATCATTTCAGATTAGAGAACATTATGGAATAATAGAACAAACCACTTGAGTGCAAAAACTATAAGAGCATTATTTGAGTATATCATGTAAACTAATTTAAACTCATTAAAATAGTTAATTTTAGCTTTGCCTTTACATTCATTTAGAACTTGATTTATATAGGACCTAGTTCCGGAATCATCGGCACATGTACCATAGACAATGATGTTTGTTTTAGGTTCACCCTGTGATCACTTACTATTTATCATAACATTATTAGGTTTTCAATGGTCAAAGGTTGCTTCCACATGTCCTACCATTTTCCATTTTCTTTGATTGGTCCATGCAACGACATCTTCCAGAGTAGAATATGACCATTGGTGTGCTTTACAAAAAAAAACTGCACTATTCATGACTCATGAAAAGTTTGAGGTATAATTGCTATCTGCTAACATACACATCAATTTCATCTAAGCCAAAGTTGGCTCATCCATTTGAGTGAAATTACACTTTATGGTACTTGTACTTTTGCCCTAAATTGAATCTATTGACATGCTGGTCAAAGCCTCTCAACACAACTGTTCTTACAGATGTTTGGTAAAAGAGGTTGAGTTGTGATTTGAACATACTTTTGTGTGATAAATCTTAGTTTGAGTAGGAGTGGAAAAAGGGCTTCATTGGCTCAATCCACGTTTACCATCACTTTGTTTGTCCCGTTATGATCCATTTTTGTATAAAAAGAAAATATCATTATGCTTTGAAACTTATTTTACAATATCAGCAAATAATTAAATGTTACTGTATAAAGAGAAAATAAAAGAATGAGGTCAAAAGAATCCAGTCCACATGAAAAGCAAAATATTTACAAAAAAAAAAAGTATTTTCTACGAAATCTAAACTATTAAATGTATTTTTAATTCTTATATCTAGAATAGTTTTTTATTTGTCTAATTATATTGGTATGCTTGATACTATTGCTTCTTATTGTGTGGTTATGTTGTTTCTTTTGGACTGTAATTAGGTAGAAGAGTTTCATAATAAATGTATTTTTTTTCTTATTGGGTGGTTTTGTTTCTTTGGTACTGTCATTAGGTATAAGTTTCATAATTATCTTATCAATTGGGTTTGTCTATCCTATTTGTTTGTTTATGCTGAAATTATCCTTCCTCATCCGACAAACTATGGAGGACAATTTGCCTTTGAAGTTTGTAAAAATTATATATTTTTCATTTATTCTTTGATGATGATTGCCTTCTCTTTGGATCAGCCAAATTTCATAGGTTTAACAGATTTTGCTAAAGTTTATAGCTTCGTTGGAAGTATTTTTGATCCAGACACAAAAGGCCATGTCCATAAGCTGAAGGAAATGGATCCTATAAATTTTGAAACTGTGAGTACCAGGCAGTAATGTTTGGGAGCTGTTTGGAATTATAGTTGGTTACTTCTTTTGGTTAGAGACCAGGAATCCATTTCTTGACACTGATGCAGATTTGTGGCATGTTTCTCTTTGCTTGGATGATGTATTTAGTTGTGCAGGGGTTGTTTTTAGAAATTCAGATTTGTAGTATTTAACTGATTCCAATCCCCCTATAAACTTTCAGAATTTTAACTATTTGATTTTGCAAAATGCCTTATGTGAGTGATCTGTTTGGTATAGTTTGATATAGTTTGGTATGATGATTTTATATTTTTATACATAAAATTTGGTAAAAAGAAAGGCCCATGGGCTGGTCCTGATCCACAGGACTTTGGAGGTTTTTAGCCCTGTGGACTTTTTCAATAAAATATTTTTTTGGCCCTGTGGGCTTTTTTGGCCCCAACCCACATGGATTAGGGGCAGGATCTATCAAATGGGCCAATTTGACAACTCTAGTGATTAGTATAAAATGATATAAATTTTATGATTAATAATACTCTATTTGTATTAAGAGCGATTTTTATTATTTTGACTTTTACCAGTGTGAATGTTTTCACTATTATCAAAACTTCTACGTCATCGTTTATAACAATTTAGTAATATCGTAATAATAACTATTTTTTAGTATAATAACAATAATTTATCCAACACATTTCAAGTCAAACAAAAATACATAATAGTAATGTCACATATTTCACATAAAAATTAAATGATGCCTACTCAAATAAAAAACATAAAATATTAAGTACTCAATAGAAAAAAAAAAAAAATTCAATTGAAAATACATAAATTATAAAATTTGATACATACTAAGCCCGAACAATTTGTATAAAGTTAATTTAGTATTAACCAATTTTTGAAATTTTCTAATACTATATGGGGTTTCACATTTTGTGTTTTTTGCATGGTCAAAAAGTTGATGCTACAAGCAAGAACATGAAAATGAGCAAATGTCAAACGTTTGACAAATTGATGATGTATAACTTCGAAATCTAGGCCTCTGAAGCTCTCATCGGATCATTATGCTGATGATACACAGTGGTGATTGCAGCAAAAGAAGAATGATCTATCAGTGGTTATTCATCATCAAACTGGTATACATGATTGTTTGCTTTGTTGCTGCTCAGAACAGCAGCAACTCACAACAACCACTTGATTATAGATATGCTTGTTTGGACCAATCTTCTGCTCCTCCTTCTACTTCTTACCAAACCAACCTCAACAATTTGTTCACTTCCCTCTCATCTGATTCTGCTACCAGCAATGGTTTTGGGAATAGAACTTCTGGTGTTAATCAAGACATGGTTTATGGACTCTACCTTTGCCGTGGTGATGTGAACACCAGCCTTTGCAACACTTGTGTCCAAAACTCTAGCATCTTGCTCATGCAGCACTGCCCCAACAATGCTTCTGCTATTCTCTGGTACCTCTATTGTCGTCTGAGGTACTCAAACGAGAATTTCTTTGGCAATCTCACCCTTAGACCAAGGATTCCCATGTTTGATGCCACGCATAATTCTACTAGTGCTGGAGAGTTTGACAGTGATGCTCAGGTTTTGATGAATGGTTTGATACAAATAGGGTCAGAGGCACCCTTGAAGTTTGGAACACATATGTTCAACATAAATGGCACTCAGAGAAGGTATGGTTGGGTGCAGTGCAGCAGAGACATTACAGCTGAGGAATGCAGAACATGTTTGAGCAATATGCTTGAGGATGTTGACAATTGCTGTCAGGAGAAGAAGGTGTGGCGTATCTTTTCTCCTAGTTGCATAGTGATGTATGAAACTCAGCCTTTCTTTTTGAATGGTACTGATTCTGCACCACCACCTCAGCAAGGTATGAGTTCAGTTTTTTTCACCTTCATTCTGAGACATTTCATTTGCTACTGTTTATAAGATCAGTGAAAATTCATTCCCTTAAATTTGGATTGATGGTTAAAGTGTTGTTATTAACATCTTCTGTTGTTATTAACTCCCCAACAACTTGTGGTAGTTTGATCCTGAGTTTTTATAAGGCCTGAAATAAAAATATTTTCACTTCTCACCATTTTACACAAACTAAACTTTCTATTTTCTCTAGATAATGCAGCCACAGATGGGAATAACAGAAGGTGGTGGCTTATAGTAATCATTGTCGTAGCTGGAATTGTAGTACTAGCTCTATTGGCTATCAGCATATACTACTGCTGCTTGAAAAGGAAAAAAGGTAAGCATAAAGAACATTGGATAAACCTCTTCAGAAACACTTGTAGGAGAAGAAAATAGAAAGAAGAAATATGAGATAAAGCTTTTCCACAAACTAGAATTAGTTTATGTACATATGTTAAACTAATTTGTAAAAGCTTTCTCCTGTTAACTACTCCAAAAAAAGTTGATGTTTAAGTTATTTATAAGCTAATTTTAGTCTGTGGAAAAGATTTTTCATTTCTTATTTTCTTCTTTTGCAAGTGTTTATAGAAATAAAGTTCCAATCATATCATNACTCTAAAAGTGTTCTCTCAGCCAAGGCTATCTATTAGTTCCTGTTTATGTCTGATAATTTCATCTTTGCAGACAAACAAANTANACAAGAGGAGGGACTAAATTCAATATTTTCACAAGAACAAACAGAAAAGGAGGAGAGTATGAACACTGACCTTCCTATGATACCTCTGAGTACTATTCTAAAATGTACAAACAATTTTTCTGATGAACAAAAACTGGGGAAAGGTGGATTTGGACCTGTCTATAAGGTAATGAATTAGGATATCAGACATGATGTTTACTTGTTTGGTTTCTCCACATGCAACATTCTTACTTATAAATTTGAAAAATATTCTAGGGTATATTACCAGATGGAAGACAAATTGCTGTTAAAAGGCTTTCAAAAACATCAGTTCAAGGTGGGGAGGAATTCAAGAATGAAGTAATATTGATTGCCAAATTGCAGCATCGCAACCTTGTGAGACTGTTGGCTGGCTGCATTGAGCAAAATGAAAAGCTGCTAGTCTATGAATTCATGCCAAATTCAAGCCTTGATTTCCACCTATTTGGTATGACTCCAAAACAATGACCCAGTTGTTCATTATTTGCTGTGGAAGTAGTCATATTTCTCACTTTGAATGACATGTTTTTGAATATAGTGATCATAATTCTTAGAATTGCATTTCAGATACCAAGAAGGGTGTCCATCTGGATTGGAAAAATCGATTAAACATTATAAATGGGATTGCTAAAGGGCTTCTATATCTACATGAAGACTCAAGATTAAGGGTTATTCACAGAGACCTGAAAGCTAGCAACATTCTGCTAGATCATGAAATGAATCCTAAAATCTCAGACTTTGGATTGGCAAGAACATTTGGAGGAGACCAGAGGCAGGCCAACACAATTAGAGTTGTTGGAACGTTGTATGAACCATTTTCCTTCTTTCAATTGTGTACCAAATTCTTCACATGAACATGTAACTATGAATTGCCGTATAGCATCACAATTAATTTTCCAGCCTTCTCCTCTTGCTGAATTTACATGAGATTTATAAAGCTTACTGTTACATTGATTTTGAGCAGTGGATACATGGCTCCAGAGTATGCTATGGAAGGTTTGTTTTCAGTGAAGTCAGATGTTTTCAGCTTTGGTGTTCTTTTGCTAGAGATCATCAGTGGAAAAATGAGCTGTAAATTTTATCAGTCAGACAGAGGCCAAAGCCTTCTCGTATATGTATGTTTCAAACTTACGTTTATGTTTAAATATGTTCATGGTGGTACATGCACATGTTCTGCTTTTAGTCCCCAAATGTTTGTTGTCACCTACTCTAGCACAAGAACAAAATTTTTATGTTGGTTTTACCTGTTTTCTAGTCTTAAAGCTTCCTTATATATCCATTATTATTGTTCTTGGTTGAAACTTATTCATTCCTAGAATTTCTCTATTGTTTAACCTTATGTTCTCTTCATTTTCTTGAAGTGGTTCTATCTAAATCATCTGCATTTACTATCATAGGCATGGAACCTCTGGTGTGAAAGCAAAGGGTTGGAATTGATGGATCCATCAATAGAAAAATCAAGTGTACACAGTGAAGTTGTGAAGTATATGCACATTGGACTGTTGTGTGTGCAAGAAGATGCAGCAGATAGACCAACAATGTCAAGTGTTGTTCATATGCTTGCAAGTGACACAATGAGTCTTCCCAGTCCCACACGCCCTGCATTTTCTGTTGGAAGAGCAGCCATTGAAAGAGAATCTTCATCAAACACTTCTATGCATTACTCTCTCAATCAAATAACAGTCTCTGAAGTGATACCAAGGTGATGAATCATAATAGATAGGTTTCAAGAAATGTGTATAATCAAGTTTTTGGAACACCCAGAAACGTAATGTCTTTAGGAACATGACATGATTCTTTGGCTGGTGTATAAAAGTGATTGAGTTTTCAAGAGTTGTTCATTATTTCATGTAGTTTAGCAAGATGGATTAGTTCATGTAGTTTCCATTATTTCTCCAATCATGTCTTGGTAAAGTTAAAATCAATGAAATTTAATCAACAATTAATTTATCATCAAATTTTGAAACCTGAAAACATGTTTAATGTGGAATTCAAACTTGTGTCATATATTATAATACAATACTTTTATGATACTAATAATTTGTTTTATGTATGTATGAAATATTTTTCATAATTAACTTAAAAATGCCTCTATCTTTGCTTTGTTTAATGTATTTCTCTTCTTTTATGCATTTATTTCCCCTCGTTGGTTAGAGCATATATTTCCAAATTTTACAACGCAACTGTACAGTTAAAAGGGATGACATTTCTATTTTACTTTTATTGAACAAAATATTGAGTATAGAAATATTATTCAGTGATAAACAAAGTATAAATAACATAAAAAAGAATAAAAAGAAATATTCGGATAGAACAAGAAAACGTTGGTTCCATCCCTTCATCAACTTCTTCAAAATAGTCGAAAAGCTTCCTCAGATTCCCCATTCTGCTCATAACCATTAATCATCGTATTCCATGAAACAACATTCCTGCCACTCATCCCCTTAAACACCAACCTTGCATTCTTCACACATCCACATTTGAAGTACATGTCCAGCATCGCTGTCCCAATATTAACCATAGACTCAAACCCAGTTCTGAAAGCATAACTGTGGACAGACTTTCCAATCCTCAAAGCCTTGAAATCAGCCAGGACCGGCAAAACAGTGACCAAGATGATGGAATCTGGCTTCTAGACAGCCTCCTGCATCTTGAAAACCAGCTGCACAGCCCTCCGGCAAGGCCATTCTATGCGAACCCCCGCCACCACCGTGTTCCACGAAACCAAGTCCCGCTGCGGCATTCTTTCGAATATCTTGTACGCAAACAAATTTGACTGAAACCCATTAGTTATGACCATCCCGTGAACCTCCCTCCCCCTCCTAAGATCCAAACTGTAACCGAACAGCTGCAACAAGTAGGTGAAGTCATACACCACAGGACTCAACTCATCATACCTTATCCTACCATAAAACTTCAGGGCATCACGTAAAGCTGAGTTTTTCACGTACCCTTTGAGCATGATGTGGTAAAGCACGTCGAGCTGTGTTCCACAGTCTCAAAGACACGTGCAGCTTCAGTGATGCTGCTGAACTTGCAGAACAAGCTGACGAGCTTGGTCTAGAAAAAGTGCTCGTCGGAGAAACCGGTTTTTATGACAAGGAGGAGGATTTGGTGAAGCTTTTTGAGGGAAGTGCAGAGTTCTAAGAATACGACTGAAGGGTGTTTGTAGACATGGGAAGGGATAAAAAATATTTGGTGTTGGTCTTTTTCTGGTGTTTGGGTTTATGATGTTGGGAACTGATGGGGGCGTAGAGTGATCAATTGGGTACTCATTCTCCTTTGAGGTGTCTCACCTTGGACACAATGCAAAGGTACCGAAGTTCTTTGGATTCATACGTAAGAATCGAACTTATGTCTGCATGACCTCTCACAGACATGTTTTCTATCTATTCTAGTTTCCATTTATCCTTTTATTTTGATAATCTAAATAATCAAGTTTATCTTAGGTAGTTATATATGTTATGTTACCAAATAAAATTCTAATATTTTCATTTTTTTGGTAATATATGTTTTCTATTCTTTTTCCCATATACTTTTGCACAGTCAATTTTATTTAAAGTACCTTTCTTTAAGAAAATTAAAAAGAAAAGACTAATCTTTTCTGCTAGATCAACTCCCATTGGTGAACAACTAGAATGGTTGAAAAAACAATTCATGTATGCTGTGAGTCTAGTTTGTAAAATGTATTGGAAACAAGATAGTTAGATTTAATTAGAAAGAAGCTGTCTTTTTTTAGAGGGCACAACACAAGAGTTTAGTTTCAGCAACAAGGCACAGAAGAACATAAGCCACTAGCAAGTAATTGATGCATTTCATTGGAAAACAAGAACAATCCATGAAGATAGCCATTGCAGCAATTATAGAAGACTCAAGAGTCCTACAGTCTCATGAGAGGAGGAGAGGTGACAAAGCTCCTAGGAAGACTGAATATGTCATTCCCTTCAAAAGGGGATGTCCACTCTTTCAAACCACTGAAGGATGAAGTGTTCCTACTCATGCAAACATTTTGTAGCCCTGCCATGCATGAATTTCTCATTCTGTTGCCTGAAATGTTTGATGAGATCCCTAGCCTCAATCCACCTTGTTTAGAAGACAGGGAAGTGCAATCCAAAGTCCAGTCAACTCTGGTGTAGTCGAACTCTGGCATCATGGCACCAGTGTTCCAATCAACATGTGAATGTGAGCTGAATGCTCTTGCTCCAGTCTGACCAGAAAACAGTCCAAGGGAAGGTGGAACTGTAAGAGAAGGTGAAGGTGCATTTGTGCTCCACCGAATTGAAGGCCAAGGTGATGAAGTATGCGTTGGCTTACAAAAAAACCCCACCCCAGATGATGAGGAATCTACATGTCCAAACACATAGGGATGCTCTTTATAATAAGCTTGGTAAAACTGGTCCATGTTCACATTAGCCACACTTCCTCTGATGTGGTTTTGCAGAAACATCCCATTTGACCTTACATTTTCAGCAGCTGGATAATTGTTTGCATACAAACCTCGTGTCCCTGAAGGTGAGGCATTTCCCCTAGAAATAGGGTCTTGCTTACCATTTCTAAATAATGGATGCTGCTGCATCATGACTAATGGCTCCCTATCCATTCCTTTGTGGAACATTCTCCCTTTATTCCCAAAAGAACTAAGCTGAACCTCTATTTTAACAGATGGGGATGATACTTGTGTGGAGGGTGCTGTAGCATACGTAGCAGAAGGGCTTGATCCTGAAACAACACATCTTTTAACTGGCAGAGACATTTGATGATACAGAAGATTCTTGCTTTGAGGATCTGGGAACACAGAAGCTGAACTACCTACTCTGGAATACTTGAAATCACCTTCACCCTTTTGTCTTTGCTGGGATGAAACTGAAACAGATGGCAACCGCTGTGATCTCATCAGGCCACTGAATTTAGCAGACTGTTCTGTTTTTAGTTGGCTCACTGAAGATTCTTGCTTCTGAGACTTTAAAGTATTTTCTGCCTTACGAAGGTCCCCTTCACATGCAATAACTACCCTTTCAACTTCTTGCTTAGAACAATTGTACCTTGCCTCCATATCAGATACTTGCACAAGCTCCTTACTCACATCAATTTTCAAATTAGCTCTGACTCCAACATTCGAAGTAGTCTTGGTGTGAGCTTCACTTGCTTCAAACATCCATGATACTGATTCCTCTATCTTTCCATGATTTAACATTAAGGCCAACGTTGCTCTATCAGAAGAGAACCCCATTGCCACCAGGAGCTGTGCAAGTGATTCTAGTTTCTTTGACATCAGATACCCACAACATCTGTTATGCAGTTCTTGAGCTCTCCTTTCCCTCTGGCGCTGGTGTTTCCTCTCGTTCTTCAGCCGAATCTTCTCCCTTCTTTCGTTGTCAGATCCTGGAACACCCTCCTGCCCAAAGGAAGACTTTCTCACTTTCTCTTTAGGGTCTTCTGATTCACCAGAACAGCTGCCATTGTTAGAAACCGAGTCACACTCAGACACTGTCCCTTGAAGACTACTTGGATGCTCATATGTGTCATCTATCTTTTGAAAATGACTGTTGCCATTGGTTGAAGTGAAAGTAGAAAATAATGCTGTTTCCAGGGAAGGAAATGATGCACTTGAAAATGGATTATATGCAGTAGCAGAAGTACCAGTTAGACCAGTTCCATGATTACTGGTACCATATGTAGTTGGAGTGGCGTTCCTTTGATCCTTACCAGCCTTAGATTTTGATTTCGATTTCACTGGAGACATCTATTCAGTTTTTGACGTCCTGCTCTACTCCTGCCACTTATATATAGAGAAATCAAATGTCTACTTCCTTCTACAAGTACTGAACCAAACAAAATACATAATCTGGAAAATGGAAGAATCATTGAGAACCAAACCCCAGAAATAAGGTTAGCATCATCAATCCTTGCTTTAGGTCCTTAATTTTTTGGTTAGAAAACAAAGCTAATCAAAACACATCCAATTAATGAAAAAGTTCAAGAGTTTGATACTAGCTTTCCCTCAACAATTTAAACAGATGAATAAGAGGTAAGCACAGCCGAAATCATCAATGCAAAGAAAATTTGAAACCTAAAAGATAGTAAAATGAATGAATAGACCAAGATGGTTTTAAACGATGATGACACGATTAATTTTGCAGTTAGTGTTAGAAAATGAACACATACTAAACCATGAAAACAGTCCATAATATAGATATTCAAAATACAAATGTTAAGGGCAATGGAGAGCATTGTTAATAAGTTTAAAGTGGAAAGCTTTTTCATTGGAATGCATAAATATGTGCTATGATTTATCAATGCACTGCCATATGATTTCTAATAGCAAAGTTCTTCTTTTGATTCTTCTAGGTCAATGGTTTAGGAACCCTATTCCAGTACTCATTTCAATAGATTTTTAACAACTGCATTTCACAGCCATTCCACTCATTTTCTCAATCAAACTAGCCCATCAAACAATGCACCATGAACAACCCCATTTTCTTGTTTCTCTACCCTCTAAAAGCACAATCATAACCATCTGAAAAAGAAAAAAATAGACATGGGTTTAAGAATAACATCTTCAAAATCCAAACTTTAACCCCAGTTCCATCACTCCAACACACCACAAGATTCAGATTCACACACACCACAAGAACAAGATGGAGAAAAAACCAAGACACCCATCAACAAAATAAATTCCCAGATCACTGAGCAATCTACATTGTTCAAGCTTCAAGAGATCACAGAAGCATACCTATGTTGTTAGTGTGTGTTTTCCTTTTGCTTTCTGGTTTTGCTTGTCTTTCTTTCAATACATGACTTGTCATAAATAAACTGAATAGCAATATTTCATAATATCAAACTTAACCAATATTTCCACTTGTCTATTTGTCTGTATTACACATGGCACAAATTCAAACATAACAGGGTCAAATGTGGGAGTTTCTAGGATGAACATTGAAATAAAAAAATAGAAAAAGATTCACTCAAAAATTAGTTGAAGGTCCGAGTCTAGCGAAATAAACCAAATTCATTTTCTTTTTATTTGGTTTTGAATTACAAATTTAACCTACAAAATAATGTTCGTAGAAAAAGAAAAAGTCTTTGCCTATCCGTGATTCTCGTTCAGCCACTCACTTAGAATGTTACTAAAAAAAGAAAGACCAGTTTGTTTTAATAAAAGTTCAATTGAAAAATGTAGTGATAATAATATTATTATATTAAATCTATGTGTGCATTGAGAACATTATAATAGTATATATTGATTGCGATATAGTTTGGAATTCTTTTCATAATGGAAATCAATTTCCTTTGTTTTGTTTTTTTTTTAATTCTTTATAAAGAAGTTTTAGGATTAAATATGTTTTTATTTCCTATATTTTGGGGTGATTTTGGTTTTAGTCCATTTTCAAACTAAGGTGCAATTTAGTTCTTTAACTTTAAAAAACTATGTTTTTAGTCCTGTTTATCAAAATTTTTTAACTTTATTTGATGTTTTAAACACGATTCATTATAGCATTTGGATTGTTTATACTTTTTGATACATTTTTGTTTCAGTGTTAACTGAGAAACGCATTTGAAACAAATAAAATTAAAAAAATTGGTAAAAAAGACTAAAATCAGAGTTTTTTAAAGTTGAAGGACTAAATTGTACTTTAATTTGAAAATGGACTAAAATCAAAATCACCCCAGAATATAAGGACTGAAAGCATATTTAACCCCAAGTTTTTATGTATGTTTTTTGAACATAAATTTAGTTTGGTCTTTTATTTTTTGTTTTCTTTTTATGTTTTTGTATTTACTTTTATTATGGATTGTTTCGTGTTATTATATATGTTTATTAAATTTTAGAGTGTCACCTAATTGAGGTTTTTAAAGTTCACAATCATGTCTAATGTGAATTTTAAGAGAAAAATAAAAATATTTGAACAACGTAGAAAGTTTATCATTCTCTCAAATATTGTTATGCGTGGTAACATTATGAAAATGTTTTCATTAAAAAGAGTTAGACAATTAAACCAATTTATGTATTTTCAATTTTCCAGGTACTTTGATAATAAACAAAATAAATTATAATTAACAACACATAATCTAATAGTTATGAGTCAGATTAACTTTAAAACAACATTTATATAATTATAAGTAATGAAACAAAAAACAATTATACACAATAACATTCATATTAATACAAGTATATTTGTTTATATTGTTAAAAGTTTATACTTTTATTTTTAAATTTTACATTAGTTTATTGTTTAATAATTAAATAACTTTTATATAACAATTAAATCAATAAATTGTGAATTAGTCTTTCCACCTATTAAATGGACTGTGATTTTTTTTTTTTAATTATTTCAATTCAAATACATCAAGAGCATACAAATTAATTACATATTGTGATATATCATAAAATTGTTAACATTTACATACTTAAAAGTCATGTATAAAAATTCTATTTTTAGTAAAAGTGTGGTAGAATGTATAATGGAACTTAAAGATACTAATAGAGATTTATAAAGAGAGTTACTAATAGCTATAAATTGCAAATATTAACATTGCATTAAGTAATAATTACCTTATTATATGAAATTAGAATGAACATTTGAATCTAAAGTTGTTACAAATGAACATGTTCAACTTCTAAACTTAATAATGTATAAAAATTGATTTCAAAATAAATTAATTAGGTTTTGTTATCAATGTAATCAAACAACTTATCTCATCATCTAACATATTATATCATTTGATAGAAGTAACTCTTCATCATTGAAGTACTTGAATACAAATATATCTCAAAGATTTTTGAGAATTTTGAAGTTAATTAATAAGAATATATAAACTTCTTTAACTATCATGAAGACAATCTTGCCATCCTCCATATTTTGAGGTGAAGGTTCCACCACCATGAAGTTCTGCGTATTCACATATTGTTTCTCTAGCACAATGATCCCATGACATTGCAATATCCTTTAGTGACAAAGGTTCACTTAGCAATTGAAGAGAAAGTTTTAACTTTGACTTGGCTTTAATTGATAAATCATCTAAACCCTTGCTGTTCAAAATGAAAAAAAGAAGAGAAACTAAGAATTTTGACTTTTTAAATAGAAATTTTGATCAATGAAATGTGGCATAAGAAATAGAATTATAATAAAATAAAGTACTAAAAATATATCTTGATAATATGTTAAAAAAATAGAAATAGAAAAAAAAAAAACCTGGTTTCTGGTGGAGTTTCATCTAGAATAACAATTGAGCAATTTGGGTAGCTTTTTGGAATGTGCAACCAAAGTGGGTTGATTATTGGCTACATGATCAATATTATAGTTAAGAAAATGAACTAAACAAAGCAAATTAAGGTTATGTATAAAATTAAACATAACTCAATTTACCTTTTTGTGAAAATCATGCTTTGACATTGGGTTTAGATTAACAGTCACTGAATTGAAAAACAATTTGACAGTTAATCCTTCACCACCAACTGCAATTTGTGCTTCAATGGTAGTTGGAAACTTTTTCTTATTTTTGTCAATGACTACCTCTGTGTCTATTAGTTGCTTGTTTATCTCCTTTATTTCTTCTGAAAGAGTATGATTTTCCTACAAAAGTTATCACTGTGTTATTTTTTTACATAAGACATAACCATATTAATTCTTACTATAGCATTGTATTTTGGTATTCATAAGAGCTACCAAACTTGTATGCAAAAAGGCTACCAACCTTTCCTAAAGCATTAACACAAGGATAATGATTTGTATGCAAGCTTCAACCATTGTTCTATTATGAAAAAATTTCAAAACATTGATTTCTTCAATCCTTGTTCTAAAACTAACATGTTATTTCAAAAACTAATGTTCTGTCATACAAATTTAGTACTAAAAAATATTATTAGGAAATTTTTCAATATTTAGGTTGAGATGAAATAATGATTACATGAACTTTATGTTAGAAGTGGGTTTTAGGCTCAATTCAACCCTACAAAATGAGCTTATAAGGTGAGGCCTGCACCCCACTTACATATTATAAATTGGCCGTATCTCTAGTCGATGTGGGACTTCCAATACACTCCACTTACATATTATAAATTGGTCATATCTCTAGTCGATGTGGGACTTCCAACACACCCCCCTCACGCCAATGTATATACATATCGAGCGTGAGACTAGATATTAATAGGTGGTCCGATAACGGCCCAATAGCGGATGGAACAATCTGCCCAACAAATATCGTTAGGATAGGCCCTAACCATAACTTTGATACCATGTTAGAAAGTGAATTTTAGGCCTAACTCAACCCCACAAAACCGGTTTCAGCATAAAAAATAAATAATGCTTAATTCTAAGTATTACTATCAATATAATTCTATAAGAGCTCACTGAAATGATAAAAATATATTTGCATAGAAAATGATGTGGCATTAATTCTAGTCATGCATTAGATAAAAAAAAAATATGAAAAAAAAAATTAATTATGTATATATGTTTCTAATAATATAACATGAGACATTTTTTAGCAAACAATATTTTCCATAAGCATACTAGAAAATAAATATAGCTCATTACCATTTAGGAATTTTACCTGAATAATGCTTGAATTTGAGAAAAGTTTCTCTGAATTAGTTTCTTGCATAACATTGTCACCTATAGGCATTGCATTAGTAAAACGATTAATTTTCGTTTCTTTTGGACCAAATTTGCTACGACTCAAATATCTTGCTTGGGAATCTGTTACAAATACTTTCTTTGAGTTTGAGTCAATTACACCAATTGGTTGACCATTTAGTGGTTCAAGTGTTGACTTGTCATCACTCAAATGGAATATCATTCCAATCTCTCCACAAGAAGCCATCAAGGCTTCTGCTGATATGGAAGTCAACTACAAATATATCATAATTATAACATTTTAGTATACATATTAAAGCTTTTATTATGAAATATATCATGTAATGAGTTGTAATATTCTAACCACTTTAATCAAGTGTTGCATCGCAGGGCTTGAATCATCACAAATGGAACTATGATCTTCAAAATGTTCTTTCACTTTATTGCAGTTTTCAAGTAAGGGTGGAGTTAAAATTGCAGAATTGCTAATGACAGGAGTGGTTTCACCATTTGTTTGTTCTTGTACAACATTTCCATAGCCTGGTAAATAAAAATGATAAAGAGTGTTTGTTATTAACCGTTGAGAAGCAGAGCTATCAAAACGGGTAATCCGACTCGATCCAGTCCGAACCATCACGGATTGGTTAGTGAACCAACTCAACCCGGCTCACTTATAGACGAGTTGAAAAAATTTAAACCCAGCCTGACCCACCACTGTGGGTTAAATGGGTTGGCTTGGCTCACTGGTTCATTTAATTATAATTTTTTTTAAATAAAAAAAAAATAAAACTTTTTTTTTAATTCAGATATGAATAAACGTCACACTAAAATGATGTTAAACTCCAAAGAAAATTCAAAATAAATAAAAAAGTATCATACAATCCAAGCGTAATCCAAAAACATGTACAAAAGGTGAACAAATACGTTTTTAATATTTATAATTTTTGTATCACTTGTCCATTTATAATATTAGAGTCTTGAATAGATAAATCTATAATATTTTTCTCTTTTGAAACATCTTCTTTATCCTCATCTACAATATAATGAAAAAAATGCTAAATAATAATATTGAAACATAAAATAATAAATAATTAAATTAAATTAGGTGAATTAGCGAGCCAACTCGACTCACCACGGGTTCAACCCAATGAATCAGGTTAAAAACTAGTCCGCATAAAAAAAATATTTTTTTCAAACCCGTGGTGAGCAGGATTGACCCGCGGGTTACAACCCGTTTTGACAGCTCTATTGAGAAGTAGATTTTAAGTCTAAATTAATCCTACAAAATCAGTTTATAAAATAAGATTTGCATCTATTTATATACTATAAATTGACTTTATCTCTCTAATCGATGTAAGACTTCTAACATTAACCCTTGTATAAACATACATAATGAATATATTAATTGCATAGAATCATACCTTCTTGTGGATATGAAGTGAAAAATTGGTTTGTCACTTGTTGAAAAATTGGCATTGTAAAATAGGAGTTATGTGGGCCAAATACTTGTGTTATTGTTGGTTTGTGTATATGTGCTTCTTCTACTTTCTCTGTAGATGTCTCTTCCACTTGAAACATTTTTGATTTGGAATTAACAATTTTATGTTGGTCAATAACTTGTATATATTTTTCCATCTTATCAACTTTTTGCTCGAAATCAGAAGTAATTTCTCTTTTGCTTGCTTTGAAGAGTGCAAAAGTAAATTCCAATGCTTTCAAATGATGCTCACATTTTTTCATGTCATGTGTCTTTGGTTGTGGAGGAAGGGACTGAAACTTTAGTGCAATGAAAAATATTAATTATTCTAAATGAAACTTTCCAAATTAATTATAAAATTGAAAAATTATCTACCTGCTCGAGTCTTTTACTCAAACCTTTGTAAAGAATGTTGAGTTTTGTAAAATATTTGCATTTTACCGATTGTATCTGCAATAAGGGTGTGTCACTAACATTATCATTTCACAAAACTTCAATTTGTTTATAACTATATCAATAACAAAAACTAAATTTAGACTTCTCTCTCAATATAAGAAAATCATTAAATAGTAATCAATTTTAAAAACAAAAAATAATTAATCATTATAGTGACTAATTAACTATCAATTTAGAAACTAAAAAATGTTGGTATCTAAAATAGTATATATTATGAATAAAAAATTATAATTGATTTATAAATTAAAATCTAAATTGGTCTCTAAAATTAACTATATTTTAGCTATAAAAGAAATTAGTATCTAATATCTAATTTAATCTTAAAAGAAACCAAATTGTTAGATAAAAGGTATTGCATAATATCCAAAATGATTCTTTATAACCTGCTTATATTCAATACTAACATCGTATTTTTGAATTAATAGCCACTAGCTAACATATAAAAATTATGAAAGCAAAGCATTATGTTTAATGTTACCTTCTGATAAATTTCTTCCTGCCATTCTGCACTTACTTCTTTTTCTCCTCCTAAAAACATAAAATTAAAACATATATTTAGTTAATTGTAAATATATAAAAAAAAACTTGTAAAAATAACTTATGTGCTTACTTCTGAATATGTAATTATGATAAGTATAATGATTAATTTTATGCATATCTGCACTTTTACATACGAAGATTGAAACTTATTAAGTCTCTTTGGTTCAAAAGTAGAGGAAAAAGCGTATATTATTAAGTGAAAAGACAATAATTATTATAAAGTAACAACTTTTTTCACCATGTATATGTCACAATTTATGATTGGTCTGTTTTAAATATTTTTTAAATTTAAATTTAAATAGATCAATAAAATAATAACACGTGTCTCGTTGTCAAAAAAATTGTTAAAAAATATTGTCAAAATATCATCATTCTATTACAAACTGATAGACTAGTAACTCAATATTAATGACCCTAAAAGAAGAATGTAACAATTTGATTGGCATAAACTTAAAAAATTATCAGTCTTCTAACAAAATTCCTAAATTTTTTTAGGTTTCTAATAACTAATTTAGTTAGAAAAAAGTATCAAATTATGTAACTAAGAAGTTAAAGAAATATTTTCTTTCTTAATTTCTATTAGCCTAGAAGATCCAAAGCTATTATTGCAAGTCAAGTGGAAGCAACATTTAAAATTGAAAACAAGGGTTAGTTATGTTTCAATACCCCTTTAGTCTCTACAACACCTTCTCATCACCTCAAAATATATTTTTTATATCCCTTATATAAATATAATTTATTTTCCTTAAAATGAATGTTTATATGTCAAAAAAGTTATTTTAAATTTTGAAGGATGGAAATAAAAGTTTTTTTTTATAATGACTAACAATAAAATTCACTTATTCTATACTAAAATAGTGATTTCAAATTTTAAAAAATAACTTTTTAAAAGTTAATATTTTATAGACTAAAAACATCTAAAAGTAAAAATGCATGAGAAAAATGTGATTAGAAATCATTGCCATTTTAAGAGAAATAGAGTGAAATAATAATAGATTTATAAGTACTCTATTCAATAAAATTGAGCACCTGAACCAGAAACTTGTGAGGGAAAAAGATTGCATTCCTCACTTTGAAATGGTGGCCTTGTTCCTTTCATCTTTGTTGATATTCTTGTGATGTACTCAGCCTACAAATATATAGTATTGTTTATTTTAACATTAAGTGTTTATAATAATATGATTTTTATATATAAGATAGAAAAAACATGTAATTTCAAAAATAAAAATGGACAAAAACAAAATAAAAACAATAACACGAGACATGTAAAGGTATACCTCATCTTTGGCTGTATCAAATACCTCTTCTTCAAATCTTTCTATAGACTTCTTAAGCTTAGCTACGTTTTGTGTCCAAGACGACAGAGGATCTCGTTTGACAAAATGTTCAACACTTTGAAAATCAATATTTCATGCAATTAGATTCAAATGAATTTTACTTTAACTAAACTATAAAAAAAAATAAAGCTTAGGTCTCTATTATTAAAAATGTGAAAATCTCTAAAAAGCATTTAAAAGTATTGGATGCACTTGAAGTGTCAATATGAGATGTTAAATAGTCAACACTTCTTAGTCAACTTTGACATATTTTGAATGAATTGAAGGTTTATCGAGTTCTTTGAAAGAGTGGCAACTCATTCATCACTTATCTTGGATCATCATTCAACTCATTTCTCTTTCAAATTTTTTGTTCTTGAGTTTTTTTTTCCCTTGTTTTGTATCCTAAACTTTGTTTGAAATGTTCTTGCTATATCCTCAAGAACTTGTGGGCCACCTTGAAAAAGTTCTTAAAAATAATGTACTATTTCACCTAAAGTTTCTATTTTACATTTTAATATCTATGACTATTTATCATATAAATCTTTATTTAAAAAATATATTTTGTTTCTCATGAGTTTGTCTATGTTGTATTCTAATTTTTCTAGAAAAAAATATAGTACTTATAAGAATGAGAACCGTAACATTAAATGTGTTCTTGATTCAACTAAGTATATATCATGCATATAATTGTCTAACATTATGAATAATTTATCATTTTCCCAATGAATCACATGGAATAATTGGTTATAGGAGTAAAATACCAAAGTTGTATATATAGTATTATACGTTTAAATATTACAGAAAAAAAATTATGATTAATTTTATTGATAAGGATAAAGGCATATTTTTTTTGCATGTATATAAGGGTTGTTGTACTCCTTGCATCTAATGTCTATCTAGTTTAACAAAGAAAAGAAAGAACAATGAAAAAAAAAACAATTAGGTTCCAAAGAACTATTTAACAAATAGTTATCATCAAACTATTTAACAAATGTCATTATCATAAACAATTAGTAATATTTTGTAAGTAAATTCTTACATTTTCTTTACCATCATGTTACGACTCTCTTTAGATCTCCATCCATTGGCCTCAATAGTCGTTGCATTTGATTTAAGTCTCTTTTTCTTTGTGTCCATTTTGCATGTCAAGATACCTATTATTTATAAGAACAGTTCATAAAAAAAAAATGTAAGGTATATATATAAATATAATCACATATGAAGAATAAAGGGGAAACTATAATCCGACACTTTTCACCTCAAAATCTAGCAAAAATTCTCCCAAGTAGTTATAATTATCATACTTAAACCACAAATTGTGTTTCAATTGAACCTAAATCCAACAAATTTTACAAGTTATGTTTGATTTCTTTAAAAGAGAGAAGTGAGTGTTCATTATGAAAACATGCACACACTAACTAAAAATTTGATTTAGATCTTTAATTCTTTTTTATAACTTATGTCGACTTGTTCTATATAAGCAAATTAGAATGTAAACCCTAAAAATTATCACTAGAAAAAAATTAATATAAACTTATTCTCAATCACCTCAAATATACTAGTTTTCCCCAAATTAAGCACCAAAGAACAAACAATAAAAGAAATTTCATACATGAAAAAATCCACTACAAACATAAACCCGTAAATCACTCGCAAAAGAAAAGGGGAAATTGCATGCTTGAAAAAAGGAAACACAAAAATGTCGATACCTATGTTGTACTTCACCAACCAAGAAACTTTTGTCTAAGGTATATTAGCTTTGTAAAATGTAGAGTGGTCTTTATATTGTGTTATACGCGTCATGCAATGTTATTTTAATAGAGACGTTATTTTGTAGACTTAATGAACAAGTTTGAAACGTCTCAAGTAAAATTAAAGTTAAAATTATATAATTAAACTAAGGTTCTTGTCTTTTTTTGTTATTACGAAAAAATATTGATTAAGTTAATTAAAGTAGCATTTAAAATTAGATTAAATGAATCCATCATTATAAAAAGTCAATGAATTAGCCAAGTATTTGGTTCAAATAAACCTCAAGATCGAATCATAATAGTAAAAGAAAAAAAACAACTAGAAAAGAGATAAAAGAAAATGTTGAAAAATTAATAAAAATCGACAATAATCGGCCAATAATTTTTTTAACAAAAATGCTGTTTTGGTTTTCAACTTTAAAAAAATTAAATAAAATATAAATGAATAAAATTAAAGCTGACCTATTAACTAGTGACATATGTCAATTTAGGAAAAATCTAGCCTATTTAATATATGCTATATTGTTTCCTTAGTTTTATTGTGTTTAAATTAAATTATATTATTAATTATCAGGAATCTATTATGGTATGATGTGAAATTAAGGATGTTAAAAGTATTCGTATGTATGAGTATTCGTGGATAAAATTTATTAAAATCTATTTTAGATAGTTAGTATTGATATTTATTATATACAAATAATAGATATTTTAATATTGGTTATTATATTATTTGTATTACGAATATTCAGTACTTACAAAAATTAAAATTAAAATTAATTTTTTAAATTAAATTAATTTAAATTAAAATTAATTTATATTTTATTAAGTTAAGTTTAATTAAAATTAAATTTTAATTTATATTATATTTTTTATTTATATTATGAAGACTATAATTCATGTCATGATAAATTGTGCAATTATACTTTTATAATAAATTTTAATTTTAATATGTTAGTTCATATTATATAATTATGTATTATGTCTATCTAGAATACAATTTTCATAATAAATTAAATACTATATCTAGGTCTAATTTTGTTTCAGGTGTAGAGTTTGGATAGTCAAAACATTTTACTTCTCACTTTTTTTTAGAGTTTTAAAGTTTTCGTAAGTTTTTCATACTCCTTCAAGTTGTGTAAGACTCTAAATTTGTCAAAATACTCTAATGCTCAAGTTAATAATATAGTTGATCGGTTAGTACAATAAAATCTTAAATTCACAATAAATGTAAGTACCTATCTCTTTACCTCACACTTGTATTTATTGGTTTCGAGATGAACCTACTATTAATATAGGCTTAATCATAACGTAATATCTAGTAAACACACTTTACTATTATAAACTTGATTATTGATAATACTTAAAGTGTTTAAATAATTATGATCGTTTTGGTCATCCTTCAAGTTTGACCTGACTAATTGTCATAGAGTATAAATCTAAACTAAATCTAATCTTTCTTCTCTCTTTTCTATTTTTTTTATATTAAATTAATTATACAAAATTATATATATATATAACTAAATTACAATGAAACCCATCCAAAAAAATATATTATATTTATTTAATATAACTAATATAAAATATTTTAAGTAGTTAATTATTTTTTTCTATGTATATTATTGAATTGTAATAAAACCTATTCAAAATAATATATTATATTTATTTAATATAACTAATATAAAATATTTTAAAAGGTTAATTGACTTTTTTTTTTTAACAACAATAATTATAAATTCATATATATATATATATATATATATATATATATATATTACATACACCATCTTTATAGTTTGAGGTTTGTCACCCTTCATCTCTTATTGAGATACTTGTTGAGGTTGAGCTACAACTCTTTCCTCAGAGGGATTATTCTTAGCAAAATGTCCCTTCCACCACAGAGGTTAGATCTCTTGTAACCAACCATCTAAAGACAAACACTCCTTAGATGTGGTCCTCCACAGACATATCATTGTGCTTTGCCTTGTTGAAACTACTGTTGGTAAGAACTCCCTCTTAACTTCTAAGATCGAGATCTAGAGTAAGATTTATTCCTCTCATCTTGTCGAGCTCTTGACCTAGATAGTTCTCCCACTCTCTATGGTTGTCTCTACTGACTTCAATCTCAGCCTTTAACTTTTCCACCACTTTGGTTTTTTTTATTAAAGCAGGAAACTCCTTAATAGATAATGGTACCATCATCACCATCTTGATGTCACCTCTCGGCCCATTCTCAAACTTCCTACACTTTCATACCAATTTTTTGCTAGACTCTTGGCATCAAAGATTCTCTCCATATCCCTTAACCATTGATCTACCCCTTTTGGGCTTGTCTTCCCATCGAACTTAGTTGGATGATGTTTAGAAAGTTCTTAAAGATCCATTCTTGAACTTGAGGGGGTGTAACATGCGAAGGACCACCAAATGTCCTATTCTCTCTTAATTACCTCAAAGTATCCATATGTTGTTGTTGGGTAGTTTCTGAAAACATGGCAGTTTCCATTTGGTGCAAGGCCATCTGATGTTGTTGCATCATGGCAACATTCTGTTGCTAAAGAGTTATTGCCATAAACTCGATTTCCCTAATCAAGTTCAACAAATCTAAGGTTAGAGGGAAAGGAAGAGGTGACTTAGATGCCATAACTCTGACCACACAAATAAAAGTCATCAGTCTAACTAAAAGAAACTGAAACATTAACCAAACATAACTGAGAACACACAACAAAAACTAAACAACCATAAACCTACATCATTTCTTTTTCTATAGCTTCCTCAAAGAAAGAGAAAAAACCATGATGACAATTCAACCAAGAATTGTTCCAAAAGTTTGTTTTTAAAGCTTGCGACGAAAGATCCTAACTTAAATAAATCTCAATTAGGTAAGTGGTTTAGCTAAGAGCTTTTCTAGTATTTTTAAGTTTTTCAATTCTTCCTCTTAGTTTAAATTGTTGCTTCTTGGAAAGCAAATATTTGTTAGGCAAGGAGAGTAAGACTATACTTCAATTCTTCCTCTTACTAGAATTTTTCTAAAGTGATCTAAATTGGGTAAACTACTTGATAAATACCTTCGATTCTAACATTTTTATTCATTCTTCAACTCATGTTGAAACCAAATAGTGAAGGCTTTAAAGTGAGATGCTTCTCGTTCCAACTTATCACTCTTAAAATTAAAAGTACATTTCTTTAGATGTATTTGTTTTTTAATGTGTGTAATTTAAAAAAGATAAATCCTATTGATACAAAAATTATAGAAAATATTATTTGATATTTTGGAACTACTGCTGTGGGTGAAAATAGGAGATATGCTTGTAAAATATAGACGATTAAATTGGACAAAAAATATATTTTAAACATACTTCAATTTAATAATTAGTAACATTCTGTTTATGGAAAGATTTGAACCGTTTGAGCTATTAGACTCATTAATTATACCTTGTTGTTGAAATCATTTTTGGAATATGTTCTTTATGCAAAGATCTTTGACAAACCAGTTCAAAGTTTGTTCATATTTTCACTCTTTTGCTAGCATAACGAAAAATAATATTTGTAAATAATTTATGACATTTTTTTTCTTTGTTTGTGAAAGATACGTACATTAAATGAAAATTTTAATTAATAAAACATGGCCACTCCTCCTGAATGTTTTATACGAGTTTTTACTAATCTATAAGAGATGAGAATGAGAATTATAGCATAGGATACTATAGAATCAAGAATATATATATTAATAAATATGTAGAGTAGTAGTTGTCTATATATTTACATATCTAAGATATGATATCTTCTTATATTTTTTTGAAAAAATTCTATTTTTATTTTAATAAAATATGTTAGAAGAATTTCGTATTTTATGAATACTAATCCAATGGAGCATTTCAAAAGTCATCTATATATCAATACTGTTAAATTGATGAAATGTGCTAGATAATTGTTATTTATGGAATGCATTAAAATGATTTTTCTTTTACATATTTGAATTACTTGTTATCTTTTGATTTGCTATAATAGTGTTTTAACATGAAAACATAAGTAATACATTTTATAAGTCCTGATTAGTGGAAATAATGTATATGTTATTTGCTAACAGTTGGAATGGATAAAATCGGGAATTATAACAAATCTAAGAAAGAATACTATTTTTTTTAAGAGGCTAAAGTGATTTCAAATTTGATCAATTACATGTTTAAGGATCTTTGATAAAAATTCGTTAAGGAGAATGAGATCAATGTAAAAATATTAATGAATATATAGAAAAGTTGTCCATATATTTATATCTTTGTATACTTTTTAAAAACTATTTTTATTTTAATGGAGTAACTGAAATGAATTTTTGTAAATATTATGAACAATAAATTATATGGTAGTGTTTATCTTTGGATATTATGATTCTTTTCTTTTTTTTTGTGTTTTTATTTCTAGTAACTGAGAGTTAGTATTACCCTAAAAAGTGAAACTAATGTTTTCACAGTTCATGAAATATGTTTTTATATTTTTTTTCCAATATTTTCTCATTTATTTTTTAAAAGGATACGTAGTTATTATCCTTTATTTAATATAACACAAAAAGTAATATTAATATTTTCAGTTTTCCCTCCTAAAGCAACTCTTCAAAACAAATTAATGAATGAGAGTGCATGACATTTTTTTTATCTTTCATTATTTTTTAATTTATAAAAATAACTTTACAATCAGATTCGAACAAATCAAACATTAGTAATTTGATTAAGAGTTAATTGAGTTTAGGAGGTCCATGGCTGGAAGTAAAAAAGAACCTCCATAGGTTAAAACTAAATAATTAAATTAATGCTAATTAAGTGAACAAAAAATTAAGTGCGTTACTTTAATATTTTCCTTCCTTTTTATAATCTTCTTTGAATGAATTAAGAAATATAATAATTTTTTATTTTAATAAAATAGTCAGAATTTATTATTTGACTTCTCTTTAAATATATAAATTATTTACGGATCAGAAAATATATTGAATATTTAAAAAGACATAAAGATATAATTCATACAAATATATAAAGAAAATACATCATTTGATAACTTCTTTTGGTATAATTTTTTAATAGAACATTTTAACCCATTAATAAATAAAGGATAATTTATATATTTATTTACTAAAATAAGTTATTGAATAACCTCTCTTTAATTTAAAATAATTCAATATTTTTTCAAAAATAACGGCCACATAATTTTTTAACACTCTTTTCATAAAATTATATATATGTTAAAAGTAATAAAATTACATATTTTTTATGCAATGAAAATGTAAATACATATATATTTTTCACGTATGATTTCGTTGGTAAATAAACAAAAGTAATCAATTTAATATTGAACTTTACAAATTAAAGAGTAATAGGAAACAATATGTCCAAAAATCTGACAAAGGAAAAGAAATAATTGTTTAAAATTGCATACTTTATCAAATATTTTACGAATACTCATTGCCTCGTGTAAAAATATATGTAAAATAAGTAAATTAGCGTCTAGTAATGTTTTTAAGATAGCATATATAGTCATGATTTTTTCTAATATTTATAACAATAATATTTACATGACACATACGAATATTGTTCAATTAATTAAGATATATTATATAAAATATGTCATTATATAAAGTTTTAAAAATAATTTTTGATAAGGGGCTAAAAGAACAGTAGAAAATTAACATAAATTACTTCCTTCTCAATTAAAAGTAAGAAAAAAACTCCATAAAGTTTTTAAAAATATAATTTGACACTAAAACATCATAGTAATAAGACGATTAAAATAAAAGAGTAACCCCCATCAAACAAGAACTTGATGATTACTCACATTAAAACAAGATCAAAACTAAAGTTTAAGTGACAAATCAATTTCATCTGAAGAACTAGGATTTGAAGTTCCTTCTATCTTGGTGTGATCATCATCATTGTCCTCCACATGATTCAACGGAGTCAAATTTGCTTTGGCAGTGACATTTGCAGAAGATTCTGCAAGGAATGGAATACTGTGTCTGGTATTATTACCATGATCACGTTGTGCCCTAAAAGTTGTGTCAGTCCCCATAATCTTGATTCCAGCATTTGCTTGCAAACCAACAGCAGAAGAAGAACAAGAAGAGTTCATCGTATCTGGTCTCGACAACCCTTGACCAAACCTTAAACCTAGTGAAGAAGATGAAGGATACATAGGTTTGTGAATCATTGACTCCATTCGAACCCCAAGTGCCCTATTGTAAGATCCATAGAAAGAGTGTGTGGGATTATAAGGGTAATAGAGAAAATGAGGGTTCCCAAAAGCACCACCATCAATCCCTTGTCTTCGTTTTGCTAGGGCACGTTCTTGTTTATGGGCATTCTGGTGTCCTCCCAATGCTTGTGAAGAAGAAAACTCTTTCTGACAGAAGTTGCAGGAAAAGGTCTTGTTGGTTTCTGACGATGGCTTCTCCTCTTTGTTGTGTTCATCTCTTCCTTGAGTGTGATTTGCCCTAGAAGATGAACCCTTGGCATTGAAAAAATCCAATTCCACTTTTGACCCACAAAGTGTTTGATCATTGGAAAACTTAACAAAATCTAACACCATGTGAGTTTTGGAATTGGAAACCTTATTACTTTCCTCAAATTTGATACCTTTCTCCTTCATTGTTGTCACCTCATGCTTCTTCTCTTCTTCAGCATTAGATTTATGAATGTCTTGTGAGGTGCTTGAGGCTTCGGATGAATAATCTTCCAAATCATGTGAAGATGCCATAGGAAAAGAAATATTCAATCTTTTGAAATTTGTGGAAGTGATTGAATAGAGAGAGACATGACTATGGTTATTTATTTAAACATATATGTGTTAATGCAAATATCTTTAATGAATAAGGAATGAGATCTCATGTGTTTTGCAGTTACTATTTAGCATAAAAAGTTTGAAGAGGTTTGAACAAGGTTTTGAGTAATTTGTGCATGATCTCTGCACATAGAAAATTCCTAAATTGGATTTAACTGCACCTTGTAGTGTGTTATTTACTCAAGTAGTTTAAATCAGGATATAATTGACATGTGGTTAATTGTTGAAATAGCTTCTGTGTAGTTCAAATTTTAAGTCAAACCAAATTGCAAATTACTTGTTTTAAAGTATAAAATTACTTGGGAAGTTTCCATTTTAAAAGATGAATATATGGAAGAGATTTTGGGATATAATTTTTGCTTAATGGTTTTAATTACACAGTCTAATATGGTGAATAATTACTTAAATAGTTCAAATCTTTTAGGGGCAAGAATGTGGCTAATTACTCAAATAATATACCATCTCTACTTCTATGTAGTTCAAATTTGATGTCTAAGCAAAAATGGAAACTTTGAATTTACTTGTTGAATTAAAATTACTTGGGCATTCAAAAAAGCTTCTTTGGTGGAGAAATTAATGGAAGTAATTCTGTGATGTAATTTTAGCTTCATTAATGCTTGATATTGTCATAAACACAATCCCTTGATTTCCTGGCAAGTTTAAATATTTCAAATATTTTTTTAACCTCTAATTTACATACATAGTTTTGAAATGATTAATTAATTACCTAAGCCATATATATTAAACTATTAAATAACATATTATACTGCTAATTCTTTTAATAAACATGCATCTTTTTGTGTTAGTAATTAAACCAAAACTTCATAACATGTAATTACTTAGGCTTAGTTTCAAGAATTAACCACTTTTTTTTTAAAAAAAAAAAAACAAAAACAAAAATCAGTAAAATTTTTGTCATACTTGTGAAATTCATTATTATAAGGACTAATGAACAAAATTTCAATGGTCCTAATTTGTAGATTTTAGACATTCCTAATTTAATTACAAAAATATTCATGTCATTGATTTTCAAAGAAGGAATTATGACAATTTTAGTGGTTCTAATTTGTAAATAATCAACATTTTTTTTTTAATTTCAATTACATTTGTGGATGTTCGTTTTAGTACGAAGGACACAGTTTTGTAAAAAATTGAGACAGTAGAAATTTGTAAAATTTTGTAAAATTAATAAAGTATACCACACAAGTAAATAATACTAAAACTCGAGGAATGTTTTCTATTTAAGTACTAATAACTAAGGAGAGTTTTTTTTAATGAGAAATAATTGAGAGATGAATCAACAATTGAATTTTATTTATAGCTAGGTTTTACATACAATATTGCACATGTTTTTTTTATTATATATTGTTAACACAAATAGTAACATATATATATATTTACTATAAAATGTTTTCATTTTTTATCACATACAAGTTCGTATATATATACATGGTAAGTTTTAATTTTATAATAAGTATTTTAAATATTATATTACCAAATATTAGTCCATAGTTTACTTTAATATTGATGGTTAATTATCATTAAAAAAATATTTACATAAATATAATTTTGATTTTTTTCAATACTCACTACATTATCAATTTATACTAATAACATTGATTTTGGTTAGGTATACAGATCATTAATTATTAATACTTCGCTATTGAATAATGAATATTTTAAAGAGAAAAATTACAACAATTAAAAATATATCTTATAATTTTTTATTTTATTATAATGATGATAATTTTGGTTGAGTAAAATAAGTTGCTTGCATGATAATATTAAAAAAAGATTGAAATTTTGGAATATCTAAAAGGTATTTCAAATAATTAAAATAATGAAATTTAAAAATTCGTTAAGAAAACAAATTACAATTTCACTACTAGTGAATTCGTTAAGAAAACAAATATCTAAAATTTATTATAATATTCTTTTGTAAAGTTTAATTTTAAAATTTAAATTTTAAAATGAATGTTTCCAAAATTAAATTTTGTTTATTTTATAAAAAAAAATGAAATATGAGATATTTTAATTATTTTATCTGAATAAAAATATTCAAAAAATAAAAATAATTCATTGCAAACAATTTAAATATTATATATTTTAATTTGTTGAAATTGCAAACAAACATAATATATAGGATTATGTGATTAATTACTTTTAAATAGACAATAATTTACATTATGGATAAGATTAAGACAATTTAAAATATTATAGTTATAAATTTAAATGTATTAAATGACACATATATAGTAACGGTTTGACGTGTTAACTATCGTTTTATATTTTATGACTGTAAAAGAAAAAGTTGTGATGACACAAAAAATTGTTCTTATATAATAGTTGGCTCATTATAATCAATATTGATATAGTTGCTTTTTATTGCAATAAAATAAAAAAGAAAAAGTAGTTTTTAGTACATTAACCTTAATAAACAAAGCTTTATATTTTTTGTTTTTATTTGTAAATTTAAAATCTTCAGTATCTCTTTTAAATTTAATTGTATATAAATTTTGATTGATTTACTCTTTAATAAACATATGTAACTGCCACCAAAAACTACCATGAGCTTAAAATAAAACATATTATATCAAGTTATCATTACTTTCTTATTTATTATTGTATAAAATAAGTTACTTATATAATAATATTTTATAAAAATATTATTATTAATGTTCTTTGTAATGTTATTTTTCATTAAGTTATAAAGATTGAAGACTTACGAGTAAGTTTATACAGACTAATTTTAAATATATTTTTTACTAGGTTGTATGATGTATTTAATTTTTCCCATATTTCAAATTATTTCATGATCAACTCCAATATTTTTTTTAGAGTAACAAAATAATTGATTCGAAATTACTCATTAATGTAAAATTATTGGACTCATTAGCTGGCTATATTTTCTGAAATAATTCTAACAACTTTATCTAATATTACTTTTATATTAAAGATTCTATGTTGATTAAAAATATTATGGAATTAATTAATATACATAAGTAACCATGCCTTTACAATTTTTTTTTAAAGATTTGTTTAGGTTACAAATTCAAATTTAAAAATATAATTAAAATTTACTTTGTGATAGGTGTCGTATAAACAACTCATTATTTTGTACTAGGTGGTCTTATGAAAAACATCAAACATAATTATGATAATTGGATGTAGAATATAAATATTTTTACAATAATTACTTTTAGCATATTCCAATGATTTTTAAAACATTGAATAACTATGAAGCCTACAATAATAATATTTTATTATTATTATTATTATTATTATAAATTTGTAGCATTCTTTAAATCATTTGTCATTGAAAAATATTTACATCTTCTTTTTTATATTTATAATAATGATTTATTATTTTTACTTTAATGTAATTCTTATATTTTTTTAAAAAAAGTTTAATATATTTTTCTTGGTTAAATCAACGTTATTTTTTTTGTTTCTATAAAATTACAAAATAGATATATGAAAAGAATTAATTATTATTTAGGATATGTTAATTCCTCTTTAGAATAACAGTAAATTAATAAAAAAAATCTCATTAAACTTCTTTTAAAAATATATAAAGGACCACTTTGAATTCAATAAATAAATAAAAAATCGAATCGTTGTTTTTTTTTTAAAAAAAAAACATTCTTTCAACAACCTATGTTGTTTTGCATCATAATTTTGTTGTCAGGTGTTGTGCAACGATTGGTCCATCGGGACTGTTCCCTCACAGCTGTGTGACGTTGCAGGTTCCTTCTACCGTCAAACTCGTACGGACGTGTATTCCGAATCAGAGACAGCCACCCTCGGATCTGAGACGAGACCAGATCGTTTCGCTACCTTTGATTTTGTCTACTGCTTCGTAGTTTCCTATTCTCAGCTTCCAGATTTTCTTCTTCTTCTCATTCTTTTTGTTGGGAGTTTCGTTCCTCTTCGTGTGACCCCCTGATTCGATACAATGAGGAAGAAGCTCGACACCCGTTTCCCCGCTGTAAGTAAAATTCCTTTTTCAGCTATCAAATTTTATTCTTTGCGCGTAACTCTGCTGTTCGGGGTCTCAGGAAACTGTGGAAAGTGAAAGGAATGTTTTTTCCGACTTTAATTGAGCGTTTCTCATTTCGGTTTATGGTTATTGCGAGTTTCTGGGACGGGGGAGGGGGGTTGAATTCAGTGTAATTTCTGGGAATTTCTTTGTTTGTGGTTGGTAATTGGATTTGGTAATTAGTACTCTTCGAGTTGGAGTTTTGTGTATGTGGCCGAGTTTAATACTTGGAGGAAGAGTTCTGCCAAGTTTAATTTCTAGGAAGTTGTTTGTTTGTGGTTTGTAATTGAATTTGGCAATTTAGTATACTTTGAGTTGGAGTTCTGGGCATGTGGTCGTGTTTAGTACTAGGAGGGAGAGTTTTGTCGATTGTAATACTCCTACACGACTTGAGCAGAATTGTCTCTTGTGGAGAATGCCCGTGGCGACGTACTAAAAATGGATTCATAGTCATGGGGGTGATTTGGAGACTGTGATGCTAATTTTGGGTGCTTGGCGTAATTTGGGTTATGTGAGTTTAGATTGATGGATGCGTGAGTTGAGACTGTTGAGGAGATTTATGATGATAGATTCATTTCATGTGTTGCGGGTTTGGATTTGACGGTTGTAATGTTCTTTCCCTTTGAATTGTTCTTATGAAGCTGAGATTTACTACCTTTTTGTGAATCTGTGATGGAATGGGTTTAGAAATATGACAGTTTTTTGATGATTTTGCTGAAGCAAAGATATTATATAGACTGTAAAGTATATTTGTACTCATGTGCAGGAACATGATTGTTTACTTCAAGTTTATACTCTATTTATAGGTTAATGATAGTTCATGGTTATGTTCTTTATAATCATAACGACTTGAAGTGCTCTAGAAGATTTTATTGTTTTCTGCTACCATGTATTTGCTGTTTTATGTATCAATTCTCGGATTAGTTGACAAGGACATTATTGTTCAAGTATATAGCATGATATTTTAAGTCTTGATTCACTTTTCTTACCTAATGTTGCTTAGATTGAGCTAATTTCTCAAGCTTTTAATGTGTACGCTGATATGATAACCTCTGATAGATGATATATGATAATCAGTGTTTTAAAACCCGACTTGAAGACAACTGGTCTAATTGAACAACATTTTTGAATTTACTACTTTTGTGTTATAACCTGGTCTTGATCTGTGGATATAACCTTGAGCACCTACTTCATGAATGGCTTTCTCGAGTGCCTATCTGCACAAGTTCTCATGCTGGCTAGCTGGCAGCAACTTTCTCCAACGAGCTTCTCACTTGTTACTTCAATTTTAAGGAAAATAAAGGCTAAACTTCACCCTTGAGGTATCAAACCAAAGATCTGGAATATTTACAACTTCTCAATTTACCACCAAGACACTAATTGTTTGGAAAATGTACAAATAATATATCTACTATATACAAATAATATGTGCCTTTCATCTGTTCTTGCGGTTCCACTATCCACTGGTTTCACCTGTAACCCATTAACTTTGTACCTTTACTGAGTTGAGAACTGGTCCAATTTTTAAAACAATGATCATAATGCTATTATTGTTTTAGGAAATACACTTGTCATTACAAGGGAGAGACACAACAGCATTACTTCTAAGTTCTATCCATCAGTTTTAACCATTATACTTTCCCAACACAAGTAATGTCTGATTAATAATACTTTTGATTACATTGTTTGCCTTGCCTCTGGTACTTGCCTTGTTTACGTTGCCTTGCTTCTTGTCCTTACATGATTTTTCTCTCTTCTTGTACCCTTTATTTTGTTAGGTAGCTGACCGAGATACCAATCTCCATATCACCAAATTTGAAGCATGCAGAAGGGGAAGGGGATGGGGTGGGATTTAGATTCTATGAAATGGGAACTAAGTTTTCAGTTGAACCATAATTCTCTTAACAAATTGGAGTGTTATTCAGATTCAATTCTTCCACTTTTCTGTTCCATTATTTAATTTAACGAAAGTGATATTTTAAAAGAATTCTTTATCTGATGGAAACTATAATTTTCAGGCTCGGATAAAGAAGATAATGCAAGCAGATGAGGATGTCGGAAAGATAGCATTGGCAGTTCCTGTTTTAGTATGTAAGTTGCTTTTACATACTACCTAGTCAGTACCTTCCCACAGTTTCGTCATTTTCCTCGTTGTTGATGTCACTCTTGGCATTTTTACAGCTAAAGCTTTGGAGTTATTTTTGCAAGATCTTTGTGACCGCACTTATGAAATAACTCTTCAGAGAGGAGCAAAGACCATGAATGCACTGCATTTGTAAGTCAATGAATATTTTAAAGTTACTTCGACTTTAATGAACCTTTTGAACTGAAGTGTTGTTCATTTTGGGCGTATTTTACCCTGTGCTGAAATTTATTTTAATTTTTTTTAAGGTGTGTTTTAATTATTAAACACCTGAGGTAGCAAATACCCAGTCCTCATCACTTGGTTAAAGAGGGTCAAGTTCCATTTTACGTATGATAAGATCATACTATATATTTATATATCTCTTAAATGATTTCATGTGATAATTTATTGATTTTGGTAACTCCACTGAAATCTTCTTTTTGACTGGAAAAAGTCATTTAACTCGAGCCTTTTGTTCAACCAAAAAACAAATCACATTTTTGTCCTGTGTTGATGAGCATAATTTCTCATTTAGTTTTGTGTGTTAAGTAAATTGGCTCATAGGCCGTAGCTCATGAAGCAATTCAACCCTTTGTTAGGTCAACCAATTAACATAATCATCTTTGGATGGAATAGTTGCTCCTTTTAGCAACAATGGAGTTTTCTTGACCACACATAGCATGAAAAGTGGACATTTTTTTCTTGAAGCATTTTAGTTCGTGAGCCAAAATTAAGCCCAGCTAAGTGAAGGGGGGCATTTTGGCTTTGTTCCAGTCAAGATTCTGTAACTATGCTAGACAATGGTTGGCTACATCCATTTGGGGATTATAAGTGGTGCTCATATGAAGTTTGGTGTCTTTCCTCCGAAACAATTCTTTCCAAAAATGATTCAAGAATATTGGATCATTATCAGAGAAAACTGAGAACGGAAATCCATCCAATGAACCACCTTCTCAGCTGAACATGGATGAGGTAAAGGGAAAAATGTACAAAAACTGTTACTATGTCCACTAGTATAAGAATAGCGTCCTTTCCTTGTAAAATTGTTGACTTCATCATTAAGATTTCAAACATACTTAAGATTTTGTGGTTTCTTTTGTACCTTGTGCTATGTTTGAACATAAGTTGACTTACTTGTTTGTGACTCCTTTTAAACTGAAAACCGAGTAAGATGATATGATAGCACTGTAACCAACCCTAGGAGTTACAAGTTCTCTTTCTCTGATATCTCTTTCAAATTGTTAAATTAAACTATATAATAGTCAGGTCCTGTTTATTTATAATATAATACCACTTCTCTTTCAAGTTTGTGCATCAGAATTACATCTTGAGTACATTAGAAGTCTAGTCTAACCAATGGCAAATGTAAATTGCAGGAAACATTGTGTACATAGTTATAACGTCTTCGACTTTCTGAGAGACATTGTCAGCAGGGTTCCTGACTATGGGCATGGACATGGCCATTCTGAGGCTGGAGCTGATGATCGCGCCCTTTCAAAGAGAAGGTTTGAAGTTCAGTAACCGTTATATTTTTTCTTATGGTGTCTGATTTAACCATCCATATTAGCAATTGATTAATTTAAGAATGCTATGTCTATCAGGAAAGCTGCTGGCGTTGAGGGCAATGAAAGTGATGAAGAGGCCAAGAGGAGTAAGATGGTAATTGCATTTTCATGAAAATCCGTGATAATACATAATTATATTTCTTAAATCATGTTAAAGTGTCACACACACTGACAATGGTGCAAAAGTCGTTATACTGTCTCATAATATTTTGTTAATTCTACCAGTGAATTATATCTAGTTATCATGTTGAAGTTTCACTTCATTCTAAATCTTTTTAATGTTCAAAGCAAAAGCATGTGTTATCAAGTGGATATATTTGTTTTGCTTTGTTTTTAGAGTAATATTTTTCATTAGAAGTTGTTCTTGTTAGGAAGGGAAGTTGTGTTGTGTGTAAAACGGCCTAATCTTGGACTTGTATTGTTTTGGTGAATAACATCTTTTGTGTTCATTGCAGCACGAGTTGGGCCACACCAGCACTCCTGGTAGGGGAAGAGGCCGAGGTAAAGGGAGAGGCCGTGGACGAGGGGTTCGAACTGTTGAAAGAGACATCATTCATCAGCAGGTTGAATCTGAGCCTTGCTCCTCTATTCAACAAATTAGCAATGATATGCCTAACACAAGTCTGCCAATAGATAATGGTGTGCAATTCAAGGAGTACTCAAAGGAGACTTCTGCAGCTCATGAGGAAAGTGCTCAGTCTTTCCGTAACATTGATCTGAATGCTAACTTAAACGAAAATGAAGACAAAAATGCCAGTGCAGCTGTTGAAGCTCCATTGCCTGAGCCTGCTGACATGGACATTAAACATGAAGAAATTCCAGGCTGGTCCCTATTGAACGCCGACAAGATGGCCATTGACACTATGCAACTGGCAACCCTCGGTAGTAGACTAGAAGAGGATGATGAAGATTATGATGAGGAAGGGTAAATAAAATGCACCTTTGCAGGAAGCTCATGGTAACAGAAGAATAACCACTTACTGCTAGTACTATGATATGATCACTATCTTCTAGTAATCACTGTATGTGTCCCATGCTAATGTGATGACCCATTTCTGATGATCCCTCTCTTTATCTATTCTAGTATGTATCTGATCTCGTGTAGCAGATATAGATTTTTTTTTTCTTCCTTAAATGTAATGCTAGCATCATGCAGTTTTAGGATTTAAATGAATGTTTTTAGTTGACAACCACAGTGCTAGTTCAGGATCAAACTCATGGTATATCTGAGTTACTAGTTGATTTCTTTATGTTGGATTGTTAACTGATAGAATAGTTTTCTAGTTTTTGTTCATCAATTGGATAGAAGTATCTCAATGGATGTCAACTATATCCAAAAGCAATGAAAGAGACATAATTATCAAATTGCTGGAGAATATGTTACTTTGGGTATGTTTGTGACTTAAGTTTTGGAGGGTAAGGAAGGGTAACGTTATCATTTCTTGTAGATATATTTTAATTTGGTCATTTTTAAAAAGAACTATAATGATAAATTAGCATAAACTTTATGTAATATTCTCTTGTTCTTATCTGAAGAAAAAAACAAAGTTGTGTTCCTTTCCTTTTTTGCCTTCTAAGTGTTATGTATTGAGTCTTAGGCCTTGTTTGGATACACTTATTAATGAGAACTTGTAAGAGGAGAAAATGAAAAATAAAATAATTAAACTTCTTTATTAAGAATACTTATGGCATCTTTACTTTCATGATTATTTTTTTATCAATTAATGCAAGAGATTAAATTATTACGTTTCAGAAAGAAATGAAATTTAATAGAGAATTCTAAAACTAGTAAAACGATATTGAAATTAAATTAAAAATTATGGGACAAAATAGGTTATTGAGGCTTTAAATATCTTTTGTTATCAATTTTAGTAATCTATTAATTTTTTTACTCGTAATAAAAATTAACAAGTAAACAAAATTAGGTAGAACGGGTGATAACACTAATTACACTATATAGAGAGACCATTAAAAAAGTAGATTTAGAGATGAAACTTTAAAAAGAAATTGAGAAATGAGAAGTATTAATCAATATGATCTTAATCATTACATCCTACGATAAATAGTTTTAGGACGTAACAAGTCAAGATGACTCTTAGTCTGTAAGCAAAAGTCAAGAAATATAAATTCGAATCCTTCGGTTGGTGGTGGAATTAACGCGTTTCATTTTTGCGTTTTATCGTAGAAGCTTATGAGAAAAATCAGCGAAAATGCAGAGAAACAATCAATTGTAAAACTTGAAAGAAGCCTCTGCATAAGAGTATAACTTTCTGAATCAAAATGTGAAATGCATTTGTAAAACTTGAAAGAAGCAAACAAAAGTATATCTATAGAAGAGAGAAGTATTGTGCCTATTCAAGGATAATTTGAATGCAGTGCTGCTTCTTGCTTCTACTGTGCCTCTCTCTGGTTAGATGGTTGCAAATCATACTTCCACATTCCACATTCAATAATAAAGCCTTCAATTCTTCACTGCAGCTAACCGTTTTCCTCAATTACGGAAATCTTCCGAGCTGTCAAATTTGCACAATGGGTTATTTTGAAGTTAATTAGGTCTTGTTCATTTACCCAGCGATACTGAAATTTCTTCACATCCACTGCAGCAAAATCCCTGTCATCCAACAATGCGTTAATCGACCTCAATCTGAAAGGATAAGGATGAATATCACGTCCGTCCATAGAAACATCTTTATAATGTAAGCACATGTGATCTGTTCTAAAATCCATTGGAATATGTTTATTGTGTAGACGAAATATTACGCAACACAAAACACCAATGAAATTATTGTCATGCGGAACGGGAGGTGGATAAATGGTTATGAAATTATTGTCCGGGTATTGTATGTCCACGTTCACAAACTCATTGTTGAACAAGCTCGGTATTTGACTTCCAGGCATAATACTTTCAGGGATATAAGTTCTAGGGAATGACAATTGATAGGCCGCCTTGTACCAGCAAAGTTATTGGTTAGTAGTTGTTCTCCTACACAAAACAAAAATTAAAAAGCAAGAAGAAGAAGAAGAAGAAGGAAAGAGCATCCACACCTCAATAATTTGAATTGTCCATAAAATACTCTTTGTAGTGCACTCTTCAATCTCAACTAATTCTGGACAGCCGAAAATAATTAATCCTCTAAGTCTAAAATCCATATAGTATGGGAGATCATGAAACATTGAAGATGGGAATCTCGACAACATTAAAGGTTTTGAGGGCAAGACTGTTTGTGAAGGGAGATCAGGCAAGTATTTCAATCGCTTGCAATTCCGTAAATCTAAAAAATACAGTCTCAAAAGGTCCTTGAGGTTAGGCAATTTAACAAAATTGTTTCCCTTTAAATTTAGCTTCTCTAAGCAACTTAACTTTCCAATATAATCAGGAATTTGAACTACGTTACAGAAGCTTAGATCGAGTTCACACAAACAAGAGAGAGGAGAGGAGGGCGACAAACAGCTGATCATGTGCTCTGTGTTCCCTGTTTCATCTAGTAAGCAATTACTACCTATTTTTGAACAACCGTAGACATCCAAATATTTAAGAGAATTTAGGCCCAATATAGTATTGGATAAGATTACTAGTTTTTTGCAGTCTCTCAACTTCAAAACAACAAGCTTTCTCAGACTCCCAATCGATGGATTGAGATTTTGGAGCTGTCCACATCCTTCAAGATTTATCGATTCAAGATTTAGGGCCTCTGTTACATCTGGCATCTCAACTAAACTTTTGCAAAGAGAGAGATCCAAATGCTTCAAATTGGATAAAGGCTACAAAGACAGGCAAAAAAAAAAAAAGAAAACAAAATTAATAATGACACTTGGGTTTTCTTTAATTTCTTTTCCCCATAAATTAACCAAAGAATAAAGGAATTAAAAATAAAAAGTTTGTCATTTATTTTCTTTATTTTTAAAAGAAGTACAAATAAAAGATTAATTTACACTACCTTTGTGCCTTCCCACAGTCGTTGAATACTGCTCCCATACAGGTTTAACTCAACTAGTTTGTGTGGCTGAAAACTTTGAGGCAAACACTCAAACGGATATTTGTACCAAACAAGATATCCTATTTCATTCGAAAGATGACTCAGACTTCCCGAAAACTTCACGTTCCGAACATCAAGCAATTTCAGGTGTTTAATTTTTGATAGACCATCCGCCTTGATTGTTTCATCTGTAAATCAGTTGCATGATTCCCTAAATTTAGAAGCAGTTTTGTAATTGTTGAATAGTCTATGATAATATTAGGAAGTAGCAGGTTACATATGTCGACAGTTTTTTTTTTCTCAGTTTCTTTAATCTTAGGTGAGGCACTTTCTCATTCAATAAAACACAGGAATTTCTTCTTTCCCACTACAACGTTTACGTACCTGGGATTTTAACACCAACCTCATCCAGGTGATATCTAAGAACTATTGCCTCAAGGTTTCGAGTTGCCTATAACATGGCACATTGTTAGATGCATGTTTTAAATAAAGTATTTACAAATTTTAAAATAATTGCAATCTAAAATTTATAATCAAACATGTAAATTTTACCTCGTTCTCTGACATAGCATCACGGAGATCTTTGCGTGTCCACAACCTACTCCACTTTATAGGCTCTTTAGGTGATACTTCTCGAACAATACACCTTCCCATATCCACTAGCAAGCTATGCATATGTATTCTCTCATCGAAATCTCTAGTAATGAGTGATTTATCAATGAGAACTTGTATGCTATCTTCAGGATGAAATCCACGGAAATTTAGAATTTCCTTCAGACGTTCTTCGTGAAAATAATTGAAGAAGCAAGCAATATCCAAAAATGTTTGTTTGTATTTTTCTTCCAGTTGAATATAACTTATGCGCAAAATATCCATAATATTTTTACTTTTATTATTTTCTTCTAGCCCTTTCAATACACTTTTCCATTGTGACAAACTTCGGCCAAACAAAGATGACCCAATTGTTTCAATTGCCAAGGGATGACCTTCAACATGTGATAGTATCTCATGTGCCAACTTTTCATAATCGCTCAAAATGTAATTAACTTTGAAAGCATTTCTACAAAATAGTTGGATAGCATCTTTCCATATCAACGGTCGAACTTGATAAATATCATCCACTCCATGTATCTTCAATATTTGTTCATCCCTAGAAACTATGATGATTCTGCTCCCTTTACCTAAGCATTCTCGCAACAAATTGTCTCTATTTCCGCTAAATATCCTTAGTTGTTGAACTTCATCAACGTTGTCAAAAACTATAAGTGCCTTAGCATTGTTTAGTTTGGACTGCACCAAACATGTTCCCTCGATAACATTACAAATCTCTACATTTTTCTCATTTAGAGTCTGAGAAATTAATTGCTTTTGTAAGCCCAACGAACGAGAATCAAGAAATATTTTGCTTACATCATCAATAAAACAACGATAATTATATTGATGACAAATTCTTTCGTATAAAGCCCGAGCAAGAGTTGTTTTTCCTATGCCACCCATCCCACTTATTCCGACAACTCGAACATCATTAAGGAGGTCGAAACGCAAAATATTTCCTAAGTTTTGAACTCGATCCTCTATCCCAACTAGTTCATCCCTTGGAAGATTTAAAATTTTTGGTCTCAAATTATATATTATCTCTTGAACAATTTTTTCAATTTGTTCATTTTGTGGCCTGAAAATTTATATGAAACGAGGGCAAATCATCATGACCAGAACATGAAAAGATTATATATATTTTTAGGATAAAATAATAACGTGCAGAATAAAGCTAAAAAGGTGCAGAGTAAAGTATATAGGCCACCGCAGTTTAATTTTTGTGAAGCACTTCCAAATATCAATAAAGCTAGATTTGTCATGAAATCAATTGAGGTTACTAATTATTGAATTGGGAGAGAAGAGTGCTCACTTATTTCCGATTTCCGAACCAGAGATATCGGCCACTTTTCTGAGAGCTTCTTTCCATCTTTGAACTTCTTCCATCTTCACCTTATCTTCTCTGAATCTATTTTCGTGTTCTGCAAATGCTTTCTCATAACATCCTTTCTGGTTGCGCACCGTGGTAGGCTCAACATCATAAAATATAGGTATAACAGGTCTTGCTGAAGTTTGACAACAATTAAATATCTCTACCAGTTCACGCAAGCACCAAGTGGAGGAAGCATAGTTCTTTGATAAGACAACAACGAAAACTTGAGAGCCCTGAATGGCTTGTAGAAGCTCGGGTGCTATGAAATCGCCTTTTTTGATACATTGGTCATCTTTGAAGGCAAGAATGCCTTGTCGACGGAGAGCTCCAAAGAGAAAACTAGTGAAGTTGTTGCGCGTGTCTTCACCACGGAAGCTGACAAATACATCGTATGCATTAGATGAAGAAGAGGTGCGATGGATGATGGCGTGGGAGGAATCCCACTGCGACCTTGCCCCTGACAGCATTGGAACTTTGTTCTCTGACCTTTAGTGGGAAAGTGAGAGATAGTTGTTATGAGGGCAAGTAAGGGAGTGACCTGAATTTATGGAGAAAGGAAAGAGAGGTAAAATGAAGTAAGAGAAACATCAAATGATATTAAACACAGTATTATTATAAAGTTAACGCGTTTCGTTGAAGCTTCTTACAAAAATCTTTTCTAAGTATATTGTGATTATTATAATTACCAAATCGTATTTACGAGTTCTTAAATCACGAAATCCTGCGAAAAGACAGGCAAACAGTCAAGAAATGTAAATCGGAATCCTTCGGTTGGTAGTGGAATTTTAAAGTTAACGCGTTTCATTTTTGCAGTCTCTTTCTGTGATTTTTTCGTTGAAGCTTCTTACAAAAAGCCTTGTCTTTACCCAGTTTCTCCACAGACAATAATGAGTTAAAGATTTTTTTAAACTATTATTATTATTATTATTATTATTATTATTATTATTATTATTTTATTATTATTGTTATTATTATTATTATTAGTGTTTGTTATTATTATTAAAACTAGAAAAATAGATCACCTACTGCATTATTAAACAACACAAAAATATAAAATAAAACCACAAAATTTAATCACGTAAATATATATTCAGTTACATGTTTGTGAAAATATATATTTTTTCATATTCGATTCCAAAAAGCATCGTTCATAAAATAAGAATGAATTCTTTTTCTTTTTCTTTTGCAATTTTACATTAGACAATGATAATGAAATTAATATTGTAAAAACTTCTTTTTCCCACAAATCTCCTTTCTTCAGAGAGACGGGATTTTCAGTTGATCCCGGAAATTCGAGCTTTCATTTCCTCTCAAATTATTGTATCTGAACACGATACTTAAATCCATCTTTCAAATTCTCTTTCAACAATAAATTAATTAAAGTGAACACAACCTTAATTTTCACTATATACTTACTTAACTAAACCAAATTACATTCAAATTTAATTAAATTAAAAAAAATTAATTTGTCTAAACTAAATTAAACTCAAAAAACTCAACCAAACTAATATATTCTAGATTACTAAATTCTATATTGTTTAAACAGAAATTGAAATGATTTAATTATTCGAACTGCATTTCCTATTACACATTAGAAGATGAGACGGAAAAAAAATACACGATAATATATATATATATATATATATATATATATATATATATATATATATATATATATATATATATATATAATTTGGTAAGTTTGGATATAAGGTTGATATATTTCAGTCATATATTGACTATTTTCATCAAACCTATATGTAGATAGAAATCAAATACACGATATTAAAGATATATAAGGGGAGAACATCTCGGAAAAGAACATGTTAGCTTTCACAAGATAATAGTAAAATTTGAGAAAATAGAAGTTTTAAAAATAAAGTAATTATGTGACTTTGGTTTTTATTGAGAAATTAGTGTTTTTGAGTATACATTTTTGTTAGAATATAATTGTTATGTTATTTATTTTATTTTATTTATATGTTTGTCTAAATAGAAAAAGTCTTTTATCTTTTATTAATTAGGTGCAAGAAATTAAATAAGAGGTATAGGGAGTAAACGAGTTTGAATTAAATAAAATAAAGGTTAGAAAATATGAGATAGAAGGAAATTAAAGATTTAGGTAGAGTTGATTTATACATATTACGATATAGAGAAAGGGAAGATGGTGTTTAGAAACCTTAAAAATTTAATCAAAGAGAAAAACATGGGAGATAGACGTTTGGAAGAAAAAAAGAAAGAACAACACAAAACCCTTGGTGCAAAGGATGCTTAGTAGTGTTTTGGAAGTATAGATAAAGCTTTAGGATTGGCTATGATATCGGGAAGCTTACCTTTGTTTCTTTATTGTTGTATGATATATGTGTTCTTGGTTATTTTGATTAATGATCCTTGTTTGATATATGTTTTTATGTGATTATGATTCTGGTTGTATGTTGTTATTGTTGGGCAAGGGTTTATGTATGCATAGGCATAAGGTTTATGTAATATTTGTGTTGGGTTTTCCCAATGAATGTATTATGTATGTTTTGTTTGGTTAGCCTAACAAAATGTTTGATGTTAAGGGAGAACAAAGTTATGATGTTTGGGGGTTTCCATTCAATTATATGTTATAAGTGTTAGGTTATTTGACTCCCTTCCTATGTGGAGAATAGGACAAATAATGTGGACCATTATATCTCACTTTGGTTTAGTGGAGATAGGTCAGATTAGTAGAGCATAATAGAGTCATTTGAAGGGAGGGAGAAGTCAAGTGAGAGAGAAGGAAGAAAAGAAGTCATTCCTGCATAACATAAAACCTACACTGGTATTTTCGTCGTTTTGAAGTCGTTCACTGTTGGATCGGGCTGATTTTTGGACAGTGGGTTGTAGACGTATGGTTCTTCATTCTGACAGTTCGGATCGTCAAGCGGAAGTCTAGTTTGAGAGAAAACAACCAAAGGAAGAGAAAAAGTCATTCTTGCAAAACATAAAATCTACACTGGTGTTTTCGTTGTTGTGAAATTGTTCACTGTTGGATCAGACTAATTTTTGAACAATGGGTTTCCTGCGTATTGTTCTTCAGTTTGACCATTTGGATTGTCAATCAAAGCTCTAGTTTAGGAGAAAACAACCTTGTATTAGCAACTCTATTTTGGAGAATTTTCATCTTCTTAGTTCTCATTTGTAAGCATTATGCTTATTTAGTTTGGCTAATTGAAAACCCTATTTGGTGTTTTTATCGGAGACTCTTTTGCACCCTATTATTTGGTATATAACATGTCAACGATTGGATCTAGATGATTTAGGCAATGTATTATGTGTGTTTGAGTATGTTTACATGGGTATGTGATGTTTGAATGCTTGTATGATGTGTTAACTATGTTTTCACGTGATCTAAAGATGATGTATGTATGTTTGAATGCTTGAATCATGTCTAGGATGTGTTTCAATTTGACAATAATCGATTATCATTACTTATAATAGAATATAAACGTTGGTTTTGAGTGTGGTTTCAGGAATAATCAATTATTTTTAAAATATAAAATAAAAAAAAAAGTTTCAATGGATAGGTTAGCATTTGTTTACCCTTTAAGAGAGGAAAATTATGTACATGGAATGACGTGCAACCCTTTAATTATGGAATAAAGAAAGTTTAATAGGATGACATAAACCATTGACTTCGTAAGAGAATTAATTATACACATTACCAGAAAGATTTATTTATTTTTTTCCTCAGGAAACTTAATATTGCAGAACTGCGTGATTTTTAACTGAGCTACATAACATAAAGTTAATTGCTCTAATCAAGACTCGAACATGTACACTTAGCCCATCAAATAGTTCTTTTTAACTGAGCTACATAACACCTTGTGAAGACATGTGATTTTTAATAGAACATGCTCGAGTTCTATACCATATTAGTTATAAGTTTTGCATTTTCTCGGGTCTTACAATCGTATTCTTAATTTCATCACAAAGGCATGAGATTCTTGTTATACTTCGTTTACTACAAGCAGGGGCTAGTGTATTATGTAAGACTTGATGCACATACGCATGCCTGATACATCTAGGTCAAGATGGGCCTGATACATCTCGACTAGGATAACTTGGTAAATTTGGATATAAAGTTGGATATATCTCAATCATACATTGACTACCATGATCAAGCCTAATAGGTAAGGCATAATTCTGATACAAGAGACCAAAGACATAAGACGAGAAGATATGAGACAAGGATCCACTAGCTTTCACAAGGCAGTAATTTGCCTTTTTAACATTGTGACAACATAACATTCTGTTGAAATATAAATTGATTTTGTTATTGGGCCTATAAGATAAAAGCCCAAGTAGAGAAGGCCCAAATAGAATTCTAGAAAATCCTATCTAGAAGATTCTAGAATGATGTACAAAAATATCTAGGGATGTTTATCCATAAGATGTTTCTAGGAAAGTTTAGAATTGTAGGAATGTTTTAGAAAGTTCTAGAGAATGAATTATAGCTCTTAGATGAATGATGTGGTGGCAAGATCCTAGCCATTGGTTAAGGAGGTGCCACTAGTATAAATAGGAAATGGTTGTATCATTTCTATGCAAGCCAAAAGATTAGAAGCCTTCAATATTACAAGTCTTTCATCCTCTCACTATCTTCCAACCTCTCCCAATCTTAAAACTTCCTTCTAGCCATTAAAGTTTCCTCCCAACAAAGTGGTATCAAGAGCCATAAGATCCTCATAGAAATGGCAAATACCAGAGTTCCCTTTCAAGTCCCGATGCTCACTAAGAGCAACTATGACAATTGGAGCTTAAGGATGGTAGCTCTCCTTGGTGCACATGATGTATGGGAGGTGGTCGAGAAGGGCCACACCGAGCCAGAGAATGTAGAAAGTCTTTCTCAAGCTCAAAAGGATAGCTTGAGAGACTCAAGGAAGAGAGACAAGAAAGCTCTCTGTCTAATCTATCAAGGATTAGATGAAGATACTTTTGAGAAGATTTCTGGAGTCAAGTCAGCCAAGGAAGCATGGGAGAAGCTCAAAATCTCTTACAAGGGAGCAAATCAAGTAAAAAAGGTACGTCTTCAAACTTTGAGAGGAGAGTTTGAAGCTTTGCATATGAAGGAAGGAGAACTAGTCTCTGATTACTTTTCAAGAGTTTTAATGGTTACTAATAACCTAAAAAGAAATGGTGAGAAGCTAGATGATGTAAGAATTATGGAGAAAATTCTTAGATCATTAGATCCAAAGTTCGAACATATTGTCACCATTACCGAAGAAACCAAGGACTTGGAGGCTATGTCAATAGAGCAACTTCTTGGTTCATTGCAAGCTTATGAAGAAAAGAAAAAGAAGATGGAAGAGATCGTGGAACAAGTCCTCAAGGTACACATTGATTCAAGAAAAGAAGAAAATGCACACAATCAATCAAGGCGAAGTTATAATCAAGAACAAGGACGAGGGCGTGCATATGGACGTGGACAAGGACGAAAGTCTAACAACAATAACCAAAGAGGAGAAAACTCTAATAGAGGTCGTGGGAGAGGAAATTCGAATTCAAGGTATGACAAATCACGAATCAAGTGTTACAATTGTGATAAGTCTGGACATTATGCTTCTGAATGTAGAGCCCCTAACAAGAATAAAGTCGAAGAGAAAGCCAATTATGCTGAAGAAAGGTGTCAAGAAGATGGTACCTTGCTATTGGCTTACAAGGGCCAAGATAAAGGCGAGGATAATCAGTGGTACCTTGACAGTGGAGCAAGTAACCATATGTGTGGGAAAAGAAGCATGTTCGTAGAGCTTGACGAATAAGTAGAGGGAAACGTGGCTTTTGGAGATGAATCAAAGGTGGCGGTGAAAGGAAAAGGTAATGTCCTCATCCGACTAAAGAATGGAGAACATCAATTTATTTCCAACGTATATTATGTGCCAAGCATGAAAAGCAACATCTTGAGCTTAGGAAAACTCTTAGAGAAAGGTTATGATATTCAACTTAAGAATAATAACCTTTCTATAAGAGATAATACAAGTAGATTCATTACAAAGGTGCCAATGACAAGAAATAGAATGTTCGTGCTCAACATTCAAAGTGATGGCCCACAATGTCTCAAGATGTGCTACAAAGACCAATCATGGCTTTGGCATCTTCGATTTGGCCATCTTAATTTTAAAGGATTAGAGTTGCTCTCCAAGAAGGCAATGGTGAGAGGGTTGCCTTCTATTACTCACCCCAACCAAGTTTGTGAAGGATGTCTACTTGGAAAACAATTTCGATTGAGTTTTNCGAAGGAGTCAGACACAAGAGCCCAAAAGCCATTAGAACTCATTCACACAGATGTGTGTGGACCAATCAAGCCAAGATCACTCGGTAAGAGTAATTATTTCCTTCTCTTCATTGATGATTTTTCAAGAAAAACATGGGTATATTTCTTAAAAGAAAAATCAGAAGTATTNGAGAANTTCAAGAAGTTTAAAGCCCATGTTGAGAAGGAAAGTGGCCTTCTAATCAAAGCTTTGAGATCCGATCGTGGAGGAGAGTTCACATCAAAAGAGTTTCAGAAGTATTGTGAAGACAATGGGATCAGACGACAATTGACAGTACCAAGATCCCCTCAACAAAATGGAGTGGCGGAAAGGAAGAATAGAACTATCCTGGAGATGGCAAGGAGCATGCTTAAAAGCAAGAGACTTCCAAAGGAGTTTTGGGCTGAAGCCGTTGCATGTGCAGTCTATCTAACCAACCGCTCTCCAACAAGAAGCGTTAATGGAAAAACACCACAAGAAGCATGGAGCGGAAGAAAGCCAGGTATTTCTCATCTNAGAGTCTTTGGAAGTATAGCTCATNTGCATGTNCCAGATGAGAAACGAAGTAAACTTGATGACAAAAGTGAAAAATACATCTTTATTGGTTACGACGCCAACTCCAAAGGGTACAAACTCTACAATCCTGATTCAAAGAAAACAATCATCAGTCGGAATGTAGTGTTTGATGAAGAAGGAGAATGNGATTGGTCGACAAATTGTGAGGACCATACCTTNTTCCCGTGCGTTGAAGAAGATGATGTGGAACAACAACAACAACAANCACAAGAGGCACCTGCTACTCCACCCACTTCACCAAATACAACTCTTCAAGATGATGAAAGCTCAAGTGAAAGAATTCCACGTTTTCGAAATCTCCAAGAAATTTATGAGGTAACTGAAAATCTAGACAATGTTACCTTATTTTGTCTATTTGCAAACTGTGAGCCCATGAACTTCCAAGAAGCAACTGAAAAGAAGAGTTGGAGAAATGCAATGGATGAAGAGATCGAGGCAATAAAGAAGAATGACACTTGGGAGCTAGTCTCGCTTCCAAAAGGGCACAAAGCAATTGGTGTCAAGTGGGTCTACAAAGCAAAGAAGGACTCCAAAGGAGAAGTTCAGAGATACAAAGCAAGATTGGTGGAGAAGGGCTACAGTCAAAGGGCTGGCATCGACTATGATGAGGTATTTGCTCCTGTTGCTCGACTAGAAACTGTTAGACTTATCATATCATTAGCAGCTCAGAATAGTTGGAAGATACACCAAATGGATGTCAAGTCTGCCTTCTTAAATGGAGTTCTTGAAGAAGAAGTCTACATTGAGCAACCATAAGGGTATGAAGTTAAAGGAGAAGAAGATAAAGTCTTGAGATTAAAGAAGGCTCTTTATGGATTGAAACAAGCCCCGAGAGCTTGGAATGTTCGGATTGACAAGTACTTCAAAGAAGCAAATTTCATCAAGTGTCCATATGAGCATGCACTCTATATCAAAGCTCAAGGTAAAGATATTTTGATTGTATGCTTGTATGTCGATGACTTGATATCCACAGGGAACAATCCAAGCATGTTTGAGGAATTCAAGAAGGATATGACCAAGGAATTTGAAATGACCGACATGGGGCTTATGGCATATTATCTCGGAATTGAAGTAAAGCAAGGAAATGAAGGAATATTTATTACTCAAGAAAGTTATGTCAAAGACCTCCTCAAGAAGTTCAAGATGGATGATGCTAATCCAGTTGGTACTCCTATGGAATGCGGCATCAAGTTGAGTAAGGATGAAGAGGGAGAAAAAGTGGATCCAACCCTCTATAAAAGTCTTGTTGGAAGTTTGCGCTATTTAACTTGTACAAGACCAGACATTCTCTATGCCGTTGAAGTCGTGAGTCGGTACATGGAAGCTCCAACAACTACTCACTTTAAGTCTGCGAAGAGGATTCTTCGATATATCAAAGGTACGACAACTTTTGGCCTATATTATTCCATTTCTAACGATTACAAGCTTGTTGGATATAGTGATAGCNATTGGAGTGGAGATATGGATGACCGAAAGAGCACAAGTGGATTTGTGTTCTACATGGGAGACACAGCTTTTACTTGGATGTCCAGGAAGCAGCCTATTGTCACTTTGTCTACATGTGAAGCAGAGTATGTAGNTGCAACTTCATGCGTTTGCCATGCTGTTTGGCTACGCAACCTATTGAAGGAGTTAAGCTTGCCACAAGTGGAACNAACAAANATTTTCGTGGACAACAAGTCGGCAATAGCATTAGCAAAAAACCCAGTCTTCCATGATCGAAGTAAGCACATCCACACCCGTTACCATTACATTCGAGAATGCATCAACAACAAGGATGTGCAAATGGAATATGTGAAGACGCATGATCAGGTAGCAGATATCTTCACCAAACCGCTGAAGAAAGAAGTCTTCATGAAGCTGAGAAGTTTGCTTGGAGTACAAAATCAAGTTTAAGAGGGAGTGTTGAAATATAAATTCATTTTGTTATTGGGCCTATAAGATAAAAGCCCAAGTAGAGAAGGCCCAAATAGAATTCTAGAAAATCCTATCTAGAAGATTCTAAAATGATGTACAAAAATATCTAGGGATGTTTATCCATAAGATGTTTCTAGGAAAGTTTAGAATTGTAGGAATGTTTTAGAAAGTTCTAGAGAATGAATTATAGCTCTTAGATGAATGATGTGGTGGCAAGATCCTAGCCATTGGTTAAGGAGGTGCCACTAGTATAAATAGGAAATGGTTGTATCATTTCTATGCAAGCCAAAAGATTAGAAGCCTTCAATATTACAAGTCTTTCATCCTCTCACTATCTTCCAACCTCTCCCAATCTTAAAACTTCCTTCTAGCCATTAAAATTTCCTCCCAACACATTCATTAGCATTTGTGAAGAGTTTTAAATGTCCTTAAAGGTAATTAACGAGGGTTAAATATATAAAGGTAACTCAACTTCAAATAAAAAATATCTTAAGTTTTTTATCATCATTAAAGTCATCATATATTCCTTACCACTAACTTAAGTGTCGAAGTACTTGTAGGTACTCGCTTTTTCATGATTCATTATACAAGACCTAACGAGAACATTCCAGTCATAAAAATAAAGTATTTGTCCACAAACAATAGAATTTGCAATATAAATTAATTTCTTATAAGAACAAAAGATAAACTTTTGACTATAGATCGCAAAAGATATTATGTACTGTATTTATTAATATGTTTGATGTATTTTTAATATTGAACTATTTTTAACAAACAAATTTTACAACTTAAATTTTAATTTCATTGAAAAAAATCAAAAATTATAAAAAATAAATAAAATAGATGACTTTGAGAACTAGTGAATGACCATATAAATATTTTTTTCTTTCCAATTATCATAATAATTTGAGTTTAAGTCGTAGATTGATCCATTCTTTTAGTTGTTCAGTCTTCTAGAATTTGAATTAAATAAATAGTTTAATTTAGTTTTCCATAAAAAAAATACTTCCATGTTTTATATTCAGTTCAACTATTTATTATTTTCAACACACCTAGTCGTGGTGTGAACACAATTAAGGTTTTGACAACTACCATCTAATAATGACAAACAACCACCTCCAAGTGTCAAACCACTACTATTTAATTATATTATCACGTATACTGTTCTTGGATTACCATTATATATAAAAAAAAAAAAATTATTCCCATCAAACAATGTTTGATCAAACTTATACCATTCTTCGGATTTTTTTTTAAAATTTATCTTTTTAATCCGAAATAAAAACATTAAATAAATAAGGCAGAATAAAGCGGGAGTGAAAAATTATTCTAAGAAATTACTTTTATTCTCGTCAAAATATAAGAATCTCACGCCCTTTGGATACAATGGTAATTAAAGAAAGAAACATATACAATATTAATAACATCACAAACTTAAATGATTAATATTTATAAATTAAATTCTAAGTATTAATCAATTATATATATACATATTTTAAAATATAATATTTAAAAAAAAAAAAAAAGTCTGGCAAGGCAGCTTGCTAACTTGTCTTTGGATGGGATAGGTTAGCATTTTTTACCCTTTAAGAAGGAAAATTATGCACGTGGAATGACGTGCAACCCTTTAATTATGGAATAAAGAAAGAAAGTTCAGTAATATAGGATGACCTAAACCATTGACTTCGTAAGAGAATTAATTATACACATTACCAGAAAGATTTATTTTATTTTTTTCCTCTGGGAATTTAATATTGCAGAACTGCATGATTGCAAAGCATCAATATACATACTATTTATCATAATCAAAATGAAATAATTTCATATGCTAAAGCCAGCATAAAGATTAAAACGTAACAGTCACAAATAGACAAATAGAACACATAAAAAAGGTTTAATTCCTTCCTTGTTGCTTTAATAAAATATACAGTGGCATTGAAACCCTTCTTCTCTGATAAAGGAATATTTACAAAAAAAGAGTATTGCTGTCACATTGTATTATTCCCATATTATATCAAACAGGTTGGTGAAGGAATATGGAAATATAAAAGCCTTCAAATAAAGAGGAATAGACAATTCTTTAAAGGATAATCATTCTTTCACACACTTAAATTTTTTTCATTTATATAATATTATTTTTTTCTTATTTTTCACTCTATTTTTTTTTTAATATAAAAATTCATAATTTTATAACCATTTTATTTTTATAGATTATCTTAAATAGGGGGTCATGTATCACTCAGACCGAACGTACCTTAGACTCCTATTTTGTCTTCAGCATTAAACAATGACTTCTCTAACAAGTTGAAAGCAACAGCATATACAAAACATTTTCTTTAAACTCAATCTGCAAAATGAAACAGAGCTATATATGGTAGCAAAAAATTCACCAAAACATCATACATGCTAGATTTGTAAGCTCCATTACTGAAATGAAATGGCAGATAGTGCAGTATCGTTTGTTGTGGAACAGCTGTACCAACTTCTAAGAGAAGAAGGAAATCTGTTGAAAGGCCTTGGAAATGATTTTTCAGATATCAAACACGAATTAGAGAGCATCAAAGCCTTCCTGAAGGATGCAGATAGAAGAGCTGGAGATGAAGGAGGTGAAGGAGATACTCATGAAGGAATAAAAACATGGGTGAAGCAGTTGAGAGAAATATCTTTTTGCATAGAAGATGTCATTGATGAATACATAATGGATGTGGCATATAGGGCCAACCACCATCCACCATGCATAGCTTCACTCCAAAAGATTGCTCACCAAATCAAAACCTTGAAGTCACGTCATCGGATTGCTTCTAATATTCAAGATATCAAGTCAGCAGTTCAAGGAATCAAGGAAAGAAGTGAAAGGTATGCTACTTTGTATAATTATCACTTTATATAATCTATAATTATTGATAGTTACTCAATGCTTCTAAATGTATAGTGATTCAACCTTTATCTTTGTAACTTTCTGAGATTTTAGTTTCTAATTGCAAGTATTATCTCTAACAAGGTACAAGTTTCAATCTACATTTGAAGATGGATCATTGAATAGTTCTAAAGGGGCAAAAGATTTCAAATGGGGTGACCCAAGAATGGCTTCACATTTCATTGAAGAAACTGAAGTGGTGGGATTCGAACTCCCAAGGGATGAGTTGATCGGTTGCTTAATAAAAGGAACCGACCAACTCTCATTGATTTCTGTGGTAGGCATGGGAGGACTTGGAAAATCCACTCTTGCTAAACATGTTTTCAATAATCAACAAGTGAAAAGACACTTTTATTGTCGTTCTTTCATCACAGTTTCTCAGTCATACACTGTGAGGGAGATATTGACAGAAATGGTACAAAAGTTTTGCAAGGACGCTAATGAGCCTATTCCGAAAGGATTACACAATATGGATGATGAGACATTGGTAACAGAATTGAGGCAATACCTTCAGTCAAAGAGGTATTTGGTGTTGTTTGATGATGTCTGGAAAGAAAATTTTTCTGATGAGATTGAACATGCCTTGCCTAATAACAGAAAAGGAAGTAGAATCATAATCACCACTAGAAACATGGACGTTGCAGAGTATTTTAAGAAATCAGTTGTTGTTCATGTTCACAGACTCCAGCATTTGTCTCCAGACAAAGCATGGGAGCTCTTTTGCAAGAAGGCATTTAGATTTGAGCCCAGTGAGCAATGTCCAACTGAGCTTGAGGACATGTCAAAGGAAATTGTTCAAAAATGTGGAGGGCTACCACTAGCAATTGTTTGTATGGGAGGTCTTTTGGCAACAAAAGAAAAAAGCATACTTGAATGGAGAAAGGTGTGTCAGAATCTGAGAATGGAGTTAGAGCGCAATACACATTTAAATAGTTTGAAATGGATTTTATCTCTTAGTTATGATGATCTTCCTCACAATTTGAAATCATGCATGCTGTATTTTGGTGTATATCCGGAGGACTACTCTATCAGTCGCAAGAGATTAACCAGGCAATGGATGGCTGAAGGGTTCATCAAAAATGAGGAGAGAAGACCAATGGAGGATGTTGCTGAAGAGTATCTGACACAGTTAATAAGTAGAAGTTTGGTTCAGGTTTCCAGAGTTGGCTTTGATGGTAAAGTTAAAAGTTGTCAAGTCCATGATTTATTGCGTGATATCATCATCAGAAAAATGAACGAGTTAAGTTTTTGCCACTTGATGCGTGAAGATGATGAATTAGACACAGTTGAAAAAACTAGAAGGTTTTCCATAGCTTCTTGTTCCAAAAATGTGTTAAGGGAAACCAGTAACTCAGGCATTCGTGCTATTTATGTTTTCAAGAAAAGTGAATTGCCTGAAGATTTTGTGGGTAGCTTATCTGCCAAGTTTAAGCTTTTGAAAGTTCTTGATTTTGAAAGCACTATGTTAGATTCTGTGCCTAATAATTTGGGGAATCTCTTCCACCTGCGGTACCTAAACTTGAGCCATACAAAAGTAAAGATTCTTCCTAAATCCGTTGGTAAGTTGCTGAACTTGGAAACCTTGGATCTAAGACAGACACAAGTGCAAGTGCTACCAAGAGAGATAAAAAACCTGACAAAATTAAGACTTCTCCCAGTCTACTATAGAAAATATGAAGGACAGTACTCTATGTTGAATTTCACAACTGGGGTGAAAATGCAAAAGGGTATTGGATGCTTGAAATCCTTACAGAAGCTTTACTTTTTGGAGGCTGATCATGGTGGATTAGAGCTTATGCAAGAGCTCAAGATGTTGAAACAGTTAAGGAAGTTAGGTATAAGGCGAGTGAAAACAGAATATGCAAATGCTCTATCTAGTGCAATAGGGGAGATGAAGCACCTTGAATCTCTCAATGTAAGTGCTAAAGATCAGGATGAAATAATTGACTTGAATTTTTTATCAACTCCAACCTCCCTTCTGGTGTTGAATTTGAAAGCTCGAGTTACAAAGTTTCCTGATTGGATTCCAAAACTTAAGTATCTTGTTAAGTTAAGGCTTGGTTTATCTAATTTGGAAGGAGATCCATTGGACTCACTGAAAGATTTGCCAAGTTTGTTGCGACTCAATATGTGGGACAATGCATATATTGGTGAAAGTTTGCACTTCAAAAGAGGAGGATTTCGAAGGTTGAAGGAACTGGATCTCACTCGATTAAGCAGATTAAATTCTATATCTATAGATGAAGGAGCTTTGCTTGGTCTTAAACACTTCAGATTTAAAGATAACCCCCAGATGAAGGTGGTACCTCATGGCCTCAAACACTTGAAAAACCTTCAATTTCTTGGGTTTGCTGATATGCCAGCTGAATTAGTAGAAAGCATTGATCCAGAAAAAGATGGACAAGATTATTCAGTTATCAAGCATATTCCCCTTGTTCTCATTCGTCAGAATGTGGGACCAAAATTCCATGACTATGAGTTGCGTGCTATTCCCACATTAGTCACTGTCTGAAATGTAAAGGTACTTTTCTCATGCCATTTCTATTCTTGTTCTTATGAAAATTCTGAAGTCATAGTTTTTAATTGACTGCATGAATGAGTAGTGTACTTTTTAATTCTACCTTTGTAATCCATTGTGTTTGTGTTAAATTCTAATATTTATTTTAATCAACCCACGTTTACACTTAATGTCTATCATTTGAAAATTTAGTTTACTATCTTTCATATTGTAAAAACTTGTAAGAATGTTTTTTTAGTTAATTGCTTGCACCTATACTGCTCAAACTTACTATTTGTTGTGGCTTTGTTGACAGAAATTCAAATTTGCCAGTATTGCAGCTCCCACAAAAATGATGAACTTTGTCTGTTCATTCCTTTCATGTAGCTTGAATCTTCGAATAAGTTGTTCATATTTCCTTGAACTTATCCTGCTTCACTCGGAATATGTGAACTCCGTGTGAATTTGAATTTTGTAAAACATTGTAATGAATTTAAGAATGCGGCAGCTAAACATTGTAAAGAGTTTGTAAGTGTTTTTCTTTATATATTTTTCAATTTTTTCATCTCTCTTCAATGTGATAGAATCAAACTCACATTTAGATTTCTAAGAACCTCTAATCCACTACACAATGAAAATCCTGGTTATTAGGATTCTAAATGTGAGTCTAAGTCTCACTTTAGATAGAAATGATAAAGTAAAACATCATATAAGGTAGAAGATCCATCTACTCAAGGTTTTAAGTACAGAGTTATGTCAATCTCTTATATAGTTGGACTCAGAATTCATTGCTGTTTTATCTCTTCAATGAACCTCCTCTTCGATAGACCTAACACTGGTTACGTGTATCCCATTACTGCTCATCAACTTGATATCATCTTCATAATGAAAGTGCTTCTCTGTTCCTCATATAATAACGTTCACCACCAACCATTCACATTACAAGCTTCTGGTTCCTACCAGATTTAAAAAGCAATGATCATAATTTTGAGTAAAAGAATTGAGAAATTTACGTCCTTTGATGAAATTTTTCTAGGAATTCAAGAACACCAATTTTACTGGTCAAAATCCATTTTCAGAACAAAAATTGGAAACTTGCTCAGAAAACTGATAATTTCATAATAAAATGGTAACTAGAACTTAATCTACTCTGTTACCTATAATGATTAAGCTTGCTCTTTAAAAACTTATACTGAATAAGTTCCACTCCAACTGCAAATAAGTCCATTCTGAGAAATCTTCTGAATAAGTATTTATATAATATGAAATGAAAAATAAAACAAGTAGAATTCTCCAACTCACAAATTGTTTAATCTGAACAAAAAACGGAATACTTCCATTATTGTTATGATAAAATAAGGACAAATTAATCGTTTTACATAAATGGGAACACAGAAGAAATCATGATGCAGAATGTTAAACAAAGAAAATTGGTAGCCGTCCAACAACTGTACACGTTCCTCTTCGTTGACTTTAGAGATTAAATTTCCTTGCAGCATTCACAAACAGTACACCCAACAAAGAAAAAAGGCAAGAGGCACCATATTTCTGAAATGCTTATGCTGGATAGATGAGAGCAGCATGATTGTAAGGTGAGAGAGTACGACTGAAATGGCAGAAGCTGCGATTTCTTTTGCATTGGGAGAAGTTTTCCAAATTCTAAAGGAAGAAAAAAACCTTCTAAGTGGCATTAACAAAGAGTTTTTAGACATCAGAGATGAACTAGAAAGCATCCAAGCCTTCCTCAAAGATGCAGATAGAAAGGCAGCAGATGAAGCAAACACCAATGATGGAATAAGAACTTGGGTAAAGCAGGTCAGAGAAGTCTCAGTTCGCATAGAAGATGTCATCGATGAATACCTCAGGGTGATTCATCAGGTCCCCCGTCATGGATTTGGGGCTTCAATTTGCAAGATTACAAACCTGATAAGAACATTGCTTTCTCGTCATCAGATCGCCGTCGAGATTCAGGACATTAAATTGTCACTTTCTTTAATCAAGGAAAGAAGTGAAAGGTATAAGTTTCAAATTTCACAAGAAAAACCATCAAGCAGTAGCACTGGAAGGATAGAAGGTAGTGGAAGGAATGATCACGGAATGGGTTCCCTTTTCATTGAAGAAACAGAAATTGTAGGATTTGAATTACCAAGAGATGAATTGCTTAGTCTGTTGTTGGAGGGCAAAAAAGAACGCACATTGATTTCAGTGGTAGGGATGGGGGGTCTTGGAAAAACTACCCTTGCCAAACTCGTTTTTGACAGTGAAAACGTAAAAGTCCACTTTGATTGCCGTGCTTGCATCACAGTTTCTCAATCATACACTGTGAGAGGGATATTCACAGACATGATCAAGCAATTTTGTAGGGAGACAAAAGACCCTCTTCCAGAAATGTTAGAAGAGATGGACGAGAAGACGCTGATTTCTGAATTGAGGCAATACCTGGAGCATAAAAGGTATTTGATATTTTTTGATGATGTATGGCATGAAGATTTTTGTGACCAAGTTGAACTTGCCATGCCTAGTAACAATAGAAGTAGCAGGATCATAATCACCACTAGAATGATCCATGTTGTTGAGTTTTTCAAGAAATCCTTTCCTCTTCATGTTCACAACCTACAACCATTGCCTTCTGAAAAAGCATGGGAACTCTTCTGCAAGAAGGCATTTAAATTTGAGCTTGATGGCCAATGTCCGGCAGAGCTTAAAGGAATGTCAAATGAAATTGTTGGAAAATGCAAGGGGTTACCTTTGGCGATTGTGGCCATTGGTGGTCTACTTTCAACAAAATCAAAAACTGTGTTCGAATGGCAAAAGGTGAGTCAAAATCTCAACTTGGAGTTGCACCGTAATGCCCATTTAACTAGATTAAAAAAGATTTTATCTCTTAGTTATGATGACCTGCCTTACTATCTGAAACCATGCATATTGTATTTTGGTATATATCCTGAGGACTCCTCCATTAATCACAAGAGGTTAACTCGGCAATGGATAGCTGAAGGGTTTGTTAAATCCGATGGGAGAACTTTAGAGCAAGTTGCGGATGAGTACTTATCTGAGTTAATTTATAGAAGTCTGGTTCAAGTCTCCTGGGTTGGGTTCGAAGGGAAAGTTAAAAGTTGTCGAGTTCATGATTTATTACACGAATTGATCGTAAGAAAAATGAAGGATTTGTGTTTTTGCCATTTTGTGCATGAAGGTGATGATGAATCAGCGACGAGTGCATCAAGTAGACGCCTATCTATAGACACCAGTATCAACAATGTGTTGAAAAGCACCAACTTCACACACATCCGTGCACTTCATGCATTTGGAAAAGGAGGAGCGGTTGAGCTTTTTACAGGTCTCTTGGCTTCAAAGTCTAGGGTTTTGAAAGTACTAGACCTTGAAAGTACATCTTTAAACCATGTTCCTAGGAATATAGGGAATATTTTCCACTTGAAGTACCTAAATCTAAAGAGGACTAAAATACGGTCTATTCCCAAATCTGTTGGTAGGTTACAGAACCTAGAGACCTTGGATATAAGAGAAACTCTTGTTCATGAGTTACCAAGTGAGATAAACAAGCTCAAAAAGTTAAGGCATCTTCTTGCTTTCCATCGAAACTATGAAGCAGCATATTCTCTTTTGGGATTTACAACTGGTGTGCTGATGAAAAAGGGTATAAAAAACTTGACTTCTCTTCAAAATCTTTGCTATGTGGAGGTAGAACATGGAGGAATAGATCTCATTCAAGAGTTGATATTCTTGAAGCAGTTAAGAAAGTTAGGCTTGAGGAGTGTTAGGAGGGAACATGGAAAAGCAATATGTGCTTCAGTGGCAGAGATGACACACCTTGAATCACTGAATATCACAGCAATAGGTGAGGATGAAATCATTGACCTGAACTCTATATCATCCATACCCCAACTTCAACGGCTTCATTTGAAAGCAAGACTGGAGAAGATGCCTAATTGGATTTCAAAACTAGAGTTTCTTGTTAAGATGAGGCTGGCTTTATCCAATTTAAAAGATGATCCGTTGAGATCGCTGGAAAATTTGCCTAATTTGTTGAAGCTTACTATCTGGGACAATGCCTATGGTGGTGAAATCTTGCATTTTCAAAGTGGAGGGTTTCGAAAATTGAAGGAGCTGAATCTGGCTCGCTTGAACACAGTAAGTGCTATCCTCATAGATAAAGGAGCTCTGCTTTCTCTAGAATATGTCAAAATTACCAAAATCACTCGTATGAAAAAGGTACCCTCAGGCATCAAAGCCTTGTATAACCTTAAAGTTATTGATTTCTGTGATATGCCAACTGAACTTGTTGAGAGCATTGATCCACAAAACGGCCAAGATTATTGGATCATCAATCATGTTCCACTTGTATTCATTCGTCGTTGGATGGGACCAAAACTCAATGATTTTGAAGTCCGCATTGTTCACTCGTCTACTAAAGAATCATTAACAAACTGATAATGCTTTGACGTCTATTATGAAGGTACATACTCTTTCCACAGTATTCTTTGTTGCAAGTCCCACACAGCGATATTTGTTATTTATCGTGTATATTATTTTATTTGCTATCGAATCGATCACTCATACTATCTTGCATAAAGAGGTGTTTAAAGTCTTATATCGATTATATCAATTAAAAATAAGACCAATTTAAAGTATATAAGTAATTGCAAATTTTATGTTATAACTCAAGTTTACACAGGATTGAGTTAGATTATTTTAGTGAACATAATCGTTTTCTTGTAGTAGTGAACTCTTGGCAAGAGTGAACATATCCAGAAATCGATATATTCGAGAATCATTTTATATAATAAAAACTTTTAAGAACCAAAAGCAATTTGATAATACTTCTTCTCTTTTCATGTGTTTATTGCAGGCTGTCGGAGCTGCTCTTTAAAGCTTGTATTCGAGACTTCTTCAATTGAATGGACAATTTCATCTTGGTAATAAATGCAATTAGCATTATCTTTTCCTCAAGATTTCCACATTCTTTCAGTTTCAAATTAACATGAATGTGTCAAAGCAAAATGTAGAATGTTAATGGATTCTGTAGGCTTGGGAAGTTGTTTTGGATGCATGGGCACCTGCGATGGATTCTGTATTTTCATTATATTTATAATGTATTTTTTTACATAATTAGCATCACATCATTTCGTTATAATAATTATAATTGTATCATCAAAATTTGTTAATATTATCAATTTAATATAATAGTTAATCATTGTTATTATAACATCATTCTTATTTACACTATGGTTATTTCTTTGATTATTAGTCCATTTGTCTCATTATTATTATTATTTATTTATTATCCTCAACATTTTAATATTATTGTTATTATTCTTAAATGATAACATAAGTATTGACATATTAAGTTTTGAATAAAATAAGAAAAAAAATTACACATATAATACAAAAATTTAATTTTGTTTAAAAAAAATTTATGTTCAAGGTAATTAAATGTAACTTTACTCTTTAAAATTGATCACATGTGTCATTTAGAGAAAAATTAATTGAAGTTTTTAATTCTTTTACTTTTTGTTTTGTAAAATTAAAATTTTTATTTGATAAAAAATTGTTAAAAATCAAATACATGTTCAGTTATATTAATCATTGGCGAAAATAAAGTTAACAAAATTGAAGTTATTTTATTAAAATAATATTTTTTTTCTTAATGTACTAAAAAGGAAATAGGTGAATATTGATTATATTGAAGTGACTATTTATAATTGTTATTTTAGTAATTAGCATCACTTTTACCTTTAATCTTACCATTTTTATCATTTATCATCAATACCACCGATTATACTTGTCCTCATTATTATTGATATATGTAAACAAAAACAAACTCCACCTTATCAAGCCCACTTTTGAGTATTAATTAAATTTAATCTAACCCAAATAAAACAAATTATTATATTTTTAAATATTAAAGAAGGTATAGTAATCCTCCATTGTCTAGTTTAAAAGACTTATACACGCCTACCTATATTTTTAAAGTAGATGATAAAGATTAAGGAACTCAAGCACATGAAGCTGGAAACCTTATACTTTATACGTTTGAGTTAAGTGGGTTGGGTATTGGAAATATAAATATAAGTCTCGTTTCCACATTGCATGAAAATAAAAAAATAAAATACTATATAAAAGTAAAAGACTATTAACTCAAGTTTTTAGTAAAAATAATATCAATTCCTTATATAATTAGACTCATATCTCATCTGATATCGTGTTTATCTCATTTGATATCGCGTTTCTCCGATAGAAAGTAAAATGAAACTTCATACAGAATTCCAATATCAATATAAAACTATAAAGATGGTGAATATGCCCTTAGACTTAGACTAAACAAGAGGGTGATAGATAAGAAGTACTGCAAACTATCCAAGTAAGTACATTTTATTTTGAAAATATCAGATACAAGAACAAACTTCCTTCAGAAGTGAAAAAGTTACTGACATAAGAAAAGCAAAAGATCCACATCCAGAGAAGGGGAAGGAAAATCAAAGGCTCCAAAGAAACAATTGACCCAAAGTGCTTAAAACACCAAAAAAATAAGTGTCAGGGCCAGAAGCCAACACCAGGGCAATGTTTAAAAAGAGGGAGGAAAAAAACTTGAGCTAAGAAACTCAGGTTAGATTCATCCTCCCAAAGACCACAATGAGCCAGAGAACTTCCCCATTCATCTTGGAAAAAGGAGTGTAGTGAAACTAAAAAGGAAAGGTTCAGATGTTTTTGGTGTTGTTAACTTCAATTACAACACCAAGTTTATTATCTACACAGTGTGTTTGTGCTTCTTTTCTTTCACTGGTCCCTTTTCATGAATAATATCTGTGAACTGGGATGACGCTGCAGAAGATTATTCTTCAAGGTTGTGTTTGAGTCATCATTTGAGTCTGAGCTAAGCCGTATCTGCATTCAAAACTAACATCAGTTACAGAACAATTGAAAAAGCTATAACACAATAATGTTGTAACATCAATGGAATCATAACTCAAAGAAAATACTTGTAATTGTTGGAGATCTAACATAAGTAATGATAAGTATATAAGCAAAAGCAATCCTCATTATAATAAGTGTACCAACACTTTGCATTCATTCAGTTACTTTCATTTTCTATTTTCTTACTTTATATTATATGTTGTTTCCTTTGCTGAATTGAAAAGTACTTGATATTTGACTTTATGTAATTTTATGGTATAGAATTGTGTTCCCGTCTCTCTCATTACATAGGAAGCAAGAGCAAAGGTGATGATGTTTCATGGGACAAACCTCATATTTATTTAGCAATGATGCCAACACTGAGGCAACAAGTTGGATGATAAATTTCTGTCCAATGCAAGCCCGTGCACCTGATCCAAAAGGCAAGAATGCTGCATTTTCATTTGGATCATTTAGTACAAATGAACTGAATCCTGTACTAGAAAGGTCTTCAGCAGAACCTGAGAGTTCAATATCAAAGATTAGCAATAGATGAGCAACAAATTTTTCTCCCTTACCACCTACAGATAACATATAAACAATTTATTGAATATAAAGGTTTAATATCGACTTGGGAATCCAAGTTGAACACCATGTAAGAATGAAAACCCATAAACCATTGTTTTAAGACTTTAAGATTTTGGGTTGAAAGTGATATTAATCTCTTATATTTGGATTGCACTCATGTTTCATCGATGTTTTATTGTATCTTTCTGGTAATCATTTTTTGAAAGACCCATCAGACTACACTAGCAATTTTCAATCCCAAATGGACAGATTTTTTTCTCTTATTGACATTGCCAAATTAGAAGGGTGGAAGAGGAATGGCGAGGGTGTGAGATGACAAATGCTCATACCTGATCTATTTGTAACAGTTGAGAGAAATCTGTAAGGATTGAAATGACTTGCATCACTCCCCCAATTGAATTCATCCTTCTGTACCAATTCAACTGGTACAACCAATACAGCTCCAGCAGGAATGGTTACACCAGATGCAAAGCTCAAGTCTGAGATATGGAGGAGCATCAATGAATACAAATACCAGTAGGAGTACAGATAGAATCCTCAAATATACATTAAGAATAACTAAAAAACAATTATTTCCAAATCATGCAAGTACATCATATTTGTATTGCATAAATTAGCACAACCTTCCTTTTAAACTAGCCCTTTTTGATGAAATTATTGGAACTAGAATATCCAAATCCATACTTTTAAATTGATAGAAATATCTGATAATATCATGTTGTAGAGTATCTTAGATTATCACTTAGGAGTTATTTTTTCTTTTACATTATGAGTTGTATATTTATTTAACTAGGATATTTAGAATTATACCAGCATCTTCATTTGAACCGGATTTATACGCATAACATATCGTGCATATAGAAATCAAATCTCCTATAGTTTATTGATTTACTGTAGCCAGTTTATAAAAATCAAATCAAACCAAGCAGTGCCCACTATTAAGCAAGATAACTTGAAAAGATTATGAATTAGTTAGCTTTTGTACACAAAAAACTATGCTTGAGAAGCAACATCTCACCATGTTTCAAAGAACATCTCTGCAGCATGGAACCAGTGGGAAGAAGGCGTGCAGATTCATAAATTGTAGCCAATAATAACGGCATCCGATAAACATCTTCATGCTCACATTTCGATGGGTTTCTTCCTACCATTCTAATCTCCGAATAAACCTGCAAAAGCACACGAAATAAGCACCAGGTGGGCTTGCAAACATCAAGAACTGCATTCAGTCAAATTAAAAAGCAGAGTTTGATAGTGAAAATCCTGCACTAAACCCACCTTTGAGCATGTAAATGAAATCTATTCAAACAGAAATATAGTTTTTCTTCAAAAGATACTAGAATAACAGTTTGTTACAGTTTTGACAACAATAAAGAAATTTCACCTAAAATGAAAATGAGAAAACGTAACTTTTGCTATGAAAAGAGCAGATACATATAGCAGAGCAGATGTATATAGCAGACAGAACCACTGGCAAGGGTTAATAAGAGATACAGAACAAGTGCATTTTCCTAACAAAAAATGTCTATGCTAAAAGACAAAAAATTCAAAATAATATGTTAAGAAGTAGATTTTGAATATAAATCAATCTTTTAAAATCAGTTTGTAAGATAAAGTTTATACTTGTTTATATATTATAAATTCTTCTTTTCCCTAGTCAATATGAATCTCCAACATATTAAAACAAATTCAACTTAACTAGCCCTCCTTTTATTAAGCAGATTGTAAAACAAAAGTGCATCCCTAGTTTGTACAGAGATAGATTCATGATTTAGCAATATTCATTATAGGAATTTTTGGGCATTGGAGAGCAAAACAAAATAAAATTATTCACAGAAATGGATACACCACAGAGAGAATGAAACCTTATCCTGTATTTCCCCATGCATGACAAGCCTAGTCAATACATCCGTGATTAGAACAGAGGTAGTTTGACATCCGTGAAATATCATGCGCATTACATTCCCACAAGATTCTTCTTTACCATCTCGATGATCCTTAAGATCTCGAAAGAAATAGTAATCTTGGAACTCATCATCAGAACAGCATTTTGCACCATCTGCTGACTTCATTTCTTTATTGGAACTTTCATTATGTACATCATGCTTAGTATGGCTAGATAGTTTACAGCCTTTTCTGCAATGTTGAAGGATGTCTTGAGTTAAGCATTTCAACTTTGTACATAAGCATTGGTACTTCCAAAATCCACGTCTCCAGAAAGGAGTAACATTATAGGAGGCCCAAAAGCAAGCATCTTTAGCAATGGTCATGAACAGTTCCTCATACATTGCAGCCTTCGGCGAGGCCAAGAAGCCATCTCCAAAGAATGTGACTCCCATTATAGTGAAAGCGATATGTTGAGAAACCAACCTGGAATCAATACCTCCTTTCTTTTTAATGTTTTCTATTTTATCTGTGATAAAGTCTGCAACTTTCACAGGAATCATATCACCATTCTTCAGCAATCTTTCGTTTAACTCTGTTGCCAATAATTCCCTTCTCTTTTGCACCTATGAAAATTTTAAATTGCACAAGTTGCTAGAGTCAGAATCAGAACATTATACAAAAAAAGTGTCAGGATCTGTAATTTCTGCAGACAACATCTAAAATTATTCACAATGAAAATATCCAAACAAAAGAGTAGTTTGATCTGAACTGAGAAGGTCTCAGAACTGAATGGACCCCAGAACTTTAAGATTGAGGAACAGATTACATAATTCAATCTTAACTTCGGTCATAAACAACATAATTCACATGTCACCTTTTCAAATGAAGGGGCAAAGAGGCTTGATTGCCCAAAGGCCAGATGAAACAGTTTTCCCGTGTAAGGCAACTTATCCTCGGCTTTTATAAGCATGTCTTGGATTAAGATTGGATCCCTTACTGACACCAAAAGCTGAGTAGGACCTAACCACAGTTTAACAATAGGTCCATAATTTTTATGACATTCTGACAGCACGTCTGAAAATCGAAAAGGAAAAGTACACAATTAGTTTATAAATTTACATCCAGCCATAATACTAATCACTACTCAGAGCAAACAGCACATCACTAAAAGTGCAAAACTGCAAAAGAACCTGAGTTTGACATTACTGCACAAAATCCCTTTAATATACATTCTATAATAAGACCCCACCGTGTAAAAGAAAGAAAGAAAGTAAGTGATTATTTCTGAAAATAACCACAGAATTAACTAATCCATACGGCAGAATATAAAAGAAGAAAAAAGACAACATTCAAAATCCCATATCACAAGACCCCGTATTATACTAACCAATAACTAGCAAAATCCAGATAAATAGACCAAAACAAAAATCCACTTAACTAAAACCCAAAAGACTGGTCCTTTTGATAATAACCACAAATTCAACTAATCATGGCCTCGCAGGTAAAACTCATATCACATGTCATATATCAAACAGGGTCAATATCACAGTAACTCCCATTAACTTGCAAAATCCAAAAAACTGATTCTTTCGGACAATAACTATAAATTCAAATAATCCAAGGGGGGAGAAGGGATAAAGAAAAAACAACAACCAGCCTATGATTTCACACAGCGAGTCACAAGCTCCAGTAAAGAAAAGAGCTTGTGTCAGATTCAAGACAAATAAGACCTTTTGAATAAATTTCCACTTTTACAAAATATTCTTGATTAAGTTAAAGTTGAAAAACAGTTTCTAGATAATTGAATAGGAAAAAGCTTATAAATATAAGTTTATGTATCATTGTCAGCTGAAAAAAGAAAAAGAAAATAAATGATCACGGAGAACCCACCAGTGAAGGTGAAATTTGGCCGGGAAAAGAGCTTGCAGCCGCCAAAAAAAGAGGAAGAGGGAGGCCCGGGAATGGTTCTAGCCCTGCGCCATATCCCAAATAGGCTAAAGAGTCTTCTGAGCAAAAGGGTGGTGACAACCACAAGAGATAGCCATAAAAACGCGTTGAGTTCTCGCGTGGCGAAATCCCTGAGAAGTTCAGAGAAGTGGGGAGAATGAAAAACACCCAACAGAGAGAAGCTGTCGGTGTTGGGATTGTTCATTTTCTTCTCAATGAAAGAGAAGAGAAAGAGAAGAGAAGACAAAGAAGAATTGGTTTCAGAGGTTGAAGTTATGAACTTTGAATGTTGACCATGATGCTGTTCTTTCTTAATACAATCTCAGTTTATTCTTAATTCAACTGTACATAATTGATTTTTTCTATTCACAGCTGTATATAATTGAAATTCAGGTGTATGAATTAAAGAATTATAACTTTTTAAATTCTCTTATATTTTTGTTTTATTAGGAAAAGTGTCTAAAATTCTCAAAAACCTTAACTAAATGTGATTTTTTATAGTATTATTTGTATTAAAAGATCATTTTTTTTATCAAACATAAAATAATACATGTTTTTCTACTAACGTTCAAAATTGGTTTACATATTATATTTTTATTGAGACTTAAATCTTTTGTAATCTTACAAATATATATGCAATATGGATGGATTCTTATACAAATGTATTTATATACTTTATTTTTATTTTTAAATTAAACAACTTTAGCTTATTATTGATATATTTTTCGAATTCTAATAATAAACAATCGTGTGTATCAATTCTAAGCTTATTTATTTATGTTGTTATAATATAACATGTTACATTAGTGTTATTAAATTTTAAGATTTTAATCTCTCAATTTTGATTTAAAATTAAAATTTATTTATGTCTTAAATTTTAATACAGGTTAATATTTTCAATCCAAGTGTTACTAACTTTTTTTATATTAACAACGTTATAAATTAATTATGTTACAATTCATATATCAACATGAGAATATAACAGTATTTAACCCTTAAAATTTTATAAGAATTAAAATTACATGTTATTAAATTATATAAAAGAAATAATTATATTTATACAGAATGAAAAATTACATAATACATGAGATGATACATCTATCAATGAAAAAAAAGTGTCACTATATTTAAGAATTAATAATAATAATAAACATAAAAATAATGGAGTATGATTTATAGCATGGAATTGTTTTTAACGTATGAGTAATTTATTTTTATTTTTTATTTATTTTTTAAATATAATTAAATGCAAATCAGACATATAAGGTACTTACACTGAAATAAAGAGTTTTATTATTACATTTAATGTATTAGAAATTTAGACATTTTAAAGGCAAAATAATATATTTACAAATTGTTTGTAAGAATCACATTTAGATAGATGTTGTATTTTCTTAAATTACAAATTTAGAAAATGAATTATTCTCCTTGTACTATTAGTACGACCATAAGTATTTTACATTTTTTGAGTCATTTGATAAAAAAAATTGTTATTATTATAATTATTATTCCGATAAAAAAACACTTACGAAATTATTATTATAATAATTATAAAATTATAAATAATGATATACATCAAAATCAATTAATAAAAATGTATTAGTACACTTAGTTTAGAATAATAGTTTTTATTTGTATGTAAAGATTTTGATCTGTATATAAGAGAGAAAGTTGGATGGGCACGTGGCAGAAGACAAGTCATTTTGGACTTCGGCTGCGTGATGTGATCGACACCTGCAGGATAAGTATGACTTATTTTTAAATAAATATTTTAAATAATTACTACTATTAGAATAAATTAATTGTAAAATATAAAGAGGTGCTAAAAATATAATTAAGGTACTATTATAGTATTGTAAAAATAGAAAATGAATTCATTTTGACAGTATTATTTGAAATTGTTTTGGTTTTGACGAAAAACTTTTATACTGATTGGATAGAAGGAAAAACAATATTTAATTTTTTAAATTAGGTTTGAGGAAGAAAATGAATACTTATTTTTATAATTGTTTATGTTTTAAATTATTAGAATAACTTTAATTTATTAAATAATCTAAAAAATTTATATGAATTTTTATTTGTGGAACTTGCTACATTATAAATCACTTTTTAATCCTACGTGGGAGGTAAAAAGTTGGAACATTAATTTACTCACCTATGAGGTGGATGTTCTTTTTCGAGTATCTTGTGACTTTAATTTAAAGCAATGTAACTTTCAAAATATTCTTATAAAGATTTAAAAAATACATAAAAGTAAAAGTAATTTTATAAATAGAACTTAATTAATTTATTATAAAAAGATCAAGCTATAAATAGAAAAATAGTTAATTAAGTTTTATTTTATAAAAATAATAATTTTTTAAAAGCTATCATTTTTATTTTCTTTGTACTTTCTCTAAGATTTTGACTCATATTTATATGTTGGAAGATCAAAGTAAATTAGAAAAGTTTGATGTAAAATTCGAAGAAAAATAATAACAATGAATTAGTTTTGCATAGGTTTGTGTTAAAATTATTAGTGGATAAATTAATTTATAAATTTATTGTTTTGTTTATATAATATGTTTTTAATGATTTATATAGATATTTTTGTATGTACTTATCAATGAAAAGTTGGTACTTTTGTATGTATTTTGAAAGTAACACGTGAGTGAAGAGTAGTTCGAGAGAGAGAAAAGACAAAAAAATCATTTTTGGAAGTTCTTTATGTGGTTTTGAAGGTTTTGGATTCTTTTAAAGCTTTTAGTAAAGGTTTCAAAGTTGTTTTCTTTAGCTAAATGCAAGTGTCAAGATGTATGAAAAAATTGTATTATTATGTGATTTTTTATTACTTGTAAGGATGTTTCTCTTTTTTCAATGTATGATCAATAGTTTAATGTATTGGTATGTTACGTGAATGTGAAGTGATCTCAATGGTTTTAAGGTTTATAAAGTTGGTTCCAAGGGGAAACTTTTTGGTTTGGTTCAAGTATGTTAGAATGAATGCAGGTACCTCAATCTTGAGGGTTTTCCTTATGCTCTAATGGTCATACATTCTCATATATAGAGGTTTTTCGTATGTGGTGAAAGTAGCAGGAGATCTTAGTTTAGGTGCTTCCAGTATGGCCTATGACGCGATACAGACTAAACTTGTGATGTATGGTAGGGTGAAACCCAATTGGCAAGGGTTTTGCAAAGCAGTAGTGATCACCAAAAGTGCATAATTCGTCATAAGACATTCATTCTAAGTCCGAACAATCGGTTTATGTCTTTTTATGCTAAGATGTTTGAGTGATCTACATTATCTATATGATTATTATGTGAAATGTTTTAACTTATATGATGTAATGTTTTTGAATCTAGCTTACCCTTTTGCTTTTATTTGTGTTTGTTGTTATGTTTCCTTTGTTTGGTTTGGCGATTGATCATCTAGTGGGTGTGAGCAGAGGGTGATGAGATGTCAATTGAGTAGGGTATCAGTGGAGATGTTTCTGATGTTCCGCTTCAGTAGTAATAGATTTATCTGTTTTAGTTTTCTTTTGTGATTTAGATGACCATTCTTGTATATAGTTTTGATATAACTATATTGTATATAAAGTTTCAAATTTATGGTTATTTTGGATGACTTGAAATTATACTTTTTAATCATTTCTCTAACTGGTCTTTTATATTACACGTGTGATGACTATTATATAGTTTTATACTATATTTTGGGATGTTACGAATACTATTTGTATTGTATATGTATCAATCACCATTGGTTGACCACTTTAGGCCGATCACCATGGTTGACCACTCTTCTCCGACCATCCTTGGTTGACCACTCTTCTATCACCATCCTTGACTGACCACTCTAGGTCGACCACCCTTGGCTAATTACCCTTGGGTGACCACCCTTGGCTAGGGGTGGCAGAAACATCCAAGCCTGCAGATACCCGTGAAAAAAATCCGCGACGAGTAGTTGGTATCCAAAGGTTGCGGATAGCAAGTATTTTAATACCGTCTTATAAACGCATATTGTTCGGGTATTATACTATCTGACCGCGGGTACATGTTACCTACAAAAAAGATAAAAATTTAATTTTTATTTTATTTAATTAAATTTAATTTAAAATAAAATTAACTTATATTTTATTAGATTAAATTTAATTAAAATTAAATTTTAATTTATATTTTATTTTATTTATATTAAATTATATTTTTTTGTAATTTTATTTTTAAAATTTATAAAATATATATATTTTAATATTTGCAGGTATTTGTGGATTTTAAAATATTCGTGGGTTTTTTTGAAACAGGTACACGTACGAGTAACGAACGAGTTGTGATTAGACACTATCCATACCCGATCTAATTCATTGTCATCCCTACTCTTGACCGACCACTCTAGGTGGATCACCCTGACCGGCCACTCTAAAATTTTAGGCCAACCACCCCTGGCTAACCATCCTTAGCCGACCACTCTGATCTGATTCCTAAACTTTGGTTTGTTCTATAAAAATGTGTTGTGTTCATAAAAAAAATTTAAAATAATTTTTACTCATTTAAATATTATTTTATACCATTTTTAACATCAATAATAGTGTGATAATCTTACTTTTTAATTTATTAAAAGAAATTTAACCTGTAACATCTACGAAATTCTTCACAAAAGTTCATAAACTTTTTCCTCAAATTCACTCCACCACCATTTTAAATCTCTTAAAAAAAACAATTTTCACTTTCAAATTCGTAAACGTTCATTCTCTTCCTTTTACACAAATCTTTTGCAATTCTCTCCCTTTTCCACAAATCCTTTCTTGCAAAAGAGCATGACCTTAAAGTCTTTGTCTCAGTTTTTTTAATTTGAAATCGTTCAATCACATTTTGACACATGTGTAGTGTCAAAATAGTGTCAAAAATTGGTGTCAAAATATCATTTTCCTTTTTTATATGTTAGTTTGTTTGAATTTGTTTTCATCATCTCAAAAGCGAAGCCAAGATAAAATTTATTTTATTTTAGGTTAAATATGTTTTTGTCTCTTAACTTTTACTAAAAATTGAAATTAGTCCCTTTTTAAAACTTTGGCCTAATTTAGTCTCTCAACTTTAGAAATATATGAATTTAGTCCTTTTACTAAATTTTTTAGTTTTTTTTTTATGTTTCAAGCATGTTTTCTGATAACGTTTGGGTTGTTTATACTGTTTGACACATTTTTACTTCGATCTTAACTGAGAAACGTGTTTGAAACATCAAATAAAATTAACAAAATTTGATTAAAAGGACTAAATTCATACATTTTTAAAATTGAGAAACTAAATTAGGCCAAAATTTTGAAGATGAACTAATTTCAATTTTCACGGAAGGGATCAAATATATATTTAACCCTTTTATTTTTTATGTAAACTGTTACGTTACACATTTCTAACATTTTTCTATATTTTTTTAATACAAGAGATTTAAAAAAAATATTTTAATAAACTTTTATCCATATTTATACTTTTAAAATAATTTTTTATTAATTTTACTTAAAATTCAGTTGTTAAAACTTACGTCACATTATCTTATTCAAATAAAATGTGTTATACATTCATATGTTGTAATTAATATTTACACATCTCTTTAGTTTTAATAAAATGATAAAGTTTGTGTAGATTATTGTAAACATTTTATAAGCACAAATAGTCTAAAATATCTCAATCATAAAATAAAAAACAGAAATATTTTTATAATCTTTTAAATTTGGGAGACAGTGTCTCGACATTAAGATAATGTCGGATCCGTGCTCTGTTATTGTAATTAGCAATAAAGTGTATTAGAAAAATGTTTGCATGGATTAAAGTATTTAATTAAAGAATAATTATGTCACTACAGTATTCACCAATAGCTACAAAATAATATTATGTTAAGTATGTTTTGATGCAAGTGTCGTTATTATAAAGCTCTTTATCACAAACTAATGTAAATATTTTAAGGAATACAAAGAACAATAGAAGAATAAGAATAAGAAAAATTTTTAATCATAATATTTGTAACATCCCGATATATTAGGTGTCCGGAATATGAGAAAAATTAAAACTTTTAAAATCATCATATCATCGTAGAAATTCAATGACAAAATACCGAAAATTATAAGATTAACAACGAACTAAAGTAAATCCAATTACATTATTTCTGAAATTTATAATTCAAAGCTTCATGTGACACCCGGGCACTGACGAGGGCGGGGAGTGATCGCCGGTGCAAGAGGCATGGTGCAGGGGGCACGGACAAGGAGCGGCTCCTGGCAGGCTTCGAGTGGAAGGGGCACATGGACGAATCGAACATACACCGGAATGAGAGGGATCTGGAGATTGTATAGGTATGGGACTATACAGTTGAAGGATAGCTTAAAGGAATTGATTTGGCTACCCATATCACCAAAATGCATTTACTTTTCGGAAGCCTAACCCATAAGAACTCCATGGTTAAGCGTGCTTAGCCTGGAGTAATTCTGGGATGGGGGACCTTCTGGGAACTTTTCCCGGAAAGTGTGCGAGTGAGGACAAAGCACACTGGTGATTTGTGGGGGCAGTCAACAGTCCCTGTAAGTTGCCGGGGCGTTACAATATTTATCAATAGATTTAATAGAAAGTTTAATTTTTTAAATATTTATTATCAAATTAAATCGTTGATAATTTTTGATAAATATTTATTAATAAATTTAAGTTGTCAATAATTAAAGATAAATATTATCAACAAATTTTTATTTATCGCCATCAAAACATTTTTAATCTGTTGATAAAATTGATTAACAAAGATTTTATAGCAAATTTTTTACCTTCGATAATTTATTGGTAAACTTTTCTACCGTGATGAATTTTTGTTATTATTAACTAATTTCATCTTTTATTATTAGAGATTTTCTTGTATATATATAAAGACAATACTTATTGTCTATTAAGATTACTTTTTATAAATATATTCTCATTCTAGATAATAAAAAACAAAATATTTTTAAATTATAATATAAAACTACATGAATCATTAATTATAATTTTAATAATTTTTGGATAGTTTGTCTATTTGTCACTTTTTGAAAAACTAAGAAATAATACTATCAAATTATTATTACGTGAATGTTATTAAAAAAAAATCCTTAAATACATAAAAAAAATTACTCACGTAAAGGGAAAAAAAATCTACATGTTCTACATTTTCTTGAAGATTATGGAGAATGAAGGTAAAGAGAGAACGATTGTTCTATTTGTACCATGTGAATCACTAACTACACCCCCTCATTCTTCTATTAGCCCAACTAGTTTATCACAATTGTCACTCAAAATTTCTAGTATCACTCATCTTTTCAATACAATTTTCACATTCTTTATAATTACATAATTAATCCCATTTACACCTATAACATATCAATTAATTAAATTTTAAACGTAACTATTAATTAATTTCACCCACTTATTTCATGACCTCAATTTCTGGCATGTCACACATACATGTGATCCGAATCATGCATATATATATATATATATATATATATATATATATATATATATATGGATTTTCAAATGATGTTGATTTATATAAGTACTCTTAATCATTCATATTTAGATGCATGTATTTTGGAAATTTGGCATAAGAAATTGAGATTGATGCACTGAGACTAGATTCACAACAATGTACAATGTTAAGTATCAATTCACAAAAAGTTCAAACCACTATCACCCTCGGTGGGATCTGAATCAGGGTGTCAGCTTCCATTAAAATGGAAAGTTGTAGAAAAAAAAAAATCCAAGATTGTTCAGACAATAATACACAGATAAAGATAGATATAGAGATAAACTTCATGATTAATTAATATCTATTTTAATTTATAATTAATAGTGGTTGCCTACAAAACAAAAACCTTATTCATTCTTTTTTATTAGGGACGATTTCAAAACTGTCATAAAAAAATGTAAACTTTTTATATCGTTTGTAACTACAATGGTTGCATCATTTGTTGTATTAATGAAAGTATAACATGGTGACATGCATGAAAAAAATAAACAAATGAAAAACGCCATCAAATTTTTAAAATAGGATAATAATTTTTTTCCAAATTGTTTCAATTACAAGATTGAGGTTAATTACTTAATATATGTCTTAAAAGTTCAATTTCTTGTCTTTGTTATCGTTTGTCTTAATTATTTGATCAAATTAAAAAGTTATCTGCAAATAATTCAATGTTAAAATTATTCAAGATACAACTGTTTGAGTAATTAATAGGTATTAAATATAATTTTTTTTGGGTTAAATATGTTTTTAGTCCCTATATTTTGGAGCGATTTTGGTTTTAGTCCCTCTTTCAAAGTAAGTTACAATTTAGTCCTTCAACTTTAGAAAACTCTGTTTTTAGTCCTTTTTACCAAATTTTTTTAACTTTATTTGTTGTTTTAAACGCGTTTCTCAGTTAACATTGAAGCAAAAATGTGTCAAGCAGTGTAAACAATCCAAATGTTATAATGAAACGTGCTTAAAACAACAAATAAAGTTAAAAAAATTTGGTAAAAAGAACTAAAAGCAGAGTTTTCTAAAGTTGAAGGACTAAATTGTACCTTAGTTTGAAAGAGGAAATAAAACCAAAATCACCCCAAAGTATAGGGACTAAAAACATATTTAACCCTTTTTTTTTTTATTTCAGACTTGTATTTACAATTTTCGAAATGAATTTTAGATTAATTATAATATAGTTACGAGCCAATTACTGGTAATGACACATTGCTCTAAGCTAATTAGTGTTATTGATAATTTCATGATACTCAAAAGACCCATCAATGACAGATGGTTATCCGGTCTCTCGTATAAACCTGACCGTACAGTCATACAAAAACTAAATAAAAGTACACTTATTAGAGATTTGCCGATAGATACTAAACATTGAGAAAACAGATAACATGATGATAAAAGAAATGAAAACAAAAAGGCTGCTCTATTCACAATTGAACTAGCTCTTATGTTTTCAAAGCTTGTGTTAACTGTTAGATTTGAATGGAGGTTCAGTGGTGACATTAATGACAAGTGAAGAGATGTTGTTGGAATCTGGATTATTTGATTGAAGCATTGCACCCTTTAAAGGCAAGGGAATATCCTCCACCACTTTATTTTCCACTTCTTCTTTGTGCTTTCCCCATAGAACTGAATATAACCCTATAACGATCAAGATCGCACCAACCACACTGCACACAAAGTCAAATTCATTCTCCAACAAGATTAGTGCATCATTATTAGGAATCAAATAATTCTTAAATCTATGCTCTCAACTTCTCTTCAAAGTTTCAGAAAGAGTCACCGTTTCATTCAATAAATAACTTATATATGTAATCGGCCATTAAAATAATAACTTGGGAAACCTTCTTTATTTATGATACTTGTACAAGTTTTCTTTTAAAAATAAGATCACAATGGCGGTCCTAATATATATGTTTTCTCTTTCTCTGTGTATAATCTTTGTGCTACAGAAAAGGTTGTGTTTTTTTTCTTAAGGTAAACGATTTATAGATGTAATTAGGAGTTAATCTTATGCATTTTAAATATTAGTGTTAAATATTGTTCTTTTGGGGATTAAGAAAAGGTAGTAAGTACCATTCATTCAACATTCTTTCTTCAAATGGGTATATTAAATTTTATATATATTCTCCCCACCGGGTTTAGGGTTCATAATTTGTCTCCATATTATATATATATATATATATATATATATATATATATATATATTCTTTTAGTTGTAAGTTTTTTTTTTTGTGTTAAATATATATGTATATACCTTCGATTCCATTGATAGAATTTAAGAGACAAAATTTTGTCAACATGTAAATACATATAGTTAGAGCGAGGCAAAAGCCAACAAGGGCAAGCAAAATTAGTGGTTTAATTTTATTTATTTATTTTTGGTATGATACAAATTATTAAAGACATTGCGTGGTTTTTTACTTAAGTTTTGGTGCATAGTTGACCTAATTTAATTTGAAAAATTGTTTCTTTTTTAATACTTTCGTTTAAAAGTAATTATTTTTGTGAGAAAGATGAGTAAAATAGAAGGAAAAAAGAAGAAATTAATGATGATAGAAATTTACCCTCCAAGAAAAATGTGTTCTGCAAGGATAAAGGAACCCATTATGGCTACAATGATCATCATGAGAGGGCTGAATGCAGTTGCAAAAACAGGCCCTTTCTTCTTAATCACCAACCCTTGAACATAGTATGATATGCTTGATGTAACAATCCCCTAATACAAAATTATTAAACTAATATTAGAGAAAGAAGCTATTAATTATATTATAAAAGCATCCAAAAATAAAAGAGTTTATTCTTACAGCATATGCAGCAGCAAGCAAGTTCATATCCCACCCAATAGTCCACACTGATGGATCGTGTTCCATAACAAAAGTAACAGCAATAGCTTGAATAGTGCCTAAGAAGCATATCAGTGATGTCAGGCTTAGCTGGTGATTTTTGTAGGTTTCAATAGCTTTGGCCTGTTCGTTAAAACATTAAAAATGAATCTCTCAAGTGTTGTGATAAAAAATAGAAAAAAAAAAAGATTAATATTTTTGATATATTTAGAAGTGGTCTTACTTGTAAAACAAAGAGGGATGCCCAAGCAAGTGTGGCAATGATTAGGAGAATGGAGCCTATGAGCCAATCTTTGTCTGAAGGTGTTGTTCCATTATTTGTTGTTGCATTATTGGTTTGGTTCTGATTAAGGGCATGTTTGGTCCAAACCATTTCCACCAGAGGTCCTTTGTACAAGGTCATCACCATGGCTCCACCCACAGTCACCAATGTTCCCACCACCTTTGCTTGGCACCTCACCTTCTTCATGTTCAACTTCTCCATCCTTCAGTCAAAAAATCATCAAATTTACCAAAATCTTCATCTCAGAATTAAAAGTTGATGTTTCTGTTTCAGTTATGTTAAGAAATAGACTTTAAACTTAACTCAATCATACCAATCTACAAACGGTAATGCATAATATGTGTAATACGAAATTTACACTCACTTGTATACTATAAATTCGTTTTATTATTAAAAGTTTTACATCAATTAAGATCATATTTAGAGTATATAAATACGTGTAAATCTTACGTTACAAATCAATCTTCTGAAGTTAAATTAGGTTTAAAGTTGAGTTTTTAACCTTATGCAATTATCTTAAAATTTTACCTGCATAAAACTGCCATTATAAAAGTCATGGCTGGAAGCACATTACTCATTGCACAGGAGAAAGTTGGAGAAGTTAATTTCAATCCAGCATAGTAGAAGTTTTGATCAATCACAGGCCTGTTAATACAGTAGCAATAAGCAACATATTCATACATTAATTAATGTATTTAGTTCTTTATATATATGGAATTATGGAACTAACCCAAGCAGAGCAAGGATGAAAATTTGCATGAAAATTCGGAATGTGATCCTTGGTTGAGCTTTCCTGTGGAAATTGAAACCAGGCATTAGCATTAATGTTGTTGTTTTGATTAAAAAGCATCATGTGAAAGCATATGCACATGTTTGTGCTATGATGAACCTTTCAAAGATGAAGGCAAATGGAACTATGACAGCAGTGGCAAAGGCATGGCGATAAACGACAAGAACATAATGGCTCATTCCACGGTTGAGGGAAACCTTGGTGATGATGTTCATGCCGGCATAGCCAAATTGCAGAGCAATCATGGCAAAGTGGTGTTTGGAGTTCTCAAGGAAGTTTGCACAATATCTAAGCCTTTGAGTGGCCATTTTGGTTGATGTTTTTAGAGAATTTGGAGAGAGGCAAGTTTTGATGAAAAGAGTGAAAACGAATAACCAAAATGAGACTAGTGTAGCATAATGGGAACAACACTTGGAAGAATCAAGGATTGTGTTTCTTCCTAGGAATAGCATGTGAAGGCACCTAGTATTTATACCAACATGGAATCAATTGTCTACGTCATATAATTTTTAAATTTGATGGCCTTTCTTGTCTAGTGGGATGGACGTAGGAATCACTTTCATGGGGCAGGTCAATATCCATATATTGGTGCTTCTAAATGCTTCAAATCTCACACATCCATACTCATAAAGTTAATTTAAAGACTTAGTTATTTGATCAACAAATATTATTATGATAAACTCTAACATAGTTTTGATATGTTAAGGAGTGAATTTAAGTCTAACTCAATCCCGAAAGATTTACACTCACATATATACTATAAATTAATCTTATCTCTAGTTGATGTAGGACTTCTAACAAAAACAATAAAAATAATTCAACATAAAATCTTGTTAAAAATCCAAGTATGAATCTAAGTTTCACATTGGATAGAAATGAGAAACTAGAGCACCATATAAGATTGAAGATCTATAAATCCATTGTTTTAAGGTTTTGGGTAAAGAATCCCTTATGTAGTTAAGCTCACATTTTATTGGTGTTGTGTATCTCTAATGGACCTCCTCCTGGTAGGCGGAATGGGTACTGGTGGGTAGAGATGGCAAAATAACTCGTACCTGCGAGTAAAATGCGTTACGGGTATTCAATACCCACGGGTAGCGGGTATTTTAATATCCGCTTGTTAACGAGTCGGGTTCGGGTATTACACTATCCGTACTCGCGGATACCCGCTATCCGTTTGAATAATGAAATTACAATTTTGTCCCAATAGTTTTTTTTTCTAACTCTTTAGTTTGTTGCAAAAATTGACCAAAGCTCAAATTCAATTTTAGGATTTTCTCTTCATATTAGAATAAGGAAAAAGAGTTGTCCCCATTCCTTCCCATCTGTAGGGCTGTCGTCAAACCCTAAGGAGTTGCCCCCATTCCCATTCTTTCTCCTTTGTTTTCCTCACTTCCTCACTAATTAGATTTTCCCCCATGTTTTCCGAAAAACGTAAGAAATCTCTCTCGCTCTCAAAGATGTTGCCTTTCTTCTTTCCAAAACCATAAAACCCCCAAAGTTTCACTTTGAAATCATCTAGTTTCATCCTCTCTCACCCTCGCGATCAAGTCAGCATCTCCTCTTTCCATTCTCTTTCTCACACCACACATCCCTCCCAACATCTTAGGGTTTGCGATTTTCGAAGAGAAGAAAAAGAATGAAACGAAAAAAAAAATGACTAGGATTTGCTTTTCTCCCCATAACTCTCATAGGATTCTCTCACAGGCGGTGTCAGCGACAGTTTAGGTCGACCAAAGGAGAACACGACGCTTCTAGGTGGATGGAAGACAATCAGTGAGTGGAGAAAAAGACGACTACTCTCTTTGAACTGAATACCCTAGGGTTTGTGAGTTCTGAATAAGAAATGAGAGTAAAGTTTGGGCCAGAATTTGGGCTTGGTAATAGGAAAACGGGTATATAACGGGTATCCACGGATTTTTTTTATATAAGTATCTGGTAGGTAGCTAGGCGAGTAATAAGTACAATTTTTTACATGCAGGTCAGGTTGTAGATAGACACTATCTGTACCCGACTTAACCCATTGTCATCCCTATTAGTGGGTCCTAATGTGAAAAAATGACTCTTCTTTAAGAAAGAGTTTGTATATTCAATTTATAATTGACTATTGAAAAAAAAATACTTATTTTTATATTATGAGTGTAGAGTTTTTTTTATTATTATTAACAAATCCCAATATGTATAATTGAATCAAGGGTAGATGATTTCTTCCAATGCTAAAATGAATTGGATTCTAAAAATAAATTAGGTTGGATAAAGTTTACTTTCATGATTTCAGTGTTCCAAAACCAATTGAGAATATCTCACTAAAAGTAAACCAGTACATTAAGGAGAAGAACATCGACCAAACTTCCATGTATACTTTAAGAAAACAAGCTAAGTTCATTTGAAAAAAAAAAGAAAAGAGATTATATATTTCTCTTTAGAATAAAGATTTCGTTTCAAAATATTCCATGGGAATAATTTGAGCATATCTAGTTCGTGAATCTCTACTGATTTTGAATTAATTATTTTATAACCTTTTTCTATTCATTATTTGTAAGTGACCCACTTCTCTAAGCATTCTCACAAAATTAACTAGTGGAGGTTATAATAATTGATAGTACTTTTTGTAACATTCGACTATTTAATTATTTTTAAATTAAGATTTGTAAAGTTTTACGTAGAAGAACCGGAACGAATCAAACTTTAAATATTAAATTTTAGTTTGTAAACTCTTAATGACTAAAAATACTTTTTTTTTGTCACTATGTTATTAATGTGAAATATTATTCATCACTTTTCACGATGGCTTGATATTTTAATGGAATATTTTCTTCTAAATTATTTTTTCTCTAACCTTAAAATCTAAGATATGCTTAAGAGATTCAAGCCTAATTATCCTCAAAGCAACGAAAGGGTGGTTTTATATAATGTTAACATCCGAATATTACACTAAAAAGTTAAATTAATTAAAAATTGAGGTTGGGTAAGAAAAAGGGTAAACTCATCCCTTAATCATATCTTATTTCTTATTCTAGGATACTATTTTAGAAAAAGAAAAGTATTAAATAACATTTCTTAATCATACTATTTTTTTTGGCATTATTGAAATGATTTGATTATCATAAAAATATTTAATAATAAAATACACAATTAAATAATTTGAAATTAAAATTAGATATTGTTAAAAAAAAACTATAAATACCTATTTATAATTTAATTGTTCAGCATAAAAAATATCATTATTCAATAGTATAATTAAAATAAGAACATATTCAACAATAATAATTAATTTTCTTATTCTTTTTCATTATCTTCATAATTTGGTACGTTTTCTTGATTAAACACTTACAATATAAAATAATAATTAGTCAATAATATATAAAAAAAATATTTCATAAATTTAACAATTATAATGAAAATAATTAAAAAATGATAAATTGTGAAAACAATTCATCTGATAATTTTATAACATAAATGTTATTATTATTTTTATTTTCTTAACTTATGATGTCAATAAAAATACTCGAAACAAAGTTTAGAAAGACAAGAATTAGAGGAAAAAAATAATATTTCATTCATAAACCACCGAAAATTTATTTTAAAAAAAATTCCTAACTTAACTACTATTTTAATAAAACCACAAAATATTTTTGGAGATTTTGCTGAAAATAAATCCCTCTTATATTACATTATTTTTTTGTAGTGTTTTTTTTATAATGAAATTATTATGAAAAAAAGTAATCTTAATTTTATATATAAAAAAATCTACTATATATCATTTTTCTTCTATAAATAATCATATAGGAAAATTTATATAGTAATAAAAGAATGTTCGTCTTTAATTAGCAAAAGATAAAGTTACCTATGCAAAGAGAAGAAAACTTATAAAAATAAAAGACCCCAACCTATGACTCATCAAACATATAAACAAAGAAAAATGCCAAATAAACATTGTATATACAAAAAAGCCAAAAATGAACATTGTGTACAAAATGAAACCACAAAATGCACAGTGACAATAATTGAGAAAACAAAATGTGGATGAACTGTTTCTTTCTCTCTCACACAAATGATGTCAGAAATGGAAGAAATCTTAATAAAATGATAGTAATAGGATGTTTTCTTAAATATGTGTTAAATTCTAAACATAGTTGTGGAGTCTGATACACCTTCAAGTGGATGACCAACATACATAAATGACCATCTAATCATCTTCAATCATTATTCATCATATGGTCCCAACTATAAAAGTCCAACCCTACATACACACCCATACTCATCTCAAGACAAATTACTTATTATTTATATTATATTTCTTTTCACAAAAACAGATAAGAACCAGATCAAAACATCATACTACCATGTCACAGATTTCCACAACCCACTTGGTTATATATAATGTTTGATAGTGTGACACCGACTAAGGTAAGGAGTGATTGTCGGTATAAGAGGTATGAAATATAAGAGATAGGAAGTATGAAAGATATAAACAAAGAACGATAGGTTTTCAGTACAAAGGATACATAAAATAATCAAATATACATTAAAATAAAAAAATCTATAGACAATATAAATATGAAACTATACAACTAAAAAGTAACTTAAAAAAATTGATTTGATTATTGATATAAACAAAATACATTTGCATTTGCATAGCATTTTGTTCTCTATTTACAAAAATAAATAATGATTAAGTATTATAGTTTTATATTTTTAAAAAGACTGGTTTGTTTTTAGACAATGTTATTTCTCCTTTTTCTCTCTAAGAATTAGATAATAAATGTGTAATAAAATGGATGATTGTATTAAAAAAATGTTATTTTGTCGATAATTATATTAATAAATATCAGCTCATAATTTTCTAAATGACGCCATCGCTGATTTAATAAAATAATTAAATGTTGAATCATCATTACTTTCTCATTTTACATCCTTCAAGCTGAAGCATTAATAGTCATGGAAATTATAGCTTTGTGTGACCTTGTGGAACATCTTTTATCTACTAAATTATCAGGCTTTAATTTTTATCCTTCATGTTACCAAAAATAGGAGCCTATAAAAAAAGTGTATTTTGATTCTAATTATTAATTATAAATAGAAAATAATAACCTGTTCTTAGTATTTATGTACCATTAAACAAATTTGTATAAAAATAATTAATAACAAGTAAATTTATTTCATTTTCTATTTATTTTGACTTTCTTTAATCTCACCTGTATTCTAATTTTCTTCTTTTCTTTCACAAACATATGTAAATGTTCCTGTTAGTGCTGTAAACAGACTTCACTTACACATCAAGTCAGCAAATATTCAAATGGTAGAGATAAAAAGAGAAAGTAAATACTGGGAATAAATGTCTATTCAATGTAACCAACCATCTCCTACTTTTGATCACATGTTTATAGTTGTTACCATGGATATGGGATTAGTAAAATTCTAATCATGGTCCATAGCTGACCCAATACTCCTAATCTCGTTTCACCTTAATTTAATCTCACTGTTTTTCTCCTTATGACCGGCCACTTCAAGACAGATCCTTACCTTCGTCAATTGGATCATCTCATATTTCTTCATAATCGACCACTATCGATCGTCCGAACCTTCCGGTACAATATGATTATTAGTTCAAAAACTTATCGGCAATATATAAACATGAAGACTAACAATCCTCGATTTCTAAAATAGTTTCTAAATTTGTCTGTAACAAATGTTTTTTTTTTATCTTGAAAAAAACTTTTCTATAATAAAATTTTTGTAGTCATCCCTTCAATTACAATACGAAGACATAGAAAATTGATGTTGTTGGTGTGGTCGGCCACCGAAACGAAGGAGATGGAAGTATAAAAATGACCACAATTTTTGAGTATGTGTTGGAAGCCATGGTGATACCACAAACAACAAACACAAGCTTGTGATTTACACTGTTTTCTTTCTAAGTGTACATGTCCTACTTATCTTTCTAGTCACTAGCACATATGTGTCAACCTATCTAGGGACAATTAATATATATTAATTAAAGTGATATTGATAATTTAATTTTGAAAAATTACATGTTTTTAAGATAATTTTATTACCTGGAAATGTATCATTATCTTCCATCTTTATATACTTATAATCTTTATTAATTATGTTAAATTATTAATGAAGGTTAGATCTGTTAATAAATGTTTTATTTTAATGATAAATAATCTCATTTTTATGTTGTTTAGACTGACATAATGGATGTTGTTGATTTTAGACCAACATAATCTATTAACTTTTATGTTCCCAACCAAGCTAAGACTTGGTATGTTCATGTGATACTAACCGAAGTTATCTCAGTCTACTACAATATATATATTTATATAATTTTTATAGATTGTTAAATCATCAATAATTTTAAATAAAAAAAGTGAACTTTTTTCAAACCAATATTTGAATCATATATATTATTAATTATGAATGTTTAAGTTTCATATTTTTAAAATTAAATAATAACAAAAAAGAACAAAGTGATTTATATTTTGAAAAATATATATTATATCCATTTTGATTTATATGAATGAGCATTAAATGAGTTTAGATTAATATGAAACATTTTTTTGTATAATTTACGTGAAAGAAATGTTTAATTGAATGATTTTTTTTGTATAATTGTATAGTTTAGATAACATTATTAAGGTCCATAAATCTTATTATAAATATCATTATAGTATGAGCAGTTTTAGAACTTTGATAAACTGTCTCATAATGTTAAAATACTTGAGACATCATCTGAATAACAACACCTATGAAAGATTAAATTCAACATTGAACTCCGCTTTAAAAGAGATATTTTTCTTCTAAAACTTCATTTAAGCATTCTTAGATTGGTACTTAAAATGTGAAACTTTGTGTATGAAATTAGAGATAAAATTTCTGAAAGTGTAATGAATCAATCAATCACGTTATCTTTTCCAAATTTGACTAAGCATATTTTTGAGTTGAAAGAAAGCAAGTTTTGAAATAGTGATGCATGTATAAATTATTCCTAACTCCAAAGGAAATAAAGTTCCTTTATGATCCACGTTTCGAAAATTTGTGTCATTGAAGTAGTAGTTTCAGAAGAAAATGCCAATTTCAAAAAATTCAAAAGTTATATGGTCAAAGATTCTTGTCTAAAGTTATATGGTCAATTATAAAAACTAAATTTTACCCAATTTTATGGGTCATATTCATTTATTGTTAAAATTCAATATTATCACTTTTAGTGAATAAAACATTATATTCTCTTTTCTTGTTTCCTCCTTCTTTGGAAGTCTACCATTACTTTCATAATGTCCAAAATTTCTTTATAGTAAACCATGTGAAATTAATTAAAAATTCATTCAATCTAATACACTATTATATATTTTTCTCTTTTTATGTAAATTTGGCCTAATGTATAAATATTATTTTCTACATTTTCCTCATCCTCCTCTAATTAGCTAAGGCACCCAAATATATATTTGAGTACTCTTAATTTTATTCATTTCACTTTAGAATTTTATTTAGTCAAATAATCACTAACGGGAAAATGGATTAATTACCTCACATGTACAATAGAGAATTAAACTCTGTATAAATGTGTCGTGATATTTTAGTAAATAAAAATAACTTTATGTTTATGATTAAATGTAAAAAGTTTCATTTACATCAAAATGCCTAAAAGTAAAAAATACAAGTATAAAATAAATAAATAAATAAAAAATATTATAAGTAAGATTCAAATTCAAGATCTCATTCTTCAACACACAATGCTTTTAACCAAACAAATTATCTCAATCTTTTAACATGATAATAATAATTTAAAAATTTATTACTATCTATTATCTATTTTATACCATATAATTATTTTTTATAAGTTTTACATTAAATAAAAAGAAAAGTAGAAAGTAAATAAAAAGAAAAGTTTTTAATTGATTTGATAAGTATGATATATAAATAAACATTTTTATTAATAAAATTGTAAGATTACAATTTTGTCCAAGTAATTAAAATTAATTTAAAATAAAAGAACGGAGAATTGATTCTCTTTATTTTTAACTTTGATTGTTCTTCATGGTTACTTGTAAATTAAACGATAATTTCATATTTTTTATGGTTGTTCAGTTGACTTTTCCTCCTCTTTCAAAAAATAGTGAGGTTACTGTCTTTATATTTCTCTTTCTCTGCTCTTACTTTCTTGTAAATTATTAAATATAAATATGTGTAAATTGATCTCGATGAACAATAAATCATACTAAAAGAACTTTAAAAGTTTAGTGTTATACATTGGTATAATTTCCCACAATGTCATTAAAAATACATTTGTAATTTTTAAATTTATTATCTAAAAACTATGGATTTTAAGAATCATTTGCTCTATTTGTACTTTTATTGAACGAACTCTAATAAATTTAATTTTTTTATTTATTTCTTGAGTGCATATGCAAAATGAAATCCAACTAGACCTTTGAACTTGTCTTGTCTTAGTGCATAATTAAGTCACATTAATTAAATCATGGAAGATCTTCCTTCTTCAAGCATATTCAATTAAAACATTGTAGTATAGATATCATTATTGAATAAGTCTTGATTTTTTGAACTAATTATGTAAGTACAACATAATAACACACGATCATATAGTATATTTATAATGGCCAAAGACACTCTAAATATCAAGTTATATTTATTTAAGTTTTTGTTGTTGATAAAAAAAAAAAGCATGTTAAATAATATTGTGGTTAACTAGAAATTACTTTTATTAATATTAAGAATAAAGTTAAATTATATAAAAAGAAGTACAAACCTCTCATTTTATAAGTCGATATATTTGTAAAATTGAGTTAAAAAAATATTAGTTTTAACTGAATTATATTTTAACAATAACTATTTTATTGATTCTTATATTTATAACGGATCAATCTTATACTGCTACATAAGTAATTATAAAAAATTATAAAAAATAATTATTAAGATAGATTTTCCTTTACTATATTTGAAATTAGACATAAATTCCCCACCAATATGTGAAACACAGTCACCTATAGATTTTGTTCACCTATATAGAAATTTGGAAAATATGGAAAGTAATTATTGCCCTAGGTTTCCTAAAGAGGTATTATGAGTCATCCATCACTATAACCCTATTTGAAAGGCAAGGCTTATCATAATGGAATTTTCTTTCTTAAATTTTCTTTATGGGATTCCAATAAGAAATAAAAAAGGTTGGATTGAATAAATATAATATAGAGTATATGTCAACTTGTTTATGTAATTAACGAAATTAGTGGTTGTAGTGGAAAATAGCTAATTTTGTTCCAAGTGTCTCTTCGTTATTGCTTCTTAGTCAACTGTATAGTTCTTCTCTTATCCACACATACACACACTGTTTTATTAAAATATATATTAACTTTCATTAAAATAATAAACATGGATAGTCACCTAATTCGAAACAAAAGTTCAGGTACTGAGTTGGATTATTCATATATTATAAGTAGCTACTTTTGTTTTCTTTTTTTCTAAAATTATATTGCACAATGGCGTCACGTGATTTTACATAATTTTTTTCTGAAAATAATAAATAATAAGAAATTTTGAATTATATAGTGAGGAGAGCATAATTTGGTTACAGTGTTGGAGACAGAGACATATGAATGTGTGTTTGTAAAGTGCAATTGAAGAACAGAAGCAGCATTTGGATAATTTGAGACAATAAGGAAAATGATATTTTAACACTTTGATACCATTTTGACACTGTATAGGTATCAAAATATGGTTGGACGATTTCAAATTAAAATAACAAACTTTGGCTTTTCTCTTCCAAATATACTTCTGTCTCAAATTAAAAAACAAACTTTGGCTTTTCTCTTCCAAATATACTTCTGTCTCAACTTTTTTAATTTGAAATTGTCCAATCACATTTTAACACGTGTACAGTGTCAAAATAGTGTTAAAAAATGGTGTTAAAATATATTTTCCTTTCAGACAATATCTTAATCCAAGAAAATTGTCACTGTCATAATATCTTTAAATCTGTGTTTTGTGATGAATCACGTAATTAAACAAAAATAATAATAATGTTGTGGTTTTGGGTAGTGGAATGCTCACAATTACCACCTCTTGCAGTAAATTAAGATAGATTTACTTTCAGAAAATGACAATGTTTTCATAGTGCTTCAATGATTAATCCCTTTTTAATACCAATAACAAAGTAAATATAACATCTAGTGTTAGTGTTAGTGACTTCCCACACATTCCATTTCATCTCATGCCAATATTCTTTATCATTTTGCTCACAAAATCCACATATTAATTACATTTTTTTTTTTACTAAATTGGTTGAAATCTTTAGTGGTAGTTTAGGGTAATATTTGTATCTATCTTTGATTTTGGAAGGTTTAGATTACCAAGTGCAACTGTCAAAATAAAGATATAAAGTCATAACACTGTGTTATAGGTAATATATTCCATTTTAATATTATAAACCACTAAACATAATTAAATATTTTGATGATTCATAGTAGCTAGGTAGATATATATGTATATATAAATAGATTATTTACCTTATGACTTACTCATACCAAGCAAGAGGATTTCATACCAAAATCAAGCAATCATGCCATTACAATATATAATATTAACAAACTCATTTACCTTGATTCAACATCTGAGTTAATCTAATTCAACTTAAACATACCAATTCAAATTATAAAAGTAATAAAACAGTAAAAAAAAAATATTTAGTTTTCTTTACTTGTCAAACGACCTAACAATTTTATAGAACTCCAAACAACTCTCACAAATCAAAGAATTTTATCTGTACCTACAAACGACGGAATCACGATCAGGATATACCATTAGAACCACTGATTAATAGAGAACTTAATGGAAGATTCATATGACACATACAACAGAAAAAAAAAAATTCTCACATGCATTGGGAAACGAGAAAACTAGAGAAAAGAATAGAAACTAACTTATTATTTTGTAATACCTGATGGAGTAGAGAAGTTTTAGAGAGATAGTATATTTTTAGATAATAAAACTAGTTAACTAAAATTCTATTTATACTTTGAACTTTTAATATTAAAATAAATGAGTCTCATTATTTAGTACATATTATTAATTCTAATACACTATTTTCTAAGTCTTTATACCATATTTATCTTAACCATCACACAATGCTATATAAATTAAAAAGGTAAATATCATATTTTACTAAATATAAGCATGGAGCTTCATTATAATTGTATTTAAGGCATTGACTCACGACAACCAGTTATATAAAAGTATAATTTTTGGAGTTTATTAGTAGTCTCTTTTGTATTATTCATCATGTCCTTGTGTGACGAGTGTATGAGTAATATAGAAGAAAATGAAGAAAAATACATTATTTATAAGGACATCACAAGCAGTTCAAAATAAAGATGTTATTAGTTAATAGAAAGAGTTCTTTTTTTTGTTAGGTATTCTATATGCTTGTAATTTTTATTATTTAGTTATTATATTGTCAGGTGTATATTTAAAGGAAAATGATATTTTAACACCAATTTTTTGACATCATTTTGACACTGCACATGTGTCAAAATATAGTTGAACGATTTTAAATAAAAAAAAAACTTTAGTTTTTCTCTTCCAAATATGTCCTTACCTCAGCTTTTTTTTTTTTTAATTTGAAATCGTCCAATCACATTTTTTAACATTATACAGTATCAAAATGGTGTCAAAAAATGATGTTAAAATATCATTTTCGATATTTAAAATAAACTTGGTTGGGCTTTCTCAAACCAACAAAAATGCAAGAAGAAGAAAAAATGGCCTAATTGAAGACCACCAAGTTCCATAAAAGGCATACCAAATAGAATAAAAGGAAGTATGAGAACTAGGAATTCATTCATTGTTAGATGAAGTTGATTTTTGGAATGAAGTTGAGAAATGATGATTCTCATTTTCAAATGTTGGATTATCTAATGAAGAATTAAGAAAGTGATAAAACCTAAATAACTATGTTTCCACTAAATTTTGTAATATAAATGTGGATTATCATAGACACAAATCAATTATATTCAAATTCAATATATTCCATGAAATGTGAATTATCTTTTGAATTACAAAAGAATGTCAAAAATTAATAAAGCATCCATAGATCCTTAGGTTTAAGCATTATGAATTATCGTATTAGTTTAAGATTGAATTTCGAAATTTAATAATAATCAATATAGCCCTATAATTCAATCAAACCGATTCAGGAACCAAAAGGAAATATCATCCAAATTAATCTAAAATATTCATCAAATTGAGCTATCAATTAATTACCTAAGTTCACTTTCTAACTCCCATAAACGCAAATCATTATCATCATTTAACGAGTCTGGAGTTAATGAGAAAATAAAAAAATAAAATTAGATAATTGTGAAACAAAAATCAAACTCTTATGATTATAAATTGATTGACGAGAGAAAAGGTTTTAACCTAAAACTTGAAAAGTCTAAAATGAAATCAGAAAAACTTCATTCTGACTATATGTAACTTCGTTTATACTACTAACACCTAACTTGATCCAGTGTAAGTAATTAGACCTTTACTAAGCCCATTAATGCATAATACAATTGGGCCAAAAGTCCAAAAATACGAAATCAATTTTTTTTTAGTAAATTTCAAACTTTATTATTTTAATTATTTGAAATACATTTCTTAAAATTCTTAAATTTTAATTTTCTTATCCAAACAACTGATTTAAAGATTTAAATTTACCATAAGTGAATTATTGGATGTAGTAAAAAAGTTTTAATAAAAAAAAAACAATTGATTCTAAAAAGTACTTTCAAAAATTGAAAATAAGTCAATACTCTATAGTTATCGTATCGAGTAATAATATTATGACACACTTTTACATTCATTATTATTTATTATTATCTAAAGGTAAAATGGTCTAAAAAGTATAAAATTTTGTAATTTTTCGAGAGTAAAAAGTAAAGATAGTATCAAATGAATGTAAAAAATTTAGTGTGTGAAAGAATCATTTCTTTGTTTCGTTTCCAAAAGGAGATTGATCAAAGCTTGACAAAAATTATCTACCAATATTCAGAACTATACAGAAAGATGTAATGTAAGGACATTCAGAAGAAACTTGATACTTGTGGAGTTCCTCTTGCCTAAACCAACTCTCTGCAAATTCACATCAACAATGATCTTCATGTTCAACAATTTCTGTCATATGATACAGATTTTACAGAGAACAATTGGTACATACCATGAATTTGGAAGAACAGAATCTTATGAACATAGATCTAAGTTCATCTACCCTTCAGTCTCATTGAAAGTGTGAGAATCAAAACTTAGCACCTTATGCTGCTGCTCAGAGCTCTGAACAACCACAACAAGAACATGGCTACTTCTATGCTGGTATTCCAAGGCATTAACAGTGAGTGTTGGTGGTGGTTCCATGGCAGGATTTGGGCAAACAATGGTGATGGTGGAACGGCACAAGGGGCAAGTGGCATGAGATTTGAGCCAAGGATCAATGCAAGGGAGATGAAAAGCATGGTTGCATTTTGGCAACAATCTCAAACTCTCATTCTCTTCAAACTCACTCAAACAAACTGAACAATCATGAGCCTCCACCACCCCTTTTGTGTACTTGCAGACTTTGATGGATTTGATGAGAGCCTCATCCAAACCAGAATTTGAGGAAGAAGAAACCTGACCCAGTTCACTGCTCCCATCTTCTTCTGGTGCAGAATCATTTGATTGCATGGTGCTGCTGCGTCTGCAGAACCTTGAGATGATGGTGTAGTATGTGACCAAGATGAAAGTGCTGGCTAATATTCCAATAACAGCAACTATGAGAGGAGAAAACTCAAATCCTGAAGGATCATCAGCATCAGAATCAGCACCAAAGAAGAGAGAAGGAGGAGGAGGAGAGTAGACTATGTAACACCACTGGGGGCAGTAGATGCTGCAGATTCCTTCAGAACAATCCTTTGGAGTCCATGGATATGGATTTGGATTGGAGTTACTTGCAGAACCCATTTCTGTTACTTTGTTCTGTGAATGAAGCTAATCATTCATCCATGGAAGACTCAATTATTGGTTTTTCTTCTCTTCTGTTACCCATTTTTTGGATCTTACAAGAGAAAGAATCAGAATCAGAAGATGGGAAATTTAGAGTAAAGTAATTGAGAAGAAAAGCAAAGATAGGTGATCACAATTTGCTTACTCATCTTATCTTCTTCACCTACTTTTTCATTCTACTTTCTTCTTTTTCTTCTCAAAATCTATACTCATAATTATGCTTTATAAAATTTATGAGATTATAATTAATGTGTGTTGAATGTTCATAATATATAGGTACATATAAGTGCTTAAAGTACAATTCATACTATATAAATACATATAAACGTTTTCTTATAAATTGATTTCAAATTTAAAATTTACTTTTTAATCATTTTCAAGATTATATTAACATTCTAATTTTTCTTTTAATTTTTTTTTTGGAAACTAAATGTGAAAAAGTAAAACACAATATAAAATTAAAAATTTTGGATAGAGAATAGTGTTAACTTTTTATTAATATATTTTTAATAGTTTGGAGATTGTTTTATTTATTTTAAGTGGTTGTACATAATAAAACAATGTCAAGAAGCTGCAAAATTAATTGATAGTTTTGTCCATGTGACAACTTAATAATTGCTTCTAATTTAATATATAAATGTTATAGTTGAATATTTTATAATTCAATCTAACCTTATCACATGGCTAGATCCCAATATTATTTATCAATTCTGCTACGTCGGTTTTTGTCGGCGGGGAAGATCGTCATTCTATGTACTCCACTCTCATAAAAAAAGGTTTAAAAATCTAAATTATACTAAAATAACTTTTTAATGTAACTTTATATAAAGAGAATGGTTTATATTACCATGATTATTCATATCAAATTTTATTATAGTTAAATAAAAATGAATTTAAAAATATGCATTATTTGTGTTTTAATATATATAAAGATGATATTAAATAATTTTATATGAATATAAGTATATAGTGATCAATGGGGTATTTGTTTGTTAGTTGAAGTAGGCCATGTTTGTTGATCTATATATGTAGCTTTGAGTAGTCTTTAAGACATGGTTGGTATGATCACACTCAACATTTTCTATATATTTTCATTAATTTGTCTTATATGTATGATATTTGTATATATTATGGACATTTTTTTTCCCTTTTTTTCTGATGCTTATTAGAAAAAAATGGAATGTCTTCACACCCACTGTGAAAGGGAGAGGTGTCTATATATCAAATCCATAGACTTTTTCAGGATGAATTTATTGTAATTTTAAATCACTTTCTATTGAAATTTCTTTAATCTAAATAACTCTTCAATCATTTTCCTTGACTTTGTTTTTCCTTTCTCTTAATTTTCTTTTAGTCAGTCAACCTTTTCACTTCCTTTTTCTTCTTTCATTTTCATCTCAATTCAAATCAAAACTTAATAAATGTTGGAAGAATATGGTGTATAAGCTTTAAGAGTTGAGATTTCATATGTATGATTGAAAGAGTTAACTTGCTTCTTCTATGGTTAGGCAGAGACCTACTAGGTGGTAGCATCTTAGTTCTGTATGATTGATACAACTTGAGATTACAATTTATAGTGATAAAACATATTTTTGTCAGCATATAGTCATAAACTTAGTTAACTTAGAAGTACTTGAAAAAACAATAGAAGGTAAAAAAGTAAGTCACAATTTTAGATGAAGTTATCAAGATTTACACAACCTTTTTAAACTATGTTGGGTTTACTTACGTTAGGATATACTTAGTACAAATTCATTGCGTAATAAAATATTTAACTTACAGTAACTATTTACCGAAACATAGAACTAGGTAAAAAACTGCTATAGCTTATATTAAACCAAACCACTTTTAAATTTATAACTAGGTCAAAAACCTGCTTGTACTAAATTATAACTTAACTGGGCTCACGTTCTAAAATAAATACTATTCATATTATGACATTCAAAGTGTACAATCAAATATATAAAATACACTATTTCATGTTTATCTTTTCCTAATTTTATACTTTTGGTTGCATTATTAGATCAGTAACCAATAATATTAATTTTGGAAAAGCAAAAATTGGAAATTGGAAAATGGTTTTGTACATTATGTACATTTACATTTCTAAATCACATAATGGATGTGATTTGTATGATAATGCAATAACCTAAGAAAATATGAATAAAAGAATTTGCATTGATCATCTGAGTTGGGAACATCTCTTGAGCTCACCTTTTCGATATATATCCTTGTTAGACAAACTTAAAATTCCAGATTGCTCCTCAACTTTGCTTATAAGAAGTTTCAGTAGAGGAACCTTTGATAGGGTTCTCCGAGACCCTACCATGATCAACTTTTTCTGTAAGCAAAAATCAAGGCCAAAACTAGTTCAGACAAAAACATGAATAGTTTTATATAACCAAACCCCTACGTAGGTTGATTTACAAAGTTCTTGTTATGACATGAATAATTATATATTAAAGAAAAAAAAATCATTTTTCAAACATTTTATGTATGCGTTTATTCAATAATAAGCCTAAAATGAATAATCGAGCTTAATTATGACAAAACATAGTGAAAATTGCTTGAGGGAAAAGTAAGAAACTAGAAAATGTTTGAGCCCAAGAGAACGACCTTAGCACGAGTAAGAGCCACATTTATCCTGTGCCAGTCTCCAAGCAGAGAAGCAGCACAGCTTGTTGGGTTTTCGGTAGACCTTACAAAAGATAATAATATACAGTCCTTATCTCTACCCTGGAAAAAATACAAACAAATGGCCATTTTATTGTGAGTGAGGAATGGGGATCTTTATCAGTGCAACGAGAAAAAAAAAATTAAATGAAATGAACAGAAGGAAACGCCGAAGTGATGCCTTAAATGTTAGAGAAATATTAAACAGTATTCGGTTGTATGACTTAAATTTACATAATACTTTGATGCTTGCTTGAGCCTAACCTGGTATTTGTCAATGGTATGTATCTCCAAGGAAGTCAGTATCGCCAAGGAAGTCGTGCAGTGGCGGATGACGTTTGCCTGTGAATTATATGGAGTAATAATGCCAATGTGTTCTTTTCCGATTCCATTTTTAACTAATTCCTTTGCAATCTGCAACATGAATAAATGAAAAAAAAAACTGATTTTATGGACAAGAAACAGACAAATGACACGAATCATTAAACAGTTAAGGAAGAAGGACCAAGGCAATCAACCCACGAAGTTCTTCAACTTTGGGGTTGTCATGTATACCGATATAATGTTCAAGTGTATTTTAACCAAACATAGAGCACTGATAAAGCAATAAGAAAATTTAACCAAATACAAAGACATAAAACCAATTGATTAGTTAAAAAGAGGGACAATAAAGCTATTTTATCTGCTAGTATATAGTATAAAAAGAGTTTCGTTCTTAAAGCATAATCACTGAGTTAAATCACTATTAGTTTGGTAAACATACTCAGACGACATAGGGTTACCGTAATATAAAATACAGGTTAATTAATTTTGTTTTTGTTAATCAGAACTATCAATGAATCGTAATTTTGGAAGAAATTACTCCTTCACAGTACAATCAATTCCTATGGTCTAACAGTCCAGAGTACCAAGGCTAGGGCAGCTTCACATGAAAAACGTATGAATTTGCTCGTAAAAAAAAAATCTATATCATCTTTGAAAATGACCTACCTCAGCAATTATTTGAGCTTCAATAGGGTTATTTACAACCTTCTGTTCTCTTGCCTCTAAAGCCGGCAACTTGTCTATGATGAAAAAGTAAATGTAAGCAATCTCATTTACAATGAACTAGAGGATAAAGGATGTAAAGGAAAATATGTTCAAACCAGTATCAATAAATATCACAGGTCTTCGAGGATTCAAAACCTGCACATGGTTATGCAAAAAAGAGACTTAAAAGACATGATTTAACTTATCCAAGCATAAACATTGTTATCGTATCTGTGACACTGACAATTTTTCCCTTAAAGATTGTTTATTTCACCCGCTCAAACTTTACCCAGAATACATTAATAATACAGCTTAATATCTATATTACACTATGACTATTCAGTATCTATATTAAGACTGACAAATACAGCTCAGCATAATTTCCCAACCTAGACTCTATTTGACACTGACAACCAAAGGTTGATATCAGCGGAAATGAGTTTCAGAGACTTTTAATGAAACATGGAAGAAGGATTTCTACATATTACTATTCAATTTTAATTTTTCAAGGTGAATTACGTTGTATAGACAATGCTAATAACATAATAAAGAGACAATGCAAGAAGAAAATGACTGTTAACAAAAATAAATAAATAAACAAGCACAGAAAAAAGGAAATAGGCTTTTCTAAAGCGTACTATCTGTTATAATAATTTTCAAGGAAGATCAAGCTCATATGAATAGATAGAATTAAGCAATAAAAGCAAAAATCATCCATCTATAATATAGTAAGAATTCAGATAAAAAAAGCCTCACATGTTCTAGCCAAGGCAAGTCACAGCTTAAGTCTGAAAACTCAAGTTTTGCATTAGCTACCTCCACTGAACCACACCTCAATCTGTCACCATATATCAAGGCATTTGAAAGGTCCATAATGTCTTGACACATACGATACTGCATATACCAAATAAGTCAAGCCACTAGACAACGGATCAAAAGGAAAAAAACAGAAGATTGTAATCTAATATCCATTAGCCATAACATACCTGACTCTGTAAGGCTAAAATAGCCTGTGGATGTGCTTCTGAGAGCCTACAGAACAAACTTATCCCCATGCCATTCTCTCGGGCTTCTGTACTCTAGGAATTATCAGATTAAAAATTTCGTAAGATCATATTATAGAGTTTTGTACAAAGAAAGAACAAATAGTTTAGGCACATACATTGACAAGTGGTGGCAGTTGATAATGATCCCCAACAAGTACAAACGCCGAAGCAAATGTCAGAGGACCCAAGGACACCTGCAGTGGAAATATTTACAGCCTAATTTTTGTGAAAGCATACAACATAATAAATACACGTGAACAATTGTTTCCTTTCTCTCAACGCTTCCTTATGTCATGCTTTGTGCCAATTAAAATTATGGAGTTTTAAATGCATAGGGAGGAAAAGAGACAAAAAAGAATAAGACATGAATTGATACAAATTGAGGTGTATCATATTTACCGTTATTTATACTAATCAAATCATGGTAAGAGAAGGAAATACAGAAATCAAAGAAAAAAATGATGAAACTAATCCAAGAGGACAATATAATTTACTTTATCTTGTGGAAAAAGTACTGTAAAATATACAAAAGGAAAAATAAGCTTACTGGTAAGGTTGTCTGTCCAGCTTCATCCATAATGCATACATCAAACCTTTTGTTGGCAAGCAAGGGACTAGAAATGCCAAGACAAGTAACTGCAACAACTTTGACTTGTTCCAACCTTCTTTTGATATCTTCAACACCTTGTACACTCATTGCTGAAATAGAAACCACTGTCAAAAGATTTATTACAAATCTTATTATAATTCAAATAGGGAGTGTACAAGCAATAAATTGGCAAACCTGAGAGGCAGTGTTCTCTGACCACCTCATTCACTACTTCTTGTCTTCCAATTCGTACAAAATCAATCCCCTACATCCACTTAAATTATAATCACATGCAATATATGACATCTAAAAGTAGACATTGAAGAATATACAGAAATAATAATCGTAATCATTTAGAAACAAGAGAGGCACGCATCAGTAAAATTGGTACACCATGCAGGACATCAATCAAATCAATTTAGAACAAGTTTCATGCTGGGATTTAGTACAGCAGAATTCTCAATTGAAGGAAGGGACGTGGCAAAAGCTACAGGTGCAGACGTAAAGTGACAATAGATTAATTTTAAGAGATGCCAATGATCCTGTCAACAATTCTCTAAAACATCACCAATGTGGACATGGCTGAGTATTTGTTGCCAGGACTTGAACCCCTGGTCTGCTTTTTCTTCTAGGTTCTTTGATGGTTGGGTTTTGATTGAATTTTCTCCCTTATCTGAGGGTTTCTTTGCTTTCTTGATGTCTTGCAAAATATCTTTCTCAGCATCCATACTTATCTTTCCCTCTTTCTTTCCTTTCAAGATATCTTGTAGAAATTCCTCTCTCCTTCCTATTTTTCCACCGTTAACTGAATTTTGATCTCCATTTACAGACCCTTGGTTGCCTTCTAATCCTTTTTCTTGGTTCTTGATCTTTTTCGTGAGAGCCCTGATCATGTCCATGACTTTTTGATGTCTCTCTCTAATCTCCTCCCTCGATTCCTCCAAAGACCTTTCCAATGTGCTCACTCTCCCTTCCGTTTCCCCCTCCAAGATCCGGCAGCTTGGACCTATTTGTTAGATTCCTAGATAGAGGAATCCAAGAACACTGCTGCAAAACACCCAAACTCACTGAAAAGATCCGGTATTATTGATTCTAGGCACCAAGAACAGCAAGAATGCCTCTAAAGGACAATGTTCCCTTCACACAGGATGCCAATGATCCTGTCAACAGTTCTCTAAAACATCCAAAAACCTCCCCTGCCTACAAAGAACCCCCCACTATATAAAGGAAGTCTCACTCAACCTAACAACCCAACTAATAACTAATTTTTAATTTGTTTCCTCTATCATACACATAATATCTTATCAGTTTCACATAGAGTACATAGTAAAGTTCACAAAGAGAAAAAAAAAGTTGGTAATTCAAGTGGCATTTAGTTCAGGTGTTTAGTTCATTTTAAGTTTTAACCAATCCTAGATGTTGAGTGCACTCTGACCTATATCCAAACTGCCAAAAACCTCTAGTGATCTCCATTTTACTTTGTTATACTTTTCTAAGCAATCTATCTTCTTCAGACTTATGGACTATTGAGAATAGCTGACAGTGGACAATTTAAATAAATGGTGTGGATTCTTTTCCAGCAGCATGGAGCCATATTTAATTATATGATATGATACAAGATGTTATAATATGTGGACATGGATACCTGTGCTTTTAATTTGATGAGTAAATTATCAACAGCAGAATTTGTATAGGCGGTTAGCAAAATGGATGTTCCTCTAATCAACAAGGCTTTCACGGCATGGACCAATGTGGAAGTTTTCCCTGTTCCAGGCATCCCTAATATAAGTGCATAATCTTTTGCTGTAAGTATCTGAAAATTAATAACAAAGCATAGTGACAGAAAAATCATTTTAGTGATAAACTAAATCAACTTGCACACTAAACTTAGAAAAGGAAGTCAAGAAATTATTGCTTCATGCGGACCTTGAGAATTGCTCTACGTTGGTCATAATTCAAACTCTTCTCAGAGCAAACATAGGATATTGCAGGATCCTGGCTAAGTATAGATCCACTGTCAAATCTAGGAGCCTAGATCCAGAAGACATCAACAAAGAGAAAAAGATGAAGTTGTTAGTCATACAGAAATATAGTACCTAATTCAAACAGCATATAGCAAGTAATCGACCTCAAGGTCAACAATCATTCGCCGCAAATGAGCACTTCGATCATTTTGTAGAAAAAGTTGTACAAGATTAAACCTACAAAAAAAATGCATAAATAATCATATACTGAAATAACTTTCAATAACAGAACACACTTTGCAAATTAAATTTGTGAAAGAAGCGGCAGTCAGAGAAGGTACCTCATAGTTGCAAAGGAAGTCACAGCTTCATCCTTGTCAATTCTCCAAACCTGCTGAATGAGATCATTTACAGTGGAAGAACTCCTGGGGATTCGTAATCGCTTTGAAAAGGAAACCTAAAGGAATTTGACAAAGTAAATAATTTGACAAGACATAGCTTTCCAACCAAGGATTGTGATGATAAGGCAATACACGAAAGAAACAATTAATAAAATACTCACAGATACATGATTTGGACTAATATCAGATATCACCCCTTTAGCAATAATTTGATGGCTAGATTGATTACGCAGTATCTAAGAAGTAAACAAAAGGTAGTTATAATTAAAAGATAATAGTACATATCAGTAACAAAATAAGATGCATAACACAACCCTTTTACAAAAGGAAGTTCTTAAAATATCCATTTGCTGGTAGGAAACAACATTCTCTCCTGAGTAGTATTACTTGCATGACTGACTTAAGGACTAAATCAAATAAAATGTCTAATGGATTGTCTAGAATGCAAAGCCAATTTCAAATCTTTATAAAAAAAATAACAGTGAAAATAAACAGGCAATCACAACTAAGTTTTGTATGATATAAAGTTGCTCTGAGCATTGCCAAAAACCCAGTTCTTTAAGATAGAAACTAAGCATGTGGAAATTCAACAATTTAATAAAAGAAGATTGACTATGGTGATAAAAAACTAAGAAAGAAGGAAGCTTAAGACTACATTTGGAATTAAATAATAGATTAGGAATTGTATAGTATATTGAATTGGGCCTTTGCTGGGATTATTTTAGTTGTTTCTATGTTTTGTAATTAGAACCTCTTATTGGGCATTGTTTATTTGTAGGCTTCTTAGATAGCTTGTTGGACCATTAGGTCTATTCAGTTAGATGGACTTAGTAGTCTTAGGTCCCCAGTAGTCATTTTAATTTTGTAAATGAGTCAATGAAAATTCACCATAAAAATCTCAATCTTTGATAACAATAGTGTTATGACAAGAACCAAGAAAATCCTCTCTCAATGAATCCAAAATTCAAATATTGACTATCAAAAGCTTTAGGCTCTTTGAGTTAGGATTAATCTCCCTTGTAAAGCACACATAAGATAATATATTTATAATAAAAAATGATACAAGTATATATGACAATCAACTATAAATCTACCAATATCAAACAATAGCAAAGGTCTGCACTTCTCTAAGAACCTAGAGTTTCTCTAAAAAAACATAAAGTTTCATTTACAAACGAGTTAAAACTTCTTAAACAAGCCAACACATGGCTACCAATACTATGGACCTTAAACTACTAGGCTCGTTTAACTAATTAGGCTCAATGGTCCAAAAAGTTATATTAAAAGCTAACTTAATAAATAAAAGCTAAGAGATCCTAATTACGCAAACATAGAAACAATAAGAAAAAGCCCAACAAAGACCAAATACAATAATTTATCAATCCTAATCTATTATTTATCTCCAAATGTAGCTTAAAGCCTCCTTCTTATGTACCTTCATGCATCCAAAATACAAACATTTAAAGTAAAGCTCTTCTAAGGCCAAGTTATAAGATTGTTGGAGATCTCACATAGACAAAAATAGCATGTTAAAGATCTCATGTCAACCAAAGATATGACTAAATTATAATACATTTAAGTGAGAGCAAACTTCATCTTATAAACCAATTTTGTAAGGTTGAATTAAGTTTAAAATCCACTCTCTAAGGAAACATTAGATTAAATTGATAGACATTTATCACCCGACTTGAGGGGAAATGTCAATCATAGAGCCTCAATTTTGGGAAATTCATTCCAACCTTAATTTTAGGAGATTCATTCAGGTTCACAACATCAATAGAATTTTCCATTTGATGATGTACCTTTATACATTATTTCGGTCTTCAGTTTGTTGCCTACTAAACGAGAATATATCTTCGAAATTTTGGGCATAAATTAACATACAACTATTCATCTAATCCATATTTTATATCTAGAACATGTAATCAATTATTCATTATGGAATGAACGTGTTCTGCAACACTTTTATGAAAATTGTGATGTGATTGATCTAATTCTGCTAAATAAAACTGATGATTAATGATTGTGAGGAGTGGCAAATGGGAGAAACTATGAACCTAAATGACAAATTTGATAAACCAACCAAAGCATTTTTGGGGTTGTCAGTGACACACTTATCCGATTTTATAGGGATGATTCATAGTACATGGCTTACCTAGATGTATTTTGTTTATATTATATTTACCCACTCTTGGGTTCTAATTATATATTGTATACATATAAACTAAAACCAACTAATTATGGATATTTATTTTCTAATTGTTTTCTAAACAGACTCAGAACTTCGGAATCCCTTGTGTACATTCTTCACTACAAATGCTGTGGGAATTATTATACCTTCTATACCGCATTGCAAACTTTACCTTGATCTTGTTAAACAACCAGATATCACAACTACAGCCAATTATTTCCATATAGTAATAGGAAAGTATACATACCACATGATCTCCACTTCGAAGTGTGGAATCTAAATCATTTTCCAATGAGACACTAGAAGACACATTGGAAACTTCAGAGAGGTTAGAAGAAGAATCTTGTTGTATGAAACGATAAGTGAATTGATTATCTTTTAGGGATTTCTCAAGAGGTATTCCTAGTGAGTCAAGAACAATAGAAGAAAGACCACTCCTGTTTGAACTCTTTGAACTCTGTGATTGCCACACCTCTTTCCTTAAAATCTGAAACAATGAAGGAGAGAAGTAAAAAAGAAGACTTTTAAACTTGTAAATTGATTAAAATAAATTTCAAGGAAAAAACAAAAGCACAAACTTCAAACCTCAGACTCTTTAGCTTCTAAGTCAATCAATCGATCCCATTGGCGGAGAAACTTAGAATGCGAAGAAGTCATGTGATTAGTTAGAGAATAAAAAATTTCTCCCAACCCACTGATTTCTGTGCTTCCACCATTTGCCTAAAGCATTTTATAGTAGTGACAAAAGAATAGACATGTTACCCAGAATAGATTCTTACAAAAATTAAGCAATAACATTATGATAAACTTCACAAAATTATTGTTTGAGATCTTTTTAATATCCTCATTACTATATTAAATATCATATTATATAACATTGTGCAGAAACAAATCAGTGCGCAAGATTAAAACACTATTTTCAGTAATAATGATCAGAACGGAAAATAATGCAGCAATTAACATTAGTGTACTGGTGGAATTGGCCAAACTAACAGTAATCTTACAGGGTTCTTAAATACAGAAGTAAAAATGCAATTGCAAAAAAAAAAAAAAAAGCTTCTAATTTATGTGTAGAAATCAGAAGAAAAAATAATCAATCTTAGTCACCTATGGTCCTATCCATTGAGAACATATCTAAGTAAAAGATGATTTCGAACCTTAAAATCACCAGCAGAAACAACCATAATAACCATAATAGGGTCTATGTCAGAAGAGGTAACTGTTTGCAAAGATTCTGCACTTCCCAAGGTAAAGAAGAAGTACCTTGTGATAAATGCTACAAACATTAAGATGGCGACAACCTCTGCAAATGCTAGGGCTCTACAATCAGCAAATGAAGGCTTGTAAAGCCAATACAATGAACTTGTTAAAAATACTTTATAAAATTATGAAAAAACTAGTACCTGTAACATTGGAGGTAGTTGTTGCAGAGTCAACGCCTTAAGAATATAACTTGCTAGTTCATTTCGTTGCATTATTAACCCAGTTAGGTCAGATCTTTGAACCACGATGCCCTTTGACAATAAAAATAAAACAATTGAAGTTTATTTCCACATAATTAATCAGAATATTGACTCCGTTAATCTAGGAAACAGCTGGATATGGACCTTTCTATTATTGGCTCAATATCCAACAACAATATTACCTTCTCTTAGCAGAAATAAAAATAACTGATAACTTAAAGGAATGGATTTTACCTGTGTTTGATCAGATTGGAGATAATATAGAAGACCAGAATCAACAGTTGTCTGATACCTATTAACATAATCAGGACAAAATAAACAAAATTTCAGAAATTTTTTCTATATACTGTTAGAAATTAATAGTTCGGTTTGCACCTTTCAGACATCAAGAGAGTGTACAAAATTACTTGGGCACTGTGCTCAACTGATGACTGCAGATATGAAATGGAAGAGTTGCAAGTGAAAAATACCACAAGTAGGTATTAATAAAATATTTCTAGTTCTTGTAATGTGCTCATTGGAGTATCTATCTGATTCACTTTTTATTGACTGAATTTAAGTGAGGACCACAACTTGCCTGGCTATTTGGTGTTTTTCCAGTCTTGAACTCTACTGGCATGATTTTTTCCTCTTGTTCATCCCTTTGTGATTGAATTTTCACTCTGACTGAAGCATCAATCATCCCTTTTAATCCATATTTTGGAGCCCACACCATCTCTTCAATATCAATTACCTAAAACATTAATTACGAATACTAAGTTTAAGAGAAACAAAAGGGCACAACAATAACCAAATTTAAAAAATAGATGCATTTTTGTGGACAAATAAGCAATTCATCATTAAAAGCTAAAATGCTCCCCCAAAACTTGTTAAGCTATAACAACTGTGCATCATCTACAAAATGTATATTCTCTGGCTAAACATTCTTTGGAGAATAGATTGGAGCTTGCCTCAGATATGCCAACATTCTTTGGTCCATTATCAAATCCAAATTTGACATTCGGCTCTTTTCTTTCCTGCCAAAACACTAAGTCATCAGTCACAATACTCAATGAATAAGAACTAGAGCAATAAGTGACAGGTTTAATATTTTCTAGTAACTCAGATTCCTTATGTATTTTTGGGATATGGTCCAAGAGCATTGTTCAGTTGATTCATTTGGAGATCACCTTTCTCAAAAATTAATAAAACTTCCCCTTTTGTTTGATAGGTATTACATCCTACCGAAGCTAGTGTCAAAACAACCTAAACTTCCCTTCTACCCTTTCTTTTCAACAAGAGAATATTCTTTCCAAAACATTGAACGCCACAAATCTAATTAGTAGGACACCTAAGATATAATGTAAATTATTTCTATAAATGCTATACCTATTGAGATTGCCACATATCATCAATCTGAAAATACATATTCTAGAAAAGCTACAAAGATACAATATGGCCTTGAAGTATCCAGTTACATTTGAAAACAGCAAAGGAAACACTTCTATGACAAAAGATAACGATAAATAAAGTTTCCGAAAAAAGGATAAAATGTTTTGAAGTACCTCCATATTTTTAAACCGCATGATCCAACTTAGTAATCTAGGAATAGCATCTCTCATGGTTTTGCGAATGTCATTCTCATTTACTGCAACGTACATATGCAAAAGAAATGATACAAAGTCAATATTCGACAAGTTATATTGGAGAAACTTTTGTTGGCAAAGTTCCAAACTTTAAACGAGATGTGTACATACAAATTTAAATGTCATACATATAAAAACACAATACCACACCTCCACATGCATACAAACTTTCAATGTTTTTCTTTAATACCATTTCCGCATAATCTTCCATGAAATTTACTGTAGGATGGTCTTTTGTTAGCCCAGCCTGCACCAACATACAGCACCGCAATACAAGATAAAATTTTGAAGAATAAATTTAAAAAGATAAAAAGAAACAGAATCTTACAGTATGATTCAACAAAATGAGAACATGTGTGTGTTTGTATGTATTTTACATTGTCTTATGGGGTACGGATGAATTTTAGAGACCTGGAAAATTTGGTGCAGCATTGTTCCAGCTAATGCTGCAGTTGAGTAATCATTGTTTTTCAGCCTCTCGTCTAAGACAGTTCTCCTTTGGCAGCTAAAACTGGAAGCAACCTGGAATGAAGTATCACGTTAGAAGTAAACATCCACAAAAACACACATAAATATAGGTCATAGAATACATTGAGCTGCATATAAAGAGCATTTACCACTCAAAACAGCCTGGAAAGAGTCCATTTCCTTACATTTCAAAGTCATGAATGGTGAAAGACGATTAAATTTCAACTAGAAAATAAATTGAGCAAATTTTATAAGACTATACGAATTGCACTTGACATATTAAAATAATAGTTAGCAGGAATGCAGGTTAATGTAAACATCTTTGTCAGAACTCCCCTTTTGCTATGCACTATATTACAATACTATTTACTAATAACATCGCTTTTTTCTCTGCTTCCTTTCAATAGCATGCTTAAGTTACTAATAGAAAGCTATGAGGGACTTCAAAGTGGAAAATACGCTAACAATAATAAATACATCCAACACTATCTTTGAATGTCTTCAGAAGCACAGAAATAAGTGATGTAAACAATAGTAACCCTGCTCGGTTAGAAAAACTGACACAAATAAACCTTTTAACATTGTCATGGCAAATCTATATCATATTTCCCACAGTAAATCAAGGCTAAAGTCTGAAGTCATAAATGGAAATGAGAGAGTAATAGAAAACTACCCGCGTTCCAGACATTAGAATATCTGGGTGTACAATCAAAAAGTTTTTATCACGATCAATATCACAATTACCCCCTTCATCAAATTGTCCTATTACATGCACAGTATCTCCAGGTGAAATTACACAACAAGACCTGCGATCATATATTTAGAAGAGGAATTAGAAATACTAGAAATATTATAAATAGAAAGAGAAAAACCGACAGTAATAATTATAAGATAGGTACTTCGATATATGCTTAAGTACACTAAAGCACACCACCTTACCACTCATTCCGTAGGTTTACAGCTCGCTCTTCCCCAGTTTGTTCATTTAGCAAACGTAGCACCTGGAAAGCAGTGGACCAACTAGTATTATTAGTCAGATTCACAGAAGTAGTAGAAATTACAGCAATGATCCTCACAACACCTTGTATGATGAGCATTGAGCAGCAGATGAATCAGCAGACCTAAGTTCAGATACCTAAATTAGAAAGTAAATAGCAATAACCCTATCAGAATTTGTTTTCTTTTCTTTTTGTGAACCCAAAAACCATTACAAAAGCTTAGTTCCAAAATCATACCTCCAAAACCAAATAATTAGAATTGGAGAAGACATCAACACCATCTTTAGGTAAATATGATTCGGTTCTTTCTACTACAGGTCTGACTTTGACAGGGAGCTCGTAAGCTTGATTTTGAGGTACTTTAAAGGAATAAGTGTTACTATTGAAAACTGGAGCATCATCAATAGCAATGGCATCTTCAACTTGATCTAGGAGTTCAAGCAAGGCCTATAAAAGTGAACAATCAAATTAATAAGTGGCTTCCAAAGTGCTGAAGTTTAAGCATTTCACAGAATGACAAGTAAAATGCCAAAAAGACTCCTCCATGAAACAAAAAACGCCACAATGATTCAGACTTCAGAGGGGTCCTTTTCATAGTAATACGGGAAACAAGTTTTATTAAACTAGTTTTCATTGAATGGTAATAAAAATACAGTAGCTCATTGTACAACTTTAGTAGCACAAGGTTGACAAGTTCAAAAATATAAATGAGGCATGAAAATGTGCTAAAGCAATTGAGTGTGGCTTTGCTATCCGTTCTTTTCAGGTTCCAGTTTCTCTCTCCAACTCTATCATGCCTAATGGTTTTGGATACCATTCTCTAGAACTATGTTTCAGTCATATTAAAACTTATATCATGCTCACTTTTATTCCAAAATTAAATAATTTTTTTCTTCTCAATCCAAACCTTTCTTTAATATCTTCTTTACCAAAAGGTATATGAGACCAGACCTAACCTAACCTTTTTGTTCTGTCTTAGCAAAGGCTGGTCGCACAGTCTCTTGTGTTCAATATCCTTGCTCCGCTGCACCTGCAAGAAACAAACACAGAAGAAACTCAAACGAAGTAGTCATTTGATTCACAAGAAGAATACAACAAATATTCATGAGCATTAGTCAATCAATGAAAAGGATCATTAAGCACCCATTTCATTCAAAACAAAATTCCATGAACAACAGTCAATCAGTAAAAAGGAGTGACTTTCCAAAAATTCTGCAAGAGTGCAGTGGAATAACCAGAAATAAAGGCAGAGTGATGTGGGATCACCATAAATAAGATTTAGGCCCTTGGCTATTTTGTTGAAATGCATAAAAATTGTGTTCATTCTCCAATCAGAAACCTGTGTTTTCTATCCCAAAGTACAAAATTGCTACAAGACCCAGAAAAAGGGTTCAGCCTTACACAGCATCATGTGTAAAAACAAGATTTTTCCCCAGTGAAGAACAGCATCTGATATGGCCAAAGTTCTCAAGGATGCCAGTAGCAATTCAAATGTCACTCAAACAATTCATAAAACGCAACCCGTAACTCCACTAAAATTTTTTGTAAAAATAAACTAAAATTAGCACAAGAAAAAGTCTGCAGGTAGCTAACAAAGCTTTTCCACATCAATACTAAAGGACAGACTAAAAGCAATCCATGCCAAAACCTTAGAGAGAGTGATAAAAAGAGAGGGACGATGATGAAAAGGCTTAGAGGGACGTGACTGAAATTAAAACACCTACAACTACCCAAAGCCCCTGTGTTTCTCCTTCGTATCCCTATTCTATCCCTCCTAAAATATTTAACTGTTATTTTTTCTAAAAATAATCCAAACATTCCCAACTTGAAATTCCTGAGAAACCAAAAGCTTCCTTCTTATCACACACCTCTTAAGGACAGGACAACAACTTCAAACGGAATCAACAATTTCAGAATTACAGCATACCACCACCCAATCCCCATACCCGTGCAACATGGTTCTCACCTGAACAAAACCAATACTATAATTCAAACCACAAAATGGAAACTCCTGTTGTACAAAACAAAATTCCAAGACCATTACTTGATCAAGGAAAACGAACATGTAAGCACCCACATTTGTACACAGGACATCAACCACCTTGTCAGGCCGATAAGACAGAGACGGTGGAGTTCTGAAGGGGCTCTGTCCGATCACATCAAGGGCCGAGTTTATCCTTTTGAAGCTCAACGGCACCTTGGGAGTTGGCGAAGCAACCTTATCCAGACAAGTCTGCACCACAATCAAATTCATTCACTAACATTGATAATTAGAATATGCTAACAAGTAGCAACATACTCGTTGACACACTCTGGTTAAGACACTTAATTATGGGTTGAAATATAAAACTTCAACCCACCAAAAAATTGATTTTCAATAACTTTCGGCCAACAATAAAAGTGTGTTGCAAGCATTTCTCACATCAATAAATATCAAATTAAAAGGAACAGAGAGAAAAATTGCCTCGCCACTGTCATTGCGAATTGCCGACAAGTTCATTTTGGAAGAGGCAGCCAACGCTTTGATCACTTCAGGCGTGTGTTTGGAAACAGCGAGAAGCCTCTCATTCACGGGAGATATTTTCCAGGTGACCTCGTTGACGGCGTCATCCTGGCTCTGCTTCACTAACTGAATTCATACAATGTAGTTAATTTCCGAAGAAATCCAGAAAATAAAAATAAAAACGGTCACTGGAATCGTGCTAGAATCCGTTTGGATGCAAATTAAAAGAATTTTTTGAACTCTATATTTCAAACAGATGAGCTCTCAAAGTACTTTTAGCTTTATATCCAAACAAACCCTTAGTGGGTTAGTTAGTTAGCTGTGCTACCATTCCAGGGGAGAAGTTGAAACGCGACTGCGAAGACACTTCGTCGGGTTGTTGTGGCGAATTGATGGTGGAGGTGGTGGTGGAGGTGGCTACAGCGGTGCTGGTGGAGGTGGCGACAGGAGTGCTGGTGGAGGTGGCAACAGCAGTGCTGGTGGAGGTGGCGGCAGTGCTGATAGATGTGGTGGTGGCGGCAGTGCTGGTAGAGGTGGCGGTGGCGGCAGTGCTGGTGTCGGTGGCGGCGGTGGTGGTGGCGGTGTGGGGTTGAAGGTGGTGGTGTTTCTGAGAGGCGCGATCGAAGAAGTGCTGGATGCCGAACTTGGAAGGTTGCTGAGGATTGAGTTTCTTCTTCTTGGGAGGCATTTTCCGATTACTCTGATCAATGAATGGATGCAAAGGTAGGGTTTCGACTTCTTCTTCAGCCCGCGAAAAGACACGTTTTGGTTTTTAGTATGTTTTGCTTTGTGTTTTTTCCCGCCTGGATTACACCTCTCTGTGATTACGAGATTGTCCTTTGTACTTCTTTCTTTCCCTCCCAAATGTTTGGGCTTGATGTTGGGCTTTTTCTTTTCTCAACGGCTATGTTATCGGGTATTGCTTCCTGCACCCTATCAAAGTTATAAAATACCATCGCGATGGTGTGGCGCTTCCCTCAACGTTGACGATGGCTGGTTTAAAGTTCTCAGCACACATTTCTGCAGTAGAGAAGAATGATCATTTTCAAAATTTTGTGGTGCACATAGTAATTGTGGGAGGGTAACACTAAAAATATTAGATATCAAAGATAATAAATTATTAGAGTGTTTGCTTGCTTCCTGTTACAAATTGGTAATAATAAGAGTAGCGTTTAATGAGTTAAGATCTAGTTACACGTTTAAATAAACTAATGAGACGTGTTTATTTAGTATATAAAAATACAAGTGTTTATCAATTATATATTATAAAAAATTGCAACATAGATAGGTAATAAAAGAATTTCTATGTTTCAAATAAGGATTATTTTTTATTTATAAGGTACACTGTTATACTTAATCATAGTTATTGAGATCATTATAACAAATGTATCTTATGATTAAACTAATCCAACGATATTTTTGAACATTAAATATTTTATATATAACATGTTTATTTAATTTATTAAATTTTATGAAATATTAATTACAATCATAATTAACGTGACTCAATTTATAATAAACATTTATTGTAATGATAATTAGTATATTAGTAATGATAAAACAATGTGAACTTACCTTGAATATCGTAGTGTCATCATTGTGAATTATTAATTCAATTATATATTTTATATTATAAAAGAATGTGGGCAAATGTCACATGTTACCATCATATTCAATTTTTTTTATTTAAACATTATCAAATTAGCATTTGTAGTTTTTAAAATTTTATCATAGGATTATACTAATTACAGTAATTATAAGAAATTGAGTGTATTACTTGTATTTTGAATTCGCTTTCTATTTGGGAGTAAAACTACCAGAGAGATGAAGGGAAATTTGATCACGCTATCTTTTACAAATGGTGCAATGAGAAACTCAGGAAGGGAATCCAAAACCTTGAAACATGTGCATATGAAGTGTTACAAAGATAACACAAAATATACAAAAAAACATATTGCAAAAATTTTAAATTAAATTTAATATACATACACACACACACACACACACACACACACACACACACACACACACACACACACACACACATATATATATATATATATATATATATATATATATACATATAAAATAATAAGAAAAAAACCATTCTTTATATATTAAAGTGTGTTCCAAGTAGGGCATATATCCATAAGAGTAAATACTATAAACAAAAAAAATAAATGAAGAATAATAATATTTAAATAAATTGGGTAAGCACAATAAAAAAAATATGATTATAATATGATCAACTCAATGTAATAAAAATACAAAATACAAAAGAAATATAAAAACATAAATGCAAAATCACTTACACTGGTTTAAATAGTATGTTTTATGATATTTATCACTTTATACTAGTTTCTAACCTTTCTTTTATCATATATATACTCTGTCTTTAAAATATTGATTAAATTTCGCAACTTTTTTTTTTTTCTGTATGGTATAATTTTAACTTATCCTATTTCTTAACAGAGCTAACTCTATTCAATAAAATATGACAACATAAAAAGCTGCAGAGTCTTCAAAGCGCATGTGACCATGAAGCCTGAAATATCACATTTAATTTGTATAGGATCACAATGAGATCAAACATAAGAGTTTTCTGTCAGTCCAAAAGATTTTAGCATGCAAAAACAGGCAAGTAATAGAAGAAAAGAAGAAATGACTATCATTTAAACCAAATTCAATCTATGATAGTCTTATGGATCTTGAAAAATCCTCAACAGGCACTATCTAGAACAAATTCAAGATGTTGAGACGCAGAACCGGGCACAAAGAGTTCTGACAAATGGTTAAAATGTAAAGCTTTCGAATTGCAATTCTGCTTTTGATCACCAAAGCATGTTATGTTTTTTCAACTTACAGTTACAGCACATGTGGAAGCTGTTTATGCTTGCCCCGATAATAGATAAAAGAAAATTAGACCCCTAGTTATGACAAATTATTATAATAGGATATGTACATCAAAATAAAGACTAGACAAGAAAAATGGTATATTATCAGAAATAATTATCTGCATTCACAGATTAAACATTTATCTTAAACAAAGACTTGAACCTAAACTATTCACGGAAATTATGTGCTCGTCTATAGTACAGTTTGATTAAATATCTAACTTCTCAAATATAATCTAATTATTCAATACATGAACAAGACAGTTATTTTTCCATGAAATGATACTTTGCAACAATGACAAGATCCAACATTAAAACATAGACTATATAGAGACGGACTCTGACAAGAGTAACTTCATTTCCATAAGTCCGGGGATAGGCCATTGAAAGTTTGTGTCAAAAATAATAAAATAAAAGGCAGTTATACTATATCTATGGAACAATTATGATTTTAGATGTGGCAGTTATTTTTGGTAACAATAGGCAGTTATTTTCTCAGACAGGGGTAGACACAAAGCATATCACCACATGATATTTCTACTAAGCATGTTTTAAATAGTAAATTATCGTAACAAATCTTGATTTCACAGGCACGAGCTACATACATACATATACATACACATACATACATACATATATATATATATATATATATATATGTGTGTGTGTGTGTGTGTGTGTGAACACACATGAATATAATAGGAAATAGTAGAAATAGAAAATAATTATAAACTTTATATAAAATTACTGAACAAGGTCAATCTAAAGTGAGGAGCAGGGGGGAAATAATGACGGTTGAAAGTACTTAAGTACATACTATCTTGCGCTGAAAATTGGTTCCGCATCAGGTGATGGTTGTGTCCTTCGAGTGTATTTGAGTAGCAAACCTTCTGAAGAAAGACCTGGTATCTTCAGATCTCTGAAACATCTCAAAATAGGTTAACTCAAAGGCAAGATATGACACATTTTAAGGTAAAAAAAAATTATGGCATGTTCACCTGACATATGGCTGCAGATCTTTCCATTCCCATTTTGTCCTCTCTCTGAAAAGAATGGCAAAACGCTCAGCCGGAGTTGAAGGCAAAGATGCAACGCTGAAGGCACGAACCCATGTCTCAACTCCAACTCTCTCTATTAATACCTCTCCTTCCACAAGATCAACAGTGGGCTGCATTCCATCTGGAACCTTCTGCCTCCATTCATCCAAGAAACTCTCTAACTTCCTTTTACCCCCTTTCAGGATTTCTCTTGCAAAATGTATACATACTCGCTTCTCGTCCAATTTCCAGGCACAGCCAGGCATGCCTTCATTTACTTTGGTGCCATATGTACGCAAACAATGCCTTGCTAGCACCCCAGGAAATCCATCTGATACCAGTGTACTGACAACTTCATCTTCGTTTAAAGCATTGAGTGACCAATCATTTATCACCGAATTTTTCAAAAGCATTCCAAGAATCATGTCCATGTAACTCCCATCTACTAATCTCCAATATCCATTAATCTCCACTGCAGAAAGAGCCTGCAGTCCAGACCTTAACTCCTCATCACTAGCTTGGATATTGTCTACAAGATCATTCCAGCTATATAATCCTATTGTAGATTCCTGGTTGTCTTCTAAATTTTCCATATCATATTCATCAAAATTGTAAGTCTTTTCTAATAGAAAAGACTTAAGTTTATCAAGTCTGGGGGCTGCCTCGACAAGCTCAATATTACCAGATACAACTTTGATTACAGGTGCAACAACTTTCTCTTCTTCCTTATTACTATCATTGTTTTGTGGATTTTCACAAAATTCTGAATGATTCGCTGGTGGTATAAGCAGAACCGAATTGGAAGTTCCAACAAACTTCATAGCATATGTTTTGGATTGAGTACAAAGAACTGCATCTTCATCAGGCTGTCCTCTCAAGACCACCCTGAAATAGAACAAAAATCGTATTAAAGCTAAACAAGTACAAGTTGGGAAAGCTGAGGGCAGGGAAAGAGTTACAGGCAACTGATTTTCAGTTAATGAATACCTTTCATGCAGAACATCTGGGAGAAGTTTCTCATCAAGCTCTAGAAGGATGAGGTCATCATGAGGTCCAAAAAGTGGGTGATATTTAACAGCAATAGATGAACCAGGAACTACGTGTTTAAGAGCTTCTGCTCCTCTTGAACCTGGCTGTGGCGATTCCATTACTCCCTCTCACTAAGTACAAAGTATTGGTTAAGGAAAAACATGAAGATTTCTTCACATACTACTCTATATTGACATAAGTTAAGGAAAGAAAGGCACAAGTTTTCATCTATAGCATAGTATAGTATGGGCCGTGCTATTCAGCAAGAATACAATGAGCATGAATCATACGAAACAAAACGTGTCTTGCAGAGATATTTTTAAACAAAATTGATTATTAAAAATTTAAAGAATTATAGTTTCCTTAAATACAAATCACCCTTGGTCTGCATTGCAGAAATATTAATTCGCAAAGTTTACCAATTCCCTTGAGTATAGAGGCTTGGTTCCTTCATTTCTAGATGCATCTAACAACTTTACAGAAACACTGCATAGTTATAATGCATAGAAATCTATGAATTTCTGTTTTCAAAGTGTATATAAATATATCATTGATATTAAAATCAAAATAATGACTTAAACATGTCTTTAGACTTTGCATTTGAATCCTGTAGTTTAAAAAAAGTTTTAGAGTCTCTCTTTTCAAACACCGTTTCTAGATAAACAAAGTCAAAATGAATATATGTTGAAAATAAAACAAACAAATAGTAGGATGTTCAATGATAAGAATTCAAAATCAAAGAAGGTATACAAATTATATAAGTGAAATCCTTAACCCCAATTGGGCAAAGGGACTAAATAAGAATTTTTCAAATTACAGGACTAAAATATATCAATTTTAAATACAAAAAAAAAAAACTCTCTCAACATATTCAAACCTTAATAGTTTGTCTTGGCTGTAAAAAATGAAGTTTTTCGGAAGAAAATCATCAGAAACTCAAACGACAAAAATTAATACTATTAAAGGGGTAGCAAAACCATCACTCAAACTCTCCCCGCAACAACAAAAAATCAGTCTCCTTTGTCCACATCATCAACAGATTCCTCTTTTATTTTTTCGGTACTAAAATTTGAAACACTCGACTTCTAAATCCAAAAGAATTAGAACTATTACAGTGTTATTCTTTCAGTTACACAATAAATTACCACATGAATATATGTAATGCTATCAGTCTTGAGGGATAAAAAATATTTTACAAAAAAAAAAATCAATTTGAATAAATAAATGAACAATTGAATCAAATTTGAGGAAATATATGTGTGTGTATCTAATGTAGAGTTATTGATAATGGACTTATTTTAGTCCAGCTCGTGTATAGCTTATATGTATATGGGTGGTTTAGGGGCCTCCACAAAGAGGTGTTGGATTCAAAACTTCGTGTGGTATGGTGATGGAAACATAAAAAATTCTTGTTAATATGAGCTTAAAATCAAAATATTGACATAAGTAAGTCTTTAGTTTTTCAATTTGAGTTAAGATTGGTTTTGGTCCTTTAGATTTAAAGTTGTTTTGTTTCAGTCCAGCAGTTTGAAAATATATGTGTGTGTATCTAATGTCAAAATGAATACACTGAAAAGAAAACTAGTATATAGTAGGATGCTCAGTGATAAGAATAAAAAATCAGAGAAGGTTATCTTATATAAACTAACTTTAATTGTCTGCCTTATAAGTGAAATCCTCAACAGTAATCAGGACAAATGGTCTAAATAAACAATGTTAAAATTACAGGCGCTGAAATAAATCCATTTCAAATATGAGAGACGAAAAACAAACTTAGTCAAACAGATTTAAATCTCAATGGTTTATCTGGGCTTTAACCATTGAAGATTATCAGAAGAAAATCACCAGAAACTCAAATGAGAAAAATGAATTAGATAAGGTATAGCATAACCATCCCACCAGTCTCCTTTGTCCACATCATCAACAAATTCCTATTTTATTTTTTTTCAGCAGTAAAATTTGAAACACTGGACCTCTAAATCCAACAGAATTAGAACTATTGCAGTGTTATTCCTTCAATTACTCTAATCCGTGCACGTTTATTAGTAACATTTTAAAATTACTTGACAGCACAGCATAGCAATAATCAAGCACAGAAACATGCGATAAATATAAGCGTTCCTTCAAATATCTCAAATTGAAGTACAAGGATGCGTACATGTATGCGTGTTGGAGGAAAAAGAGAAGAAAAAAATAAGAACCTGAGATTAAGAAACGAGATTAGGTTGAGGAACTTCTGTTAACGGCGAATTCGAACGGAGAAGAAGAAAACCCTTCTCAGCTAAAGGAAGTGTGTGTGATTTTCTAAACGCGCCACTTTCCCTCTCGAGATATTTCGCTTTCAAAATCATATATAATTTTGGAAATTTAAATCATATTTCCAAAATCTTTTAAAAATGATAACTCTGTAAACTAAAAAGGGCTATTTCAGAATCAAATAACTATTGAAATATTAAAGGGACAAAACGATACTCTTAAACTCTGAGATTACGAAAGTTTCTTCCAAATTTGATGAATAAAAATAATTTTAAAATTTGAAGGATTGAATAGATCACTTTTAAATTTAAGAAACTAAAACATCACTTTTAAATTTAAATAACTAAAACAAGTCTTTTAAATTTGAAAGATTATAAATTTGCTTTTAAAATTGAGATATTGAAAAAACAACTTTTAAATATGAAAAACTGAAATACTAATTTCGCTTATCGTTTTGCAAATTATTTGTTATTGTTTTGCTTGTGTAGCAAAGGCATATGCAATGAGATTCCTTGAGCTATTTTACGACAAATTGGTCTTTGAGTGTAAAATCCAGTTTTAGTGACTTTCGCTACGAGGTTGAAAAATTCATTAGGTTGAATGATTTCATATTGTGGTGATAAAAAGTGCATGTTCTTTTGTTCATAATGTAATTGTTTTTAACCTTGGTGATAAAGTGTCTAGGCAATTTTTGAAAGAGAAGATAACATTGTAATTGTGGGTAAAGGTTGAGAGGTTGTCTATGACAAAATTTTTTACTTACCATTTGCATTTAAAGCAAATGTTTTATTTCTAATGAAAAGATAATTGACGAACATATAAATGAATTCAACAAGTAACAAGTTGATTTTTATCCTAAAGAATATCGACTTTCATATTGATAATGAAGATGAAATATAGTTGTTATGTTATTATCTTAAGATGCATGATCATGTGAAGGAAATCCTCTTGTGTGGAAGATAGAATCTTTCTATCAAGGAGGTTAAGGCTAAGTTGAATAGTGAATTTGATGCAAAGGATCTTGGAGTTGCTATGAAGATTATGGGTATTAAGATCATCAAATGACATGATGTGAAGCATTTGTATGTGTCTTAAAAGATACCTTCAAAAAAATTCTTCACAAGTAAGGGACGACAAACTTAAGTTGTGTGTTCACACCTCTTGATTCTTACTATAAGTTAATTAATGAACAACTTTCTAAGATGGTGAATGAACATAATTACGGGGATGGTATTTCGTACGTAAACATTATTTGTTTTATAATGTCTGCAATAGTTTGCACTTATCCTGGCATAGTCAATGTTGCGAGTGTTGTTACCAACTTCATTGGATTGAATGATTTCATATTGTAGTGGTAAAAGGTGTGTTCTCTTGTTCATAAAGATACTGTTCTTAACCTTGGTGACAAGGTGTGTAGGAAATTCTCAAAGGAGAAGACTACAATGTGATTGTGGACAAAGGTTGAGAACATGTACATGACAAAGTCTTTGATTGACCATTTGCATCTAAAGCAAACATTTTACTCATAATACAAAGGAAATTGGCAAACATATAAATGAATTCGAAAAGTTTATTCTTAACCTGAAGAATATCGACTTTTATATTAATAATAAAGATGAAATATAGTCATTGTTGTGTTATTATCCTAAGACGCATGATCATGTCAAGGAAACCCTACTATATGGAAGCGAGACTCTCTCTCTTAAGAAGGTTAAGGCTAAGTTGAATAACGAATTTGATGCAAAGGATCTTGTAGCTTATAGGAATATTATGTGTATTAAAATCATCAAATGACATGATGTGAAGTATTTGAATGTGTCTTAAGAGATACCTCAAAAAAATTCTTGACAGGTAAGGGATGACAAACTTGAATCTTGTATCCACACCTCTTGCTTCTTACTATAAGTTGATTGATTAACAATTTTCTAAAATGGTGAATGAACATAGTTATATGGATGGTATTCCATATGCAAGCATTCTTTGTTTTATAATGTATGCAATGGTTAGCACTTGTCCTGGCATAGCCAACATTGTGAGTGTTGTTACTAGGTTCATGTCAAATCCTGGATAAGTTTTCCTAGATATATTAGATCATTAGATATCTTAGATAGATATATCATCCTTTATCTTGAGTTTTTTGTTATTATTCCTTACTTGTAATTTAGGCTTAACCCATATTTCTTCTATTATAAATAAAGTACCCTATATGTATATTCAACATAAGTGAAATTAATCTCATACATAGTTTTTACTATATTGAACAATCTCTCTAGCAAGTTCTTGAGTGGATTCTTTGTCATATAAAATAATCTTTTTAAAGGTTTTTTGTTTAAGTGAGAGTTAAATAAACTAGAAAAAATGCTCCCATAGAGGATTATGTTGACTCAAATTATGTTGGATGTTTGCACACTAAAAAATCTCTCACGAGTTATTTATTTATTGCATATGGTACAATAATAAGTTGGAAGACTAGTCTACAAAAAAGTAATGGCTTTGTTAACCACTGAAACAAAGTACTTTGCCATGACAAAGCATGAAGAAAGTATCACTTCTAAGAGGTCTAGCCAGAAGGCTAAAGGTGTAGGACCATGTTGTCACTATTTATTATGACTATAACAACATTCTACAATTATTAGAGTAGTTCTGTGTCATTGTGAATTGTGTGTTGGGTATGTGATGCTTGGATTAATGGTTACAATAGATTAGAGGTTTATCAAGTTCAACATATAATTGTGTTGTTTTCCCTTGTGCATATCAATAGGAATTGCAGCTTTGTAGTTGCAGAGTGCATCTATAGCGCAACAACTCCATGCCGCCTTACAACAGATGGAGACAACGAACTTAACAATTGATCTCAATAGCAACATATTGTTGCTCTACAATAGTTGGACGCTAACATGGCTATAGTTGGGGCTTGTCAACCCTAAAACTCACAAGACAAGTCAAATTAGTGGATGGAGAATTTGAAAAGGGTGTTTAATGCTAAAAGATGCTTTAAGGAGAACCAATTAGCTTATTTTGTGTATATGCAATTAGGTGAAGCTGAACATTAGTGGGCAAGCATGAGCTTATAATGGAAGAATAGGGAGAGGATATTTCTTTAGAGATTTTCAAGAAGAAGTGTTTGGAGGAATATTTCCAGTAAGTGTTAGATACTCTAAGGATGTGGATTTCCTATAATTGACACAAGGAGAGATGATTGTGGCAGAATATGCAAAAAAGTTTAAACATCTAACATATTTCTATAATTTGCCCATAAATGAAGAATGGATGTGTAATAAATTTAAGAATAGGCTTAAGTCAGCAACCAAGAATGCGGTGATACATCTCTCTATTAAAGAATTCCTAACTTTAATAGAGAAAGCACAAATTATAGAAAAGCTGAAGGCAGAAGATAAGGTGCATAAGACTCCAATCGGAGGATCATCTAGGAGTAAGCCTAATCATGAAGAGAAGAAGAAGCCTTACTCAAGGTCATAACCTTAAAGGTTTGAACACTTCCCAGTAATTCCAATAGGGAAATTTTCAGTGTCATTGTTGTGATGGACCTTATTTTTTGTGAGTGCCCTCAGAGGAGAGATTACAAAAGGTGTAACCTGTGCAAAAGGAAGGGACGTTATGGTAGGGATTGTCTCATCAGGGGCATCCAACGTGCCAGTTCGACAACAACAGGGTAGAAGAGGGGGTGTCAGACCCCAAGCAGCAGGCAAAATGTATGCAATCTCTAAAGTGAAGGCTTCTAGGATAGGTAATTTGGTTTGTAGGGAATGTATGATGTTTGGTAGAAGCTTGAACATTTTGTTTGATTCAAAGGCAACACATTCTTTTACGTCTAAGGTATGTGAGAGATTTGAGTTTAACAATCAGAAAGTTGTTGTATGATTTAAGTGTATCAACTTCAATTTCTAATGTTTTAACCATGACTTCTTTTTATGTAGAATCTCCCATTGTCGTAGGGGGGCGAAGGTTCAAAATCAATTTGATATGTTTATATCTTCATGGCTTGGACATAATCTTAGGAATGGATTAGTTATCTATCAATCATGTTTTCATAGATTGTGACCAAAAGAAAGTGTTATTTCTAGACTCTAAGAAATTTAATAAGGTGTTATCGACACAACAAATTCTGGAAGAATTAAAGAAGGTACGTCTTGTTATATGATCTAACAAAGATGGAAGTTGAACATGAGAAAGGGGATGATTAGGTAGGAGAGTGGTTGAAGAGTAAATGGATGTGTTTTTAGATGAAGTTTGTTTTAGCTATTTCACAATACGCCTCCCAAAGAAGAAGTTTTAGTTGAACTAATATTTTTACCCAAAACTAATCAAGCAACAATGACGAGACACATGGAGTCATCAAATTGACAACGTGCTTATGAAAGACATTCTTTTTAAGCAAGTTGCTTCTTATAAATTGATTTTAAAAGTCTAACTCAGTCTTATAGAACTGGCTAATAAGATGGAGTTTGTATCCACTTATTATCTCTTAAATTTTTCCTGTCTCTGATATATATGTGGGATCTTCAAAAACCTTTTTCATGTCGAAGAATATACCTATTGAGCATAAAACTATTTATTTACAAGTGATTCGATAGCAGCCGATAACTAATGATATAATAGATCCAACAAATAACATATCTCATTGTAATATATTTTTAAATGACTCTAATATCATCTTAAGAACTAAACTCTAAATCTGATTCAACCTTACATAATTAATTTGTAAGTTGTGGTTATCGTATACTTATATAATATAAATTTACCTTATTTTTAATTAAGGTGAGATCTTCAATACTACTAATGTTTCTGGTTGCTTTCATTAATTTTGAAATATGTTTTTTTCAAAATATGAAAATGTGTTTTTAAAGATTGATGAGAAATATTGTAAAAACATAATTTCAATTTATGCACCACATTTTATAAGGTTTTTGTTGTCTTAAAATTCAATTTTGAAGAGACACTAGACTGCTCCCTACATTTCTTTTAGAAGTTAGTTGTTCAGTTTTGAAATGGTATTGTCACAAGTCCAGCCGTTGAAGCCACAAACTAAGGTACACTTATTCTTTTTAGAGGAATCTATGTTTTAGGAAGGTGATGTTTGAACACAGTCTAAATATGGAGAATATTATAACGTTGTTTCTGTTTACTCTTATCCACAGCTTTAGACACAATGCAATCCACATATATAATTGCCCTAACATCTCTAGTTGACGCTCGTTCACCATAAAATAGAGAGAGAATGAATGAGAACCCATGAATGCATATACAAACATGTGTTTCTTTTGATGTATATATATAGAGAGAACGAATTCTATTATATGTTTTAAGTAACAGTGTGAAATAGAAAGCCTGAAAATATTAGAAAGAATGCAAGCTGTGAAAGAAAAGATAATGAGTTTGAATGCTACACGAAAGGCAAGACAAGAAGCAAGAGCAGAAGAAAGGGTAATAAACATATATACTCTATCTCGAATGAATGTAAAAATGGAATGAATGTAAAAATGTGTCATGATATCATTACTCATATATTTACGAATGGTTTTGTAGGTTCGAATGAACGTAAAAATGTGTCATGATATCATTACTAGTATATTTACGAATGGTTTTGCAGGCTGAGAAAGAGATAGCAAAAGCTAGAATGGATGTGGCTCGTGAGATTAGGTTGGCAAAAGAAGCTGAAGCAGAAATGGATCTTCATGTGGCAAATGCAGGAAAAAGGGTTAACCAAGAAATATATAAGGTCGCTGCTAATAATCCTGGTCTCGTTCAAGAAGCCACTCTCATGGATCAAGCTGCAAAATCAAAGCCTGCAAATGTTACCACTTACACAAACTAACTCAAAATCATGTATATATATAGATTAATTAACTTATTTTAAACAAAATATAACTACATGCTTTATATATGTAAATTAAGACAAATCTCGATGTACTCCACCTATCAAATCTTTTTGTAATCTTATCACTAATCACTGTCTTTATATTCTCTCTATAAATGTATATTCCTTTCTCTTTCTAACAGTCTTCTTTTCTTTTTCTTTTTCATTTACAGATGAATTGTTAGCAAAAATGTGTATATATATATATACAACGAGGTTTAAGTTTATTTGAAAAAACTATATATATTTTTGTCAACATCACTATTTTGCTCGAAAAATTCATAATATTAAGATAATAATAATATTAAGATAATATCATTAAGATCTATCATTATGTTTTAGATATTTATTTATTTTCATAAACTCTTATTACAATTATAAAAATATATTAAATTTTTAAAAATATATTTAAATTATTTTTTGATCTCAATTTTTAAAATGATATGAAAATATATATATATATATATATATATATATATATATATATTAATTTCATATAAGAAGGTTGAAATAAGTTTTACACCTATTTAAATGATAATTGTTTTTTTTCTAAATTTGATAAATTATAGAATTTTGATTTAAATATATATGAAAAAAATGTTTAGCTGTATTTTCTTTTTCAAAATATTATATTATCCTTTTCAACTTATTCTTGAAATATTTTAAAAAATTTATTTTAGTCATTTAGAGCCTCTCTTTTTTTATCCTAACAACCACATGTTCATCACTACATGTAATAACATAACATGATGCATACAATTTTTTCATACTTTGGATTATGTAACGTGTTCTACTACCTGCCACATAAACAATAAAATTGAAATAGATAACAAAAAAAATTAAAATATTTATTTATTAGACATCTCAAAAAAGGGAAATTATTTTATTCAAAGTGAAAAATTGATCATATATCAAGGACTTAAAATTTCTTCAAATCTAAATTATTATCTCATTCCGTGCAATCAAAGAGACTTTTTTTTTTTTCATAATGTTTGTTTTAGACTTTCGATTAAAAAATAGCACCGACCAGACAAGACAACAAACTTTTTCAAAAAGATTCCTCTTTTACTTAAATATATTTGCAATAGCGAATCACTTTCTTTTTTGCTAGCAAAAAATTGCTTATTAAAACGTAATTTACTTGAAAAAAATTAAATTGTTTAACTTAATTATCAAATGATAAATTATCTTATAAGAAATACTAGAACACTCATTAGGCTTAAACTAAATTGGTAGTAAATTCACCACATTAACATACTAAGAGATTGATATCTAGCAATACGGATAAGATGAAATAATACTTTATATTCTTTTAAAGAAATAAAACAATATGTCCTAAAATCTTCATAATTTTAAATTAACTCTAAAATATGGTTTAATCGTAAAATTTTATTAAGTTGATATGTACTAAAACAACAAATATTAATTGTAAAATCACATTTGATAATATAAAATTACTAAATAATATAAGGTGGATAAAACAAAATAAATAACTAATATAATATAATATATATATATATATATATATATATATATATATATATATATATATATATATATATACTCTTAATACAATTATCTCAAAATAATAACCATAATAATATAATATATATAAATAAACTTGACTTTTTAAAAAGTAGGTCCTATACAAAAAGATCATTATACATGTTATGGAACTACTTTGTAGTATCACCAATATTTTTTTAGAGACACATCACCATCTATTTTCTCATCTGTTTACATTGGTAAGTGATCATTGCAAAAGAGACAAACAAATACAACACACACTGAAAGATAAACTAGTAGAAAAAACTTATCTAATACTAAATAAGTCATGTTATAGATGTATTTAAACACAAGACTAATTAATCCAAACTTAATTATCTAAATACATGTTATTGACATCAAAATTCACTAAAGGCGTACGCTTGTGGTGGTCTCTGGTGCTCTACATAGCCATAACCAAAGGGGTTATCATCCTACCACGCAAGGTTAATCTCCTTCACGCATTGGGCCAAACAAACTCATAAATTAAGATCTTCTACAACTTTCACCACAAAAACAAAGGTTAGAATTTGACTCCCCTTAAACCAAATCCTGACTTGAAACCAAAATTGTGCTATTTGTATAAATATGATACACATTATCCTATATGGTAAAAAAAAAATCCACATGCAACCGATAATAGAAAAAAACTAAAAAAAGGATTAAAACTCAACTTACAAACGAAGAAACTAATCGATCCAAATTGAATAGCTTAAGGATCAACCCTACTGTCTGAGTTCTTTAATCAAATGAACAGATAGAAATAAATCTTAGAAAGAAGTTAGAGAAGTCTAGAAAAATGACTTTTAGAGATATGATGACCAAACTTGTTTATACAAAATTATTTATATAAAAATATTATACTATTAAAATAATCAAGTCTCATTATTTTTAAATTATTATTTGAAATCGTAAATCATATTAGTTTGTGTATTGAGAAGTTTATATCCTCCATGAAATAACCTCCTAAATATCATTTGATTTTTTGTTTGAATAAAGAAAAGTAAAATATATAAAGATGAATGAAAATAGATAAGTATTAGAATTTAAAATGTATTTTCTACTTATTTTTTTTCCTATTGTACCAAATGATCAATGTAACTTTCACTTCCTTGTTTCCATTTCTTCTCATTTTCATTGTGTCAAAACTTCATTAGGATCTTGATCAAAGTTTTTAAGTGATACAAATATCATATTAATTTTAATGTGATAAAAATGATAGTTTCCGATAAAAATATTATTTTTACTATCTTCCGAAATGAGAAAAAAAAAATGCTCTAGATCATGTAGAATTGAGAATTGTAATAAAGTGGCTTTTGGAAAACGACGAAGACCAAGACTGAAAATGATTGAAGTAGTTGGTGGCGACTACTTAGTTTTATTTATTTTTTCTTTATGATATTTTGGAATTTTAAAAATAATTTATTTATTTATAATCATTGTGATTAACGAAAAATAATAGAAAATAGTTTATATTTATTTTTAAGCTAAATTATGATTTTGTTTTCTTTCTCATCCTATATTTTAGTTTTTATATTGCCTATATTGATTTCCAGATTTTAAAAAATATTCTTTCTTATTAAACCTTTTTATATATTATTTTTAATTTCTTATAACTTTGTTTAGTTTTTGGCACATAAATTCCAAAAGGTGTTTATACGCTCAAACACATTGTTTTGTAAACTAAAAATAAATATTAAGTTTAATCGCATATAGCTATGATCAATTTAAAAAAATATATTATTTTTTTAATAGTTTCTGCCTATTATTAGTTGCTGAAAAAACATATTTTATTATAACTCAATAAAATTTTAGAGCATAATTAATATGACTTTTTCTAATTATTTTATAATTAAACTAAATATCAATTTTTATTATTGAATAATAAGAAAAAAATATAATTGTAGTAATTTGTGATCTTCGAACTTAATAAAATAATTTATAATACCAATAACTGATATATGTAACAGTTTATTAGTTATAATTTATATTATATATGTTTTATGACAAAAAAAAAATTTACAAAAGAAAAAAACAATATATTTATTTATTTATAAAATTGGTCCTAACTTTTCCTTTCTTCCAAATCTATGGGATCAAAACGTAAAGAAAAAAGAAAAAGTAAGAAAGAAACATTTTTCGTATGTTCTACGCAGCCTCTCAAAGTCTTCTCCCACTTTCTTCCATGAAAGTGAAGTGTGGAAAATCTCACTTATTCAATTAATTTATTCATAATAATTAACTTTTGCTCTGATTTGAAACAAATGTTTAATAAAAAATTTTAATTTATTACTATATTAAGCGATTTAATAAATAAAAAATTCAGCCGTTTAAGTAAAAGATAAGTAAAAATATTTTTTGGGTTCTTAATTGGAATAAAAAAATTATTTTATAAAATTTCACAAAAAAAAGAAGATAAATAATTCTGTTTTGAAATGCTACATTAATGGAAGTTACTTCTTTTAAAATGTATGATGAAATAAATCGTGCTAATATAATATTTATAATTTGACGAAATAATAAATATATAAAATGACTAAATAGTTTTATTACGTAATTTATGATTTTACGAAAGCTGGAATAGCTGGTGATAATTATTAATTGAAAATGAAGAGAAGGGGAATATAGAATAACACTAATTATATTATAATAACGTGTTAACGAAGTTTGAGAATTTAAATTATTTATAGGCTTAAATAACTTTATGTTAGCAAATATTAGTTTTTTTTTTCGAATATTCAATAATTTTTTTAAAACTTGATACCTTATAAATTATAAAATTTTTGTTAAAAAAATATTTATTTACATTATTATTATTATTATTATTTTGAATTTCTAAATTTATCCTGAAATACTTCTAGATTTTTTAGTTTATCATAAAAATATTTTTATCATAATAATTTTCTATTATATACAGTTATGCACTATGTCAGAGAGATCACTTTTACAAATATTAAAAGACAGGGTTTAAAGTTAATTAATAATGATAATTGAGTTTTGATTTAAAAATATTATATACGAACATTATAAAAATTGCTTTTCATTAAGTATTTTCTAAAACTTAAAATTTCTAACTTTTTTATTTTATTTTCTTTATTTATTCTAAAGTTTCTTTATTATCTTATTTCTTTTTTCTAGGAATGAATATTATTAAAATTGATTGTAAAATTTTCTCCGAAAATCTATTTTCTAATCATACCAAGTTACTTTCTATATCCTGTATCATTAAGTTATCATACATCTAATAGTTGAGATTATTAATCTTTAGAATTTTAAATGTAGTATCAAAATATAATTTATTGGATTATTGGAAAACCATATAGAATAAATGTCCAAATCTTTGTAAAGAGATGGAGTTTAAAGTTATTAGTATTAAAAAAAATTATAGTACTGATAAGTTGAGTAATATATAAACTCAGGAAATAGAAAGATTATTAAATGGTGTTTTGTTTTATTTTCTACGTTTAATAGGTTCGGAGGTCCCTATATTTGGATGTTTGTTTCAATTGGGTCCTCCAATTTTTGAAGTGATCAATTAGGTCCCTAATTTTGTCAATTTGAATAAATAAAAGTCTTTCTGTTAAATGCAGTTAACGCCGTGAAGTTTTTGAACATGTGGCACGCTGACGCTTCCAGGTGGCATCATTTCAAGTGCATAGGTGGACTATAAAAGGATGAAATCCTAAATTAAAAGGGTGTATTTGAAGGTGAAATCCCTAAATTAAAAGGGATTTCACCCTTTTATAATCCACCTATGCACTTGAAATGGAGCGTGCCACATGTTCAAAAACTTCACGGCGTTAACTGAATTTAACGGAAAAACTTTTATTGATTCAAATTGACAAAATTAGGGACCTAATTGATCACTCTCAAAATTGGAGGACCAATTGAAACAAATCCTCAAATATAGGGACCTCCGAACCTATTAAACCTATTTTCTAATATTAGTATGAAAGTTTATTTTGTATTATTTGATTATGAATTGTTTTGTCCGTCACGATTGTTTATTATTTATTAATTTTTTATTAATATTTTTTATATAGTAATGAATGGTAAATATAATTTGATGTATCAAAATAGTTAAATGTGAAATTATATAATCATACCTAACATAAGCATTTCTTATTGTCGTTTTTTAAAACACATGTCTTTTTATATTACATATTTTTAATAACAAAAGATAATGAAATTATAATTATAAAAATAATTATATATAATTTTTATTTATTTAGTAGATATTTTTTATTTAATTTTAAAAGTAACTAAAAAATTTAAATAACACTGTAATTTAAAAATAAAAATGAAAAAAAGAAGAAGTGGACATAGAAAAATCTCCTTCATATAGATAAGATATCAAGTGACAAAACTGAACCATACGAATAATGCAATTATGTGAAACGTGAAAAGTAAAGAAAATTGTAATTCACATCCACATGTTTAACATGTCGTTTGTTGTATACTATTTCATGAAACATGTAGTACGATTTTTTTTTTTTCCTTCAGATTTTAGAACGCGTCAATATTATTATTATTCTATTTTTTTTCAGATTTTAGATTTTTTTTAAAAGTCTAGAAAATAGAATATTATAAGTGGTAGTGTTTTAAATTAAGACATTCACTTATTTCAATATTAAAATAAAGATTCAATACCGTCCTTTTTTTTGGGAGGGTTTGTTTATAGTGATTCTCTTTTTTTTTAAAAGTTCATTAAAATCTCATCTATTTTGTACAGTTTTTGTAAAAAGTGGGATTTTAGTGAATTTTTTAAAAAAGAGACCACTTTGAACAAACTCTCCCAAAAGAAGGACAAAAATATGTATTAAACCTAAAATAAATAATGTATAAAAAAAATTCTGGTTAACGATTTTATTATCTAAAAACACTTGATTTCTTTAAAAAAACTATTCTCTGAGAATTCTTTATCATTTCTCTTATATTTCTAATAGTTGAATTATTTTTTTAAGATTAAGGAGTGTCTTAGTGATTATTGCGGCAAGATATTCATTTCTATTCGATACTTGTTGCAAAAGAATAAGTAAGTTTTTATTTTTTTCTTGAGTTTGTTCGTTTTTCTATGCATGTGAGCAGTTCTCAATTATATTTGTCTGTCTAGTCTTTTATTAGGTTCTCTATTGATTAGTGGTCTCAATCACGTACCCTGGTCATGATTATGTGGTTGGTAAGTACAGATAAAGTCTCTTGATATGGGAAAACAATTTTAGGTCCTTTGAAACTATTTAAGCATCTAACAGGTAATAGAAGCTAAATATTTTTTTTCTTTTGATAATTTGAGGTAGTATGTTGGAATTGTATGAATTCATTATTGAAACTTGTTTGAATTTTATGATAGTTTATTGTGTGACATGTTGAAATTGGTAATTGATACGGTGATATCTCGTTGTAAACAAGTTGATGAATTGTATATGATTCTTGATGATATGAGAATGTTGATTGTTGTTTAATTGGTCACTTTTGTTGCTGAATTTTGGTTTGATAATAAGTTAGAGTAACGGTTGGTTCTTTTGGTCTAAATTTTTGGGGTTTTGATAGGTGAAATTCTATAGGGATTGTTCTTTGAATAAGTTTGACATTTGGATCAATTTTAATCGATTAAATTATTTCCATAATCGATTAAAACAGAGAGCTAAGCTTCCTAGTGTGCATAAGAAAATTTTAATCGATTGAATTATTTTTTTAATCGATTAACATTTACACAGTTTTAATCGATGAGATAAGTTTCTTAATCAATTAAAACAGAGAGCAAAACACTAATTTTGACTACTCAGTTTATATCATCATACAATCAACACATATTGATAACACATACATTTTAACATAGTTTTAGAGCTTTTATTAATCAAGCCAGGAACATTATTCAACATTATAAAATAGAATCATTCAATTATCATTAAACCGAGTTAAGAACATGTTAATCATTTAACCATTTAGGTTACTTGTATTTAATGGCTCCCTCTACCAATATTCTTTTTCCCTTAATTTGTTGGGCGAGGGGTTATCTCGCTAGGCAAGAAACCATGCTCGTTGGGCGCCAAAATCTTGGCACTAAGTGCCCTATTTCAGGTCTTTTAGATGATTTCCTTGCTTTTGATTCCTTGTTTTATTTGAACTGGTTATTTTGTTTCAGTGTATAATTGTTGGTACTTATGGATATTCTATGAATGGTAATAATCAATGTGTAAATGGATTAAGTATGTGGTGAAAGGGATTTCATGGAAAAAATTCTTATGTTGTGCTATAATGTGATGTATTGTTGTAGGGACTTCGAAATGGGAGATGATCCTGACATTCCAATAACTTCTCAAACTCAAGTAGAGAAGGATGGTTATATCATAAGGAGTAGCATGAGGTCCCAGCCTAATGATATTTCTTGGTTATAGGTGACGAATTAATTGTGTAGTAGCTTGGGTGAGCAAGTTGTTCCACCACACAGGTGTAGGTTCCTCAAGAGTTCAACATCAATACATATATCTATATGGTTGAGTCTAGAGTTTATGAATTTTCTTCTTTAGTGTTTGATTTGAGAGTTATTTGTAATATTCTTGATTTAGAGTTTTATGTTTACTTCTTTATAAAAATTAGCTCACTCCTCTCCTTGTATTTGTAAAAAAATTAAGTGGAGTAATTGTTGGGTAGCAATGATATAAATGTATAAATGGTTAGAGTATATGTTTGATGTTTTGGGAAATTTTAGTATATGGATAGACTAATCTTAGTTAAAAAGTTTCTTGTATATAAAGTTTGATATTTTAGTTATGATTGGATGATTGTAATTGTTAATTTATATGTTTTCTTTTAAGTTAAATATTTTTGCTTAATTGGATATGTAATGTTTTCATAATAATGTTAAAACTATAAAATGTTATATTTTTTTATCTATATGAGTTACCTTACTCAATTTTTTTTGTCATTTTTTGATTTGTTTCACAAATATCCTGTATAATTTATATGTATAAGTTCTTATATAAAACCATTTTGCATCTTATTATTTCTTCTATTTCTTATGCAATCTTAAATTCACCATAATCAGGACTATCAGTCATCTTAGTTTATATTTCTTATAATTATATAAGAATCTTATATAAAAACACATTGTGTATAAAATTATTATTTCTTATTATATTTTTGCAAATAAATTGTATTGTCCATGCTCTTCAAATCTGTATCCGACTCATTTATTAAACCTATCTTAGTTAGAAAGCTTGAATTTGGTTTACCAAAAAAAAATTACGGTTGAGCGTGAATATTCTTTAACTCATTTATAATATTTAATTTTTTATAGGCAAAAAAAAATTATAATACTTAAATAATTTTATTTTAAGGATTTTTTTAAAATTATTTTCCAACTTATCAATATTTTAGTACTACTCTAGTAATAGAAAATACGCATAAACTTTATATATAAAAACGATTCATGCATTAAAAAAAAACCCGAATATTTTACTCATGCAACTTAATAATAACTCAGATTCTGAATTTGAAACAAATGTACAACTTCTCAAAAAATTTAATTTATGTTTGTGATCGTATTCACCATTAATTCAAGTGGGTTGTTTGACAATGACACAAACGTACACTGTGGTTAAAATTGGAAAATAATGCATTATTCCATCACTAAATTCCAATGAGATAAAAAAATTTGGTCAATAACACCCTTGCAAGATGACAAAATCCAGAAAAGCTAATCAGAAAATGACACAACTATATAATAAAAAAAGAAGTGTCGAGAAAAGTTGATTAGTCAATCATGAAGATAACCACTAAATTTGTTCATACAATTAAAATAGGATTATCCAATTTAATCATATTTTCCCCGTTCCAATTTATTTATTCATCTTTACATTATAACAATACTTAATTCCATTAAATTCTCCAAAAGGGTGTGCATTAGAAAAGCTAATTATTAATTAGAATCGAAATTGCTTTCGGTTTCTGGTGATTATATAATTGGTGAATGATTACATGAATTTTCAAACCAAACAACACTACATAGTATTTAGTGAAGACTTTGATTTTCTTTACAATGTCTAAGTCTCACACACCTTTACTCGGAGAATTCCAAGAAGCTTCACTACTTTATCCCACTTTTCACACCAAAGCCTAAAACTCACATTTCTTCACATTATATAAGACCAACCCAAATTGGCTTAAACTACTACAAAGTTTCTTTCAACAATCCAACCCTAAATTTTCCATTACAAAAACATGGTGCAGCAAAAGAAGCTAGTTGATGAAGTCTCCGGTTGGCTCAGAATCTACGATGACGGTTCGGTCGACCGGACATGGACCGGACCGGCTCAGTTCAAGTTTTTGGCTGATCCGGTTCCTTCTCATGAAAAATTTATAGATGGTATCGCTGTTCGTGATACCATCGTTTCTCATGAAGGCCATGACCTCCGTGTTCGATTATACTTGCCGGAGAAAGCGTTGGAAAATAAAAAAAAATTACCCATCATTCTTCATTTTCAGGGTGGTGGGTTTTGCATCAGTGAACCGGACTGGTTCATGTACTACCAAATTTACGTTCGAATTGCCCTTTCAACTCAGGCAATTGTGGTTTCTCCTTTCCTCCGCCGTGCACCGGAGCACCGTCTCCCGACCGCCATTGATGACGCCTTTGACACCCTCCTCTGGCTCCGATCTGTGGCCCGGTCCGGTTCGCGTGAACCGTGGCTCGAGCAACATGGGGATTTCAACCGGGTTTTTCTCATAGGGGACAGTTCTGGCGGGAACGTGGTGCATGAGGTGGCTTCAAGGGCCGGTTCGGTGGACCTAAGCCCGGTTCGGGTTGCAGGAGCGATCCCGGTTCACCCCGGGTTTGTCCGGTCGGAGCGGAGCCGGTCCGAGCTGGAAATGCCGCAATCACCGTTTTTAACGTTGGACATGCTCGACAAGTTCCTAGAGTTAGCACTGCCTGTCGGGGCGACGAAGGACCACCCAATAACGTGCCCGATGGGAGCGGCGGCACCGCCGCTTGAAGGGCTGAAACTGCCGGCGGTGCTGCTGTGCGTGGCGGAGATGGACTTGGTGAGGGACACGGAGATGGAGTACTACGAGGCCATGAAGAAAGGCAACAAGGACGTTGAACTTTATGTGAGCCATGGAATGAGTCATAGTTTTTACTTGAACAAGGTTGCTGTGGACATGGACCCCAATGTTAGTGCAAAAACCGATGCTTTCATAACTAGGATCAAGGAGTTCATTCAGGAGCACTGAATTATTGCATAAGGGTTTCATCAACTTCATTATTCAGTTCCAGTCTTAAAAAATATAACTTTTTTACCACCTTCATCCAGAATAACTGTTTCTAATGGAGGATTACATATTCCTTAAGGACTTTTTGAGTATGGAATAATTTTATAATAATGGTACGAAAGCTCTTAAATTTTGTGGAGTATCAAGGATGTCTTGATATTTGTTTTGGTTAAAAGAAGATAAGTTTGAAATTATATTTCATTATTATCTAACTCACAAGAAATATATTATTGAAATTTTTTTATTTCTAATAATGTGTAAGATTTTTTCAAAAGACAAAAGTAGAAGAGACAGGTAACACTTTAAGTAACAATGATGCAGAGAAAATAATTGATTGAGAATCGTTAATCAGCACACATTTTTCATTTCTAATTTATAAGATTTTCAACTCATATTTATATTTTTAATAATTTGTTGAACTAAATATAAAAACAATGAGTTTGATTTATCACATATTACCAGTTAATAAAGAGGTATTTTTAAAATAAAAGAGTTATTATTTTTTATAAACTTTAAATTAAAGAATTAAAAATTCTGTAATAAATTTAAGATTTAATAGGTTCAGAGGTTCCTGTATTTGGATGTTTGTTTCAATTGAGTCCTCCAATTTTTGAAGTGATAGGTCCCTAATTTTGTCAATTTGAATCAATAAAAGCCTTTTTATTAAATGCAGTTAATGCCGTGAAGGTGCATAGGTGGATTATAAAAGGGTGAAATCCCTAAATTAAAAGAGTGTATTTGAAGGTGAAATCTCTAAATTAAAAGGGTGTATTTGAAGGTGAAATCCCTAAATTAAAAGGGATTTCACCCTTTTATAATCCACCTATGCACTTGAAACTTGCCACCTGGAAAAACTTCACCGGCGTGCGTTTAATAGAAAGGCTTTTATTGATTCAAATTGACAAAATTAGGGACCTAATTGATCACTTCAAAAATTGGAGGACCTAATTGAAACAAACCTCAAATATAGAGACCTCCGAACCTATTAAACCTAAATTTAAAATTTTCTGTGTTTTAATATTACTTTTATCCATCATGTCATTACATAAATTATAATTTATTTCATCCATATTATCATCAAGCAATTCCTCAACCTAATAAATTGACTTCACTTTAGTTTTGAGCCATTAACTTAGCATCAAAGATGTGAGTGATTACTTTTTCTTGTGAACCAAATTGTCTGAAAACAAATCATATACAGTACTCACCAATAATCACACATATTATATTCAACTTTATTAGTATGGAAAGGATGGAGGATGATGGAAGAGTGACAAACTACAATGCTTTTTCATTCATTTGGTTTCGTAAAAATAGACAAAAAGAAAAAGTTAAATTGTGATACTTGATGATATTTTTTGTGATGGGTGTTTCGACAAATGATTATGTAAGAAACATAATCAAATTTACATATAAAATATTAATATTATTCTAACAAAAGGTTTAAAGAAATAATTTTTTATATTTATTTTTATTTAATGTGAAAATCAGTCATATCTAGATAGATAAACAATTTTTTCTTTGATTACAAGTTTTTTTTTTATTTATATTTTTTTTTCTTAAGTTAACAATGAATATTTCTTTATTTATATTGTTGTTCACCATGAGATACGTTTGTCCAACTCTTTATTAAAAAGATTATCAACTAGTTGACAACGAGACTTATCTTTCATACCATTAATGAGTTTTTTAAAAATAGATTTTTGAAAAGATACAACATCAATAAGATACAAACCAAACACCATTAATGAGTTATTTGAGAACAAATTGTTGGAGAGAAAGATATCAATGAGATACAATTCAAATACTATTTCCATCCAAAAACATTAAAATAATGATTTATGTGTCTTCTTCTCTATAAGGTGCTCAATTTTCTCAACTTTACTAAAAGTGAAACTTAGACTCATACTTTAATAACCCAACAACATCCTCCTTAAAGTGTGAATCCCTTCACATTACACTTCCTCTCAAGCTAACCATGTGTAGTCAACAAGGCACGCTTGTCTGACACTGTATTAAGAAGACTTTAGATAGAGAGAGTTGTTTGAGATGTCTACCAAGACTAACCTGAATTCGATACTACTTATAAGTCTTTCAAAGAAGAATTGTCACTGAGATACAAAATCAATAAGATATAAATCAAATCTACGTAAGAAATTGACACTACCTTTAATAAAAAAACAATGAATTTATGAGATTTCTTTCTTATATGATATTATTTTTTTTATAATTTTTACTCCATATAAGATTTAGATTCGTATTGAGTAACCCAATAATAAAATATTAATTAACTACTTTTTGTTAGATAAAAAGAATGAAATAATTATTCTAACTTAACTATGATATAAAGTTGATGTATCACCTAAATATATAAAATCACTTATATTTATCCATCTTAAAATGAATATTAGATATTACAATTTTAGAGTGATAAAAATCAATGAAAAATACTTTCTCAAAATTAAAATCAAAATCCACATTTTTTATTAGAAGAAAAAAATGATTTTAAATTTTTTAAATGAAAAACAAAAGGATCTTTTTATTATAGAACCAAAAGCCAAAACTCATAAATTTGATTGGAATTAAATTTAAAAACATGTCTAAGTGTAATTTTAAGGACAATGTTGAAATGAATTTCTTTTCATATGTATTCTTTTAGAAATTAAGAAAAAGAAACGAAAGTTTTTTATAAAATAAAAATTAATGTAAATATATAAGTTGAAAAAATATACTTTGAAAACATAATAATCTTTGTAATAAAAAAATTAATTTTAATTTTCAAACTTATTTGTTTCTCCTAAAAATAGTTACAGATAGATAATTTATTGTCTGAAAATAATATTTTTTCTTCTAAAATAATTATGCAAAATGACACTTTTAGAAATGAATTTTAAAATATAATAGTATTAGTAATATAGTTAAAAGATCTAATAAAGTTTATAAGGTGACGATATGAATGGATGGTAGCTATTCTTTTAATAAATTTATTTAAATTTGTATGAACAAAAGATGAAGAAGAGGCACAAAAAAGAATTAGCAGCCTTGAAGACTATCCATTAGCGTTTAATCTATATATTTAAAGGCTAAATTATATTTAAAAATAAATTGTTCTATAACTAGTTTCCTACGTTCTATTTACTACACATGATGGTGATATCATGATTTACGCATACATGAAGTAAAATTAAGGAATAAAATATGTTATATCATCAAACAGTCAACAAATGCAGTAAATTCAAGGTATGAAAGTATGAAAACAAGGCATTAATGGTATATTATTAGTTCACTCATCTTTGACTTAATTAATACTAATCAATTTTTCCATGCCTTAATCCATAGTTAAATTTTTCACCAAGCTTTGACCATTCATCTCTGATATTTGACTGAATTTTCTTGGCCAATTCCTGTTCATCTCTCAAGTGTGGCACTTGTTCCCTCAACTCATCTCTTTCAGCTTTCAAAATCTTTGCTTTTCCAAAGAGTTCTCTTTTTATTTCACTAGCCATGTTCTTAGCTGCTTCTGAAGCAGAGATGTTAGCTTTAACAGCATTTATCTGCTCTTCTAGCTCTCTCTTTCTTTGTTCCAAATGGGCCAAATCATTGCACAACTCATTTTCCATGCACATCACTTGCTTGAAGTTAGTCTTATTAGCTTCAAGACACTTTTCTAGTTCATCAGCTTTCAACAACTTGGCTGTGGTAGACTCTATTTTCTTGTTCTCAGATGTGTAATCCCTACTCCAACGAGTGAACTGTCTTGAAACTTGTATTATTAGAGATCTTATTTCCACTGATATTTCATCTTCTGCTGGCAAATTTGTGAGGTACTCTAAGGTATCATTCACTGTACTGTATTCATTAGGGCCCAGCAGAGCAGAAAATTCTTTAGTGACATGGGCTTGAAGTGTCTTCAATGCTTTCTTTGTCTCTTCACTTGGCCTTTGGTTGGTCAATTTAGAAACCATTGTTGAATCATTGTTAAGTGACACCACAGAGATCTCATCATCCAGAACAGCATAAAATGCTTCCATGTCTGCATCATTTACAGTCAAACTGGTTTGAACTGTTGTTGGCAGCACAATTGTGGAACTGTTATTATTTTGAGGTGTCTGTAGTGTGAAGCTTGTGACTTGGGATTGTGGTTGAGCTTTCACTGGATGATCAGAAACTAGTGTGTTTGATCCAGAAGCTATAACTGAATCTAAATCTGGATCAGGATCTGTAAGTAGTATATCCTTCATGTTAGCTTCTTGCTTAACCACATGAACTCCACACCAACTCACAGTCAGATTTGATGCTCCACTTATCTTCTCACATGAAATCTCAACCTGATTCCAGCCATCCATCAGATACAAATCAAGACTGCGCCAGTTGATAGATGAATGAGTTCTCAAGTCATAGAGCCACACATGATCTGTCACCATATCTGAAAAGCCTCTTGGAATTTGCAATTCATAAACTTCTTCACCATTTATATAAAAGCGGATTTCACAATTGAAAATTTTCTTCATTTCACTCTCAACCTCAAGAACAAAACATATGATAATAGCTGGAAACCTTTCGCGTACCCAAAATGTCATGTATTCTCCTTTGGTGATGTGGTCAAACCACTCTGGAACCATTGTTCCAGGCACCATAGCCTGTAATTCCCATCCCTCAAAAGTTTCCTGCACAAGAAAGTTCAAGTGAAAATGGGTGGTGACTAAAGAAAGCATAGAAGACTTAAAAAAGATGCAAACCTTGTTAAATAATAAATTGGATGACTCTTCAGACAATGATATACAATTTTGTGCATTAATGTACTGCATGTTAGGAGGAAATGCTGAAATTTCTTGGATGTTTTTACAGTTGTCCAAGTGAAGTAGTTCCAAGCAAGGACATTGTTGTATGCAGCTTGGAAGAGCTTTAAAATGATTTCCCGAGAGTACTACTGATGCTAAATTTGGGAAATTATTGAAAATTATGGGAAGATCTTCATCTATAAGGCCACAGTTTTCTACATTCAGTGACAGAATGTTGCCAAAGGTATGTGTAGATTCTCCCATGTTTGCCAACTTTGTCAGAAAGTTTCGGAGATGTGGACAGCCCTCCATATCAAGGTTTGTAAGACTTTGAAGCATATCAAAATTGTGAGGCAGTTCCTTGAGGTTTAAGCAAGATGTCATGCTTAACTCTTGAAGACTAACAAGGTTTCCAATGGAAGGAGGCAATTCTTTTATACCAGTGCCTTCTATAGAAATGGAAATGAGGTTATCCATTTTCCCCAAAATAGCTGGAAAATTTTGAAGGCTTGAACACCAATTAAGGATAAGACTTCTCAATGATGTCAACCTGATAGCATTTGGAAAAACCTTAAGCTTGGTGCATCCATAAGCCCTAAACTCAACAAGTTTCTCAAGGAATCCAACAGATTCATGAACTTCTTCTAAATTTGTACAATAGTCAAGAGTTAGCTGTGTTAGATTAGGGACTCCTGCAATTTCAGGTAGTTTTGTCAACAATTCACAGGAACTCAAGTCCATAGAAGTCAAGGAATCCAAATACTGCAAAGAAAAAATATAGTTTAGCACAATTGCTGGTTATGTGAAAAAAGAAAGAAAGAAAAACTACCATGACAGAATGAAACCTGACCTTAAATGGCTCTTGCATTGTGAAACGACTGCCTGACAAGTTGAGTACAACAAGTTTCTTTGGTTGAAAACTAGATGGCAAAGACGAAGGATATTTCATCCAATCAAGCAACCTTAAGCTGTTTGGAAGATGTTGGGGGCTTCCAAAAAAGTTTCCATTTCTAACTATGAGAATTTTAAGATTTTTCATCTTCTTGAAGGAATCATCTTTCAAGTGTACCATGTAGTCATCAGGGAGGTCAACCATCATGCCCTGAATTCTATAAGTCCCCTTTTAACCAAAGCATCCATAAAACTACATTAATCTAGAGATTTTGACTCAAGCATGTCACAGTTATGTTGTAAAGTTTAACCAATCACTTTATCAAACAAACAAATAAGAATGTAAAGTTTTACCTTATTTTCAGTGAGAACTTCAAAAACATCTTCATGATACCACAATCTACTCCTTTTTCCAGGTTCTAATGGTGAAACTTCTCTAACTATTTCCCTGCCCATGTCTTGAATTAAATCATGCATTCTCAATCTGTTATATTCATCAATACTAACAAGAGATCTATCAATAAGTACACTGATACCAATTGTTGGATAAAAACCACAGCCTTGCAGTGTGTTTTCTACATATTCCACTGTCTCTCCCTTGAAGAAGCATGCCACATCAAGGAAAATTTCCTTCTCATTCTCTTCTAGATTATCATAGGTTACTCTTAGCACATTCTGAACCTCTTTGTTAGGAATCTTCTCATATTTTCCCAACGCAGACTTCCATTCCTCCACTGTTTTACCAAACAAATTAGACCCCATTATTTTCAAAGCCAATGGAAGGCCCTCAGCATAGAGAACAACACGGTTAGAAACCTCCAAATAGCCTGCATCAGGTGCCTTCCTTTTGAAAGCACTCCAAGTGAACAGTTCAAAAGCTTCACCATAGTTTAATTTCTTTACCTCATAGGTTTTGTCAACCTGATGAGCACTCAGCAAATGCTTATCTCTTGTTGTTATGATGATCACACTTCCAAAACCAAACCAATCGCGTCCTCCTGCCAGGGCTTGAAGCTGCTCCAACCTGTCAACATCATCAATGATCAAAAGTACTTTTTTGCAACAAAGCCTTTTCTTGATAATAGGGATTCCTTTGTAAATGCTTCCCAGCTTGATGTTCTTGTCCCCAACAGTATCAAAAAGAAGTGATTCTTGAAGCTGCACTAGCCCTTGTCTTTGATTTGAACTTTCTCTTATGTCAGAAAGGAAACTTGTAGCTTCAAACTGGTCTGCAATCATGTTGTACAATGCCCTTGCAATTGTTGTCTTACCTATGCCTCCAAGTCCATAGATCCCAATGACACGAATATCTTCACCCGGTTCAATCTGCAAAAGAGGCATCACTTCAGATATGCGAATCTCTATTCCAACTGGGTATTCAGCAATGTGCAAAATGGTGTGGCTTAACTTTCTAGAGGCCTCCTCAACAATATCTTGGATTATCTGAAATTCATACCTGACAAGTAACAAGTTCAAAGAGTGAGAGAATTGAAAGTCTTTGAATGTAAAAAACGACAATGAGAGTTAGTACTCTTGCTTATTACACAGTTTAAAGAAACAAAGGTAGAAGATGCATAGTACTACTTGTTACATACCCGTTTTCTAAGTTCCAACCTGAGAAATTGGATGCTTCAAACAAGGCTTTCTTCCACTTCTGCAACTTTTCAACATTACCCTTGAATCTGACTTCATGTTGGGCCATTGCTGTTTGAAAAGTTCCTCTCTGATGGCGCACCACAGAAGGGTCGACATGGAAGAAAACTGGCCACACAAGTTGCCCTCTTGTTTTGTAACAGTCAATGATCTTTGCAAGTTCATCAAGACACCATGTGGAGAATGCATAGTTTTGAGAGAAGACAATGATGGCAATTCTAGACTCTTGAATGGCTCCAAGAAGAGTAGGGGATAAGTCTTCACCTTTCCTGAGCTTGTCATCATCAATGAAAACATTGATACCCCTTTGGCACAAACCATGATACAGAAACCCTGTAAAGCTTCTCCTTGTATCTTCACCTCTGAAACTCAAGAACACATCATAAGTCCATCCACGGTCAAAACCAGAAGATGAAGAAGCTCCTTCACTCAACGTAATTGCCATTAGAAGCAGAGTTTCTGGTCAAAGAAAACATGACCACATATTCTTATGCTTAAGTTAAGGAGGAGGCTACAAATTAAAACTAGTTCAATAAGAGTTGAAAACAAGAATTTGACAGTGATAATAAAAATACTATTGCTTTTAACAATTAGCTTATAGAAGACGCAAACATGTTGAAGAAATTATTTAAAGGTTCTATCTAAACTGATTTGGGATCTGAATTGGTGGAAGTCAAAGTCAAATTGAAGCAGTTTGGTAGAGTGGGTTGACTAAGATCTTTCAACGTCTCTACCAAACAATCACATTGTGTTCTTCAGCCACTTGTGATGATGGTGATTATTGTTCTTACCACCATTCAAAGGAGTAAATTTTATTATTGATGCATTTAAATGAATGGTAATTACTATGAAGTATACATCAAATTCAATAACTTTGTGTTTGTACATTGACACATTCCCATATATTATAAGCTCACAGACATTTCAGAAAGGATAAAGATACTTACACAACATTTTTTGACAACATTTGAACATCATCGTACGTGTCATTGTGTGATTGGTTCATGGTAGTGTCATTGTGTCATTTGGATCAATATGACACGTATGATTGATGTTCAAATATTGTCAAAAAATGTTGTCTATGTATCATTACCTTTTCAGAAATCAACTCTTGATAGTAACATATCTCTTGTTTAGAAGAATAATGATATTTTAAAATTTTTTTTACAACAAGACACGTGTCACCATTTTATTGGTTTGTTTGAATTTATTCTAAAAAAATATTTAAAACGGACCAATAACAAACTGTCACGTATATATTATCAAAAAATTATCAAAAAAAAGTAGTTAAAGACACTTTTTCCTATTTCTAATATTTCATGTCCCTTCTCAACATTTTATAATGAAGAATCAATAACAAATTTATTTTCTAAAACTTAGAACATGATGATTTGATCAATAAAAGATAAAAATTCGAAAGGACAAATCTTATTACAGACGAATAATTAGATTCTTTGATAAAAAGAAAATATCATCGACCATAATCAATCAATATTATGTGCCATAACATGATTGAAATTAGATAATAAAATATAAAAATGAAAAAAAAAAATTTGCTTTTTTGTTTTTAAATTTTGTCAAACATTTCAATTTCATAAATTAGTCATTTTATTTAAAAAAACAATTGAATTAAATCGTTTTATCGTATTTAAAATTAATACTTAGTAATTCTGGCAAAGCTTGAAAAAAAAAATTCTCATAATATTATTCTTTGATGAATAAATAACCCACCAATATGTAGTATAAAAAATTAAAAGTATATTTATTTCATTTTGAAGAATTTAAGAGGACAAAGTTAAAACATTATTAAACCAAAATATTGTTTTCTCTTATTAAAGCAAGAGAAGGATATTTTGGATGTTTCTTTTTTAAAATTATATAGTAATACCATATATTCAAATATTAAAATATTTTTATTTTCCGTGTGTGACACACTTTGAAAATATTTTATTTTAGTGATCAATAAAATTCCCTTTTCTTCACAACATAAATAGTAAGACATGTCTCTAAAAAATTATTATTATTATAATTATTATTATTATTATTATTATTATTATTATTATGACATGAATAAATTTGAATGTTTATCATATTTTCTTTGGGATGTGTGAGATTGGTGACAAACATTTTTAATTTTAAGTGTTTAAAAAATATATTTCATTTTATTTCAATTTAAATATGTTTTCTATCAACATCTTAAAAAATTAATAATATAACATACATTTAAAAATAGTTTATAATTTTTTTTATATATGTGTTTGTTACATAAAAGTGGCCCCTAACAAAGATTCTGTCCCTATGTAAGACAGGAACTATCATACTAATAACAAATAAAATAGATTTATTAGGAATATATAAATACTTTCAAAAAGTATAGTTGTGAGGAAAATGTTAACATGTTGATGTGGAAAAAAATGTAAATTGATCATATATTTGGCAATAAAATTTATAGTGGTAGCTAATAACATAACTCCTCTAAAAAATTACATATATAATTCATTTTGAAATCATAAATAAATTTGGACATTTATAATTAAGTTTTTATTAAAAAATTATTTTACTAAATATTAAAAAATTCTATATTTCTTAATTAAATTTCTATTGTTTAATATTTAATCTAAAAGAAACAAAATAACAATTTTTTATATAGACATTTAAGGTTATAGAGATTTATTGTCATTATTGTCAAAATTTGTGATACTATGTTTAACAGGACAAAATCAAATAGTAATGTCTCTTCATGGTAAAAACTAAATTGAAATTTTTTTAGACATTTCATAAAAGAAATTAATTTAATAAAATTAAAAAATATTTAAATTTATGAAAAATTTAATATTTAATTATACTATTATTTATTTATTTATTATATAAAAACAGATAAACATTGATGATATAAAGTAATAATCATATTATCTTAATTGACAACAAAATCAAATAATAAAAAAAATTAATAGAAAATATAAAACTTTTAAATATCCAATAAACATTTTTTTCAATGAAAGTTTAATTAACCCTTTTTAGAATTTATGAATAATTAAGTAAGGTTTTGTAGTTATAGATGATTATCATTAACTCTCAATATCGTGGATAGTCGTCAATTTGGAAAAAAAAAACTTAAAAAAAAAAAACTTAATCAAAAATTTAGTTGTATATTTAGATCTTGATTCAATTTTGTTTTAATATTGGTTTTTGAATAAATTGAATTATTAATTTTATAAAAATATTCAATATAATATTATTGTTAAATTAGTGTTAATACGTTTAAAAATGTCAAAATATAAATTTGTCATATGTCAAAATTTAAATAATTTTCTATCTTAGAATCTCATAATCTTGACATGTAACACTTTAAAATAAAAAATAACCTAAATTTAATATATAATAGATGTAAATTTTAATAAGCAGACGTTAATCTCAAATCAACATAATAAGTCACATTAAGTCATATATAAAAAGTAAAAACTTAATTAAATACAGAAATCGAATATGAAATACGAGGTTGGTTAAACTCCAACCTTACAGAGAGACTTAGGTTGCTTTGAGAAAAAACCAGAAATTGAATATGAGATACTTTGATCCTTTTCATGTGTCGTAGTTGAAACTAAGTCACAATGTTCATCAACAATCATATATTCTACTTCCTCTAGTTACCAGGGATCCTATATTACAGCCACAAGAGATTTCACAATCTTGAGTTATTCTACAAGGCATCCAACATATTCCTCAGTTTTTGGTACATTGAGACAACATAGGTGTAGAACATGCAACTTGAAAGAATCTTTCTTATGTGCAAAACATTTATCTTGATCTCAACCTGAAAGGTAAGGTTGATTTTAATAGGAAAGGTAATGTCACAAGTGGTAATAGCATAAAAGGAATTCAAGAAAGGAATTTGGAAGAGAATAATTCTATTAGAATAAATAGGCACGTGTCAAGTAATCATATAATTATGGACGACTGAAAAAGTGCAACGATGAGGAAAGCCAATTCACACATGAAAGGTTATATGTGAAATGGAAATAGTTATATAAAATCTAAGAAGGAAAGAGAAAAAGGAAGGGGGAGAGGGTTTTTCACATTCTGTTTTCTTACTTTGTCTCTTACTTCGTCTCTGTAATTACTATCATTGTGTAGTAACCTTCATTCCTTATGAAAATAGAACTTTCAGCATAATAACACTTTCAGAGAAATTGCCAAACAATATTTTGTCCTTTTGACCTTTGCCACTACAAAATAATACATTTTTTAGGACAGAAACACTGAATTATACAGAATATCCATATTCATACAGGGTGTCCAAACAGATCCTAAAGAAATTATAAGCTTGCAGACCATAACATCCTGACTTTAAAAAATCAATTGAAATGTTGCTTGCATATGTCCCTATCTGCCAAAGCAGCAAATGACATGCCAATTAGCCATAAGTCACAAATAGTGAAATTTGCAAAGCAACTGGGGTCTGCAAGGAAAATTGTCATTGATTATCAATGGCACTTTGCACATCAAATCTCAAACACAGTGAATATGACGCTTTCCCAATTCAGAGTGTTGCCTAACCGAAAAAGTATGTAGGATTCTTACAGTTCTTTTAATGAAATTGAGTCAGTCCCCATATTAGATGGTAATCTTAACGAACATATTATAAAGGGAGATTTCAGAAGAGGTTGTTTGATTTAGCGAAGTGAATATGAAGGACCAGCAAAAGAGTAACGGGATGAAACTGGCACAGCGGTAGCTTCCAAACTATCCTGATAGTGCTGCATCCGATTGTATTCAGACAAAGCATCAGCAGCAGAATATGTTGAGTAAAGCCTATCCTGAACAGCCTCTCTCCTTTGCAAGCTATCACTTTGAATCAAGGTTCTTCCCCCAGCCAAATAGGAGCCTGAAGGGATTTCCTCTCTAGGTGGAAAATATGGATCCCTTGGTGAACCACCTGGGTGATACGGGTTATATGGATCATCTGCGTGTTCAGAAATCCCACCACGCAAATATGTCTGATGTTCACTCTCATTCAAATGACGACGATTTAGGTGAAGACTTTCTCTGTGAGAAGGAACAATTGTACGGTACAGAGGGTCCACATGATGAAGGTGATCTCGATCTCTTTCATAATCCCTCTCATAAGGATCCAGTGTAGGATTAACATCAGACGCTGGTATCACATTCCTTCTATCTCCATGGAGACCATAAGCTCGGTAACTCTTCTCAGTAAGAAATAAATCACGAGAAACCTCCTCTTGCCGTTCTGTTAGGGGATCACCTTTCCTATGCAAATGGGACCATGATCCCCTAACATCGCCACGAGCATTCCTATCATGAATTATTGCTTTAGGAGGGGAGCGAGCAGGCTGCAATCCTGAACGAACATCCACTGGTCGGAAAAGTTCAGTGAGCTTCCTAACCTGAAATGTGACATTTGGATATATCAATGATGAAGAACAAAAGGAACTTAAACTAGCCCACCATAGGCATATTTGGTTCTCACTTGTCGAGCAGTAAGCTCTGTTTTAAACTTGTGCTTCTCATTGTAATTTTCCTTGATCGCCTTCTTGAAAATGTTCTCCGGTAGTGGAAAACAATCAGAAACAACATTAAACCGCACCTGAAGGTTGTACCATCAGCACATGATCCATAATAAAAAAGACAAGATTGGGACAAATTAGATAGGAAAAGTAGATGAGAGCAAGTAACCTGAGCAGGAAAGCCACCACCAAATGCTCGGGGTTCAAGTTTCATACCACCAGAAGATGAAGCTTTGTAAATCCCATACAACAGCCTCAGATCAAAATCGTAAAGAAAAAGCTTAGTTCCTGGCTTGATACTTAAAACAATATCTTTCTTAGTAGCTGAAACACCCATGACGCTATAGTGGAAACAGTCTGGCTTTGTTTTCCCACTGCACATAAAGATGAAACCAGCAATTTTTTCTCTCTGTTTTTCACGGGAACTGGTATTGTCTTCACCACTATGATTATTTTTGTTTATTCTACTCCCAGCACCTTGGTCCGACCCACTATTCTTCTGCTTCTGTTCACTCTTGTCAACCTTAATGATCTTATTTTTTTCAGCCCGATGGCTCTTCTCAGTAGGACTTCTTTCATTAATGATGCTCCTATGTTGACTTTCCTTCTCGTTATTCCTTCCATTCTCTGCACTCTTATCTTTTGGCAGTTCATCACTATTGCCCACTACTTTTTTGTTCTTTCTGAGCCTTCTCTTTCCCCCAATCTGTTGAGGACCTTTATTTATCATGGTCTTTAACTTAGCACCCTTGATTTTCTTACCAATTTTAGATTTAGCCTTCAGGGATTGTGGAGTATTCTTGTTACTCTGCTCTGGTTTACTAGATCCTTCAGCAGGATTAGTATCCTTAACTTTTTCTGATGATTGAGGATTAGAAGTCCCCTCTTCAGGATTTTTATTCTTCCCGTTTTGTCCCATATTATACAGGTACTGGAGTAGAAAAATCTCAATGGTAAATGTTACTGAAACCAGTAAGCAAAAGCAACAGCAATTCAATTAAGGAGGCTAAGATTTAAGAAGAAAATAGGGAGGGGGGAAAGAGGTGTCAAAAGAATCTCGAGCTAAATTGATAGTTCAATAATGGCTTAAGCATAGCATATATAACTTCCACATTTGTCAGAACCCACGAACTAACTCATAAAACAGGACACTCCAGATACAAAAAACTTCAATTGCAGAAGACTGACAGTAACTGTTTAGGATATGTTTCGATTACATTAAATAGGAAAAATGATATGCTTTTATTGCATCAATTAAGAATATATTAGTTAAGAAGTGGACTTTACGCCTAACTCAACCTCGCAAAACCGACTTGTAAAGTGAGGTTTGCACCCACTTATATACTTTAAATTGATTTTATCTCTAGTCGATGTGAAACTTCCAACAATATCTTAGCAAATATTTCCCTTTATTGGTTATTGATTTTGTTCGTTATTATTGTATCCTCTCCTCATTATAAATAAGAGCATTCATGTGTTCACAAGAAACACAATTAATAGCAAATCCTTTCAATTCGGTATCAAAGTCAAGATCCTCCAAAGCCCCAATCAAATTCACAATTGACTGAGTCAGAAACTATAGCAACCGCCACTCCACCCTCCAAGTGTTAGCCATTGAATTCTCCAAGCATTTTTTGCTCTTCAACAGCCACCGCAGCCTCCAAGAACTTTAGCCCTTCAACACCACCATGCTCACCAACTGTCATCGCATTCTTCAAGCAATTTTACTCTCTAATGGTTATTGTGCCCTCTGATCATGTTTGCTCTCCAGCAGCTGTTGCAATTTTAGATGTCTGACAAAGCCTTTCAAAAAGAACTGCCCTTCTCCAAAAGCCACTAATATCTTAGTCAAAGCCAACTGGTTCCATGTGTCTCTAGTTCATTGAAGATCTTCACACACCTGCACCATATTGATGTGTGAAGCCTTCTCACTTGGTTGGCTCCAACAACCAATTGGTTGACATGTTCCCTAAGTCTCCCAAGGGGTCTTGTGTTGATGACACTTGCAACAAACTTGACTCATGATACATATGTATGTTCAAGTTTGAGAGTGTTAAAGATATGATTTGATTATAGGAAATAAGAGGTATGATATGATTTCCTTATACCAAATAGGAAAATATCTTAACAGGTATTTTCCATTATTAGTACTTAATTTGTTACTTATTGGTATCTCTTACTCACTACAAATAAGATTACTCACTTGTGTGAAAGATACACAATAACAAGAAAATCCTTACAATAGTAGTAACTAAGATAAGTTTATCTCAATAGGTCAAGTAACTCGAACAATAGTTCAAGAATTCACTTCACTCAAGGGCCAAACCTAATGCTTGAAACAAATTCAAGACAAAAACTTTAAAACCAATGAATATATTCTTCAACCTCAGCTGCACCAACTCCATAATGAATTAAAAAATATGGTTCACATAAATTCTCAAACACAAAAACGAAAAGAAAATGTAAAACAAAATCATACTATTTAATAGTTTATACTTCACAATTATACATTATAAAAAAAATGGGTGTTCTTCAGTTCAAGACAATCTATAAAAGCAGAAGTTAACAATCATAAAGAAAATACATGACTGCCAAGGGCATGAGAGCGTAGGAATGAAGAAAAATATAAACTGATATTTAAAGATTGAAAACATGGATTTGCAAATAAAGGAAAAGGAGGTCGAATTTGTTTGAATGGAAAAAGGACACCAAATAGAGGCTATTTTGAAGTCATCACGGCAGTGGAAAAGAATCAGAGACTTGTACTAATGAACAGAACATAGATCAGAGGGACTGAAATCAAGCTGACACGTGAATGGGTTCACTATAAGCAATGTGGAACAAGCTAGTCAAAATTGAGATCCCACCTAGGATTAGAAATTAAAAAGGAAGATAAATGCATAAACTGTGTACCGAATGTAAAAAGATAAATATAACAGATAATATAAAATTACATTTGAACAATGTGCATACACACACACACACAAGATAAATAACCTTTAAAATTTCTAAAATAAAAATTATTCATAAATAAAAAAATACCAAATTAAAATTACACTACTAAAGTAGTAATAATATATATATATATATATATATATATATATATATATAATTATTTTAAAAAATATAATATAAATTAAACTTTTATGTTAAAAATTAAGAAAAGCAACTTTTTTAAGAGTCACCTAGACTTGGCTAGTACCCTCCTTTCAACTCCATCCTTCTAGTCATTTCTAGCACTAAATTCCAAGCATGTTCAGAGGAACAACTCATAAGCACTTGGAGAAGCCTCCCTTTAAGGACTAGCTATTAAGACAATAGAACCAAATCACTTGAGTACTCCACCAAAAATCCCATGCTACTCAATGTGCAACTTAGGCTCCCCATAGTACCAAACTCTATACCATAGCTTTGTCCCTAGAGTTGATATCCCAGTGGCTGACACTCCATGACCCATCACTCAGCCTTTCTGTCCCATCCCTTTGTAGGTAGGGCTTTCCATGTCACTAGCAACCAGCTTTGATACCAATTGACAAGCACTTGGGAAACTTACCCTTGAAAGCAACATGTCAAGGGGGACAGAACCAAACCACTTAACTACACCAAATATCTCATCATAAATGATGCAGGATTTAAGCACCCCATATAACCAAGTCCATATCACACACTTTCTCCTTCCTATTCAAAACCAACTCCAACCTCAACCAAGACTGTTGCTATCAACCTTTGCAGCCTCTCTAACTTGACTTCCACCATGAAATTGAAAAGATTTACAGGTAACAGAGCAGAGTCCCAATGAAGATAGAAATAAAGTTCCAAGGGTTGTTTGCAGATGGACCTCTTCTAAAGATATCCTTGTGAGTTGCACAAAGGGATCATCCAATACCCCAAATTCAACACTTAAGATCATGCAACCGTACCAGAATTAGTTTTTTAAGGAAATCAGGTTTGTAGCTTAGATAAAAACTTGTGAAATTGAGTAATCATATGAGGAATATCANAAATTTGAATGCAATGATGTAAGTAGCACTGACTTTTCAAAACTTCTGCAAGAGTGCAGTGGTTAAACAGAAACGAAGCCAGACTGATGTGGGATCACCAGAAATGAGAATTAGGCACTTGGCTGTTTTGTTGAAATACATAAAAATTGCGTTCATCCTCTAATCAGAAACCTGGGTTTTCTATCCAAAAATATAAATTGCTACAAAACCTAGAAAAAGGTTCATCCTTACACAGCATCATGTGTAAAAACAAGATTTTCCCTGTGAAGCATAGCAGCCGATATGGCCACAGTTCTCAAGGATACCAAATTGCCAGTAGCTTCATNACCAATAAAAACAACAATATACGAAACAAAACTGGTAGAGGCCACAATATAACTAACCACCACTTCACCACTATAGTGGTGCAATCATGTTTGATTGATAAGTATGAATATTAAGATCAGATTTTAAGGATCTTCTCGAACTAAGATGAGAAGATCTACAAACAGTAATAATTAATACCAAAGAAGGATGATCGTTGCATCTTAAAACAAAAGAGAACATACTAGTCAGGCAAATAGTTCGATCCAAGTCATGAGAAAAACTNTAGAGGAAGAAATGCTTTTAAACCCAGAAGGGCACTACCCATGAAACTTTGAGAAGCAAAGATAGATGCGTAAGAGCTAAGACCATGTCCACGACTGTTGTTGAGTATAAGCATAAGCATGACCTTTATAACTAGCATTAATATGTAAAGCTGCNAAAATTGAAGCTATGAAAAAGAACAATCTAGCCAGTTTACTAATGCTTACAATAAAACTTTGTTACATGGAAACTTTATATTGAATCAGGTCCAACAATATTTAAGAAATCACTTCGTTCAAAAGTTCAAGCTAATACATGAAAAAATTCAAAATTTTTCAAGACCAATCAAAATATGTTTAACTTATGAGGTACTTTTTCAAACCAAAAGGAGCAGATTTACAAATAGTAATAACCAATGAAGGTCCTCTAGTTCATTCCTTTAAAAACAGTATTTTCCATTAATCAGTTCCGTCAACAGGACAGGAAAATAATTTGGCCAATCATAAGACCATAGAACAATCCGACACTACACCAAAAGAATAAAAAGGACAANTTATAGACCATCTAAGCATGCAGTTGAATAAAATATACACAAAAAGTTGTTGCTTTACAGAGTATATGAGGAAAAAAAGAAAGCCACGNACCAAGACTCCAGGAACAAAGCCGAGGAGAATTATATGCCTTGAAATCCCCGAAATGCATAACCAGTGACATAATACAACATAGATGNAAATAATTTATTTTCTCACATCCAGCATCAAATTTGACAGTACAACATGGGCAAAGGAATAACCATGACAATATGGAAACTTAAGAAGTACGAACACAGAGAAGCCATAAAACACCGCTGCACTCGAACAAAACCCTAATTCCACTCAAACAATTCAAAAAACGAAACCCCAATTCCACGAAAAAAAATTGTAGAAGTAAACTCAAAATTAGCACAAGAAAAAAGCTCTGCAGGTACCTAACGCAGCTTTTCCTCATCAATACTAAAAGACAGACTAAAAGTAATTCATGCCAAAACATTCTCCCTCGTCTCAACAACCTAAACAAAAAACCCATTTTCTAGNGATGCAAATCATCAAACGTATTGGAAACGAGAACCTGCAAATTCTACTGCAATTCATCAAATTAAGGTTCANGTGTTCCTCAACTAACAAATTGGAAGAACAATTAATAATCTAAACCACACCACAAACAACGAAGGAGCTACAATCGATATCGAATAGTTTAGTAGTAGTAGTAGTAGAGAGAGAGAGAGAGAGAGAGAGAGAGAGAGAGAGTACCTTGGAGAGAGAGATCGAAAGAGAGGGATGAAGATGAAAACTCAAAACAGGGATGTGCCTGAAATTGAAACACCCACAATCTGTTCGTTTCTCTTTTCTATTCCTCCTAAAATATTTTACTGTTTTCTTTATTCGGGTATTAATATGTTTATTTCTTCACCAAAGGACACTATCAATCATAAAAGTATTTTTAGTTCCTCTATGCTCTTTTCTCACAAATAATTATCAAACTTAAGAATATTAACTGATAACAATTTTTGCATATAAGTAAATCAAAATGTTATATTCGGTGGACCACTTATTTTAAGTTAAAATCTTTTAATTTTAAGTCAAAGGAATTTGCAGATAAGTATTTGTTTCTATATTAGAAATATTACAATTTAAAAATATTAAATTTATTATTTTTTATTAACTATTTAAATATTCTAAGTTTATTTTATATATGTAAAAAGGCCATTAGCAAAACTAGTTAATATTTTTTTATTTAAATATTTAATAATATTTTTATTTTATTAAATGTAATATTTAATTAAAATTATTTTCAATTCCTTAAATTATTTTAAATTCCTTAAAATAAAAATTATTTACTCTGTCTTTGCAAATCATTTCAAAGCCTAAAGGAGCAATCAAATATTTTAAAAATTGTAAATAAGTGTAACTTTACTCAAATGAGTTTATTAGAAGTTATTTTATATAGATATTGCAGTAATTAAAAAATATTTAATAAACATTACTAAATACATAATTGACAACTTAAATTTTGAAATATATAATTAATATTCAATTGTGTTATCATATTATTTATATTCTCTTTGTTATTCTTAAATCGCCTTTCTCTTATCGTCATTACGATTACCACCAGGTTTCAACCTGCTTTCATAATCAAGTATATTGGTCAACAGGGTTATGTAAACTTTAAGGAAACAAATTACACTATAACAGTTATTTGAATTTAATAGATTTTTGAAATATAACTAATAATATTTTTTGTGTATTAAACAAAGTCAACAAAAAAAATACAGATTTATATTATAAATTCATAAATTTCCTTAATGCATGTGAAATTCATTACCATAAACAGTGCTTGTCCACCTTCCTATCCATAAAAGCAGTAACTAACTAGCCACAAAAGCAAACCAGTAATCACCAATTGACATCTCAAACTGATAGCCACAAAACCAAACCAGTGATCACCAATTGATATCAAACTGATAGCCACAAAATCTTGAGTTACTGAACTCAATCAAGGTAAACCTTGATATCAATCCCATTATCAATGAGTGATTGAACTACAGCTCTGATTTTCCCTTCAAACTTGTCCCTTTCCCTTGGAGTGTAGGAAGCAGTGTAAACATCAGCTTCTCTTGCTCTTTCAGATAAAATCTTACCGACGGATATGCATGCTGGTATGTCTGACCGAGACCTAAGAACAGCTTTTATGTCCTTGGAGTTGGTACCAGCAACTGCAACCTGTTTGCTTGTCACCCTGTGAGTAAGTGAAGCTGATACAAAGCGTTTTGAGATAAACACATCAAGTGTAAACGGCTCCATGTACGCAATCGTTCTTTGTTTGAAAGATATGTGCTTGTTTGGATTCTTTGACTTCTTCCCTTTTTGGTATGTGTAAGGTCGGCTATTGTCATCATCAAGGAAATCCTCTACCCCAAAAAAGCTTCTAGGTGCCATATCTGCCTGTATAAAAGAAATGAATTAAAAATGAGTATTAATACTACACAAATGAGTATAAAACTTTATAAGCTTCAGGATTTCATACTTTGTTTGAAACTTAGCATCTGATAGTCTAATTTATCTATGAAAGGAATTATTTCAATTAGAGGCAGTAACGCCCATCACACCATATTACTTGAAACAAAATGAAACTGAAGTGTTCATTATCATTTGTTTTCGACACATATTTGAACGGTTTTCTCCCATATGTTGTACTCAAAGTCTTATTCTTTATAAACCAATGAAGTTGCCCCCAAAGTCGGAAACTTAAATCAAGATTCAACCAAACTCTACAATTTATTAAACAGACAAATAGGAAATTCTACAGAAATATATTGAAAAAATAATTCAAATTGTGCTTTGAAAGGTAATATAAGAGACTTTACCCGTCCATTGTGGAACAAGCATGAAGGCACATATATCAAAGGCAAAACTCTGTTTCCTTCAAAAGCATAAGCACTGGTTCTGCATGTCCTGCCAATTATTTGTTTCAACATGTTTCCCGGAACCCTATATCCCCTCCTAATTAGCTGAAGCTTGCTATAGCCTATGGAGCACAGGATTGTATTGGTGTCTTTCTAAGGTCGTTTTAAGTTTCGACGTTCTGCTTTGAGTAGTCCTGGACTTCTGAGCTCTCACTGCACCCGTATCCTATCTCTTGTCTGTCCTCCTCAAAGATTGGGCTACAAATTAGTGAGTTGGGTTATATTAGAGTTTATGCGTGCTTTTACTCTTCTCTTCTTGACATTTTGGATTGTTGGGGCTCACTTTAAGTCCAACATCTTTTATGCAAAACATAATACATATAATAGATCAACTCAAGTGTAATGATACAAGTATAATAATATTAGAAAAGTATAAAAGAACTATTAAATAATATGATCAACTGATAACAGAAAAACAGTAAAAAAATACGAAAATTATTTATAGCATAATATAGTACAAATATTTTAATATAGTATTAAATTATTATATTATTGACCGATATTTTAATACAGTTTTATACAAGCAAACTCTTACAAGTTTACAATTCTAGTGTACGAGACAGTTTACGAAGCTCTAACCACGGTATGTGTAAACTCTAATAACAGATGCACTTTTTCATGGGTATTTAATTACTTTGAGAAGAAAAGATAAAAGCTTAAGAGTTAAGACCATGTCCACAATATATTCATATATCTACCCAAATACCTAAACATTTTACCCTGACAACAAAAAACACTATCATCAAAAACAAACCAACCCCACCGGAATTCGCATTGACAACTAACTTTCTTCGCACCAAAGCATTAATGTAAACATTTTATCAAACACCTGGTGACCAGAACACAAAGCACGATCTTGTCACACAACACGCAAAAAAAAAAAAAAAAAAAAAAAAACCATTTTCCCCTTAAACTAATCTAGTTACTAAGTGGTCCTATGACCACTCCGAGCCTTTAACCAATCTATCAAAACCATAACGAGACACCGTCTTTGAAGCTAATAATCACAAGAGGAAAGTGAAAACCAACAGTATTAACAAACAAGTCAGAGCCACTGTGTTTCTCCTTCGGATCTCTATTCTATCCCTCCTAAAAATTTAGCTGTTAATTTTTCAAAAAATAAACCAAATATTCCCAACTTGAAATTCCTGTGAAACTAAAAGCTTCCTTCTTATCACACACCTCTTAAGGGAAGGACAACAACTTTAAACAAAATCAACAATTTCAGAATTACCGCATACCACCACCCAGTCCCCATACCCGTGCAACACAGTTCTCACCTGAACAGAACCAATACTATAATTAAAACGACAAAATAGAAACTCCCAACTCCCTACTCAGTTTCAGCATCTCAAGACAAGACACGGAACCATGACCTCACAAATATCCCAAAATTCTATTGAATGCCAACCCCCAACAAACAAGAGACACGTATACATCCATCACAACGTATATTCTCTATCGAGCCACTCAAACAAATAAGCAAACACTTGGTGTGCAATGAGAAACTATGCTACTCAGAATCCATCATATTTCATACACTTAGTAGCCAAACAAAATAAGATACCAAGCGAAACGAAGGGCTCCGGAAAGAAACTTACTCAGTGAACAAAGGGAAAGAAAATTGAAGTTCTGTTCGCAGCTGAGTAGAGAAGCAAAAAACATGTTACTCGTTGCTAACGACCTCTTCAGGGTTAAGATGAGAGACATAGACACAGAATTTTCATACGATAAAAAAAATTATAGAATTTGAGAAAAATAATTAATGTCAACAATTAAAAAAAAAAATACTAGTTTATATTATGTAGAATCATACCAACAATTTTTAAAAGAAACATGTAATTATACGAGAAATCATTTAAATAATTTATATATTTGATCATATTTTAATTATTTTTTATTTTTAGTTATTCAAAATTCATATTTACGTAAAAAGGAAAACATTATAATTATAGTGTGAGGTAGTCTTGTGTGAGAGGAATGTTTATCTTCACTATTCTTTTTTTTTTTAATATTAAAAATTTAAAATATAATTAAAAGTAAAATAAAAATATAAGATGTATGTATAACCGGGAATATTATATATTGCTATAAATAATTTAAATATGCGTAAACATTTTTTGTAAATTTTTTATTATAAAAAGAAATAGTCTCTTAAAAACTCTTTATTAAGCATATCCAATTTAGTTTTATAAAAATTAAACCTAAATCAATGCCCAAATAAAACACCCTAGTCATTAAGGTAATAGAACTTTACCTAAAATTAGTGTTTATCTATTCATTCATACTGTCATATATTTTAATTTATTATTATCAGGATATTAGTTATTTTAGTATGAAAATATAATTTTGAATTTAATGTGTTGATGGATTAAACTAATCATTTTAATATGTTTCATTAATAAATTATATTTTATTATTGTTCACTCTAAGTTCTTATATATTTATAAATCCATGTTAAGAAATTTTGTTTATATTCTAACAGGATTTATAAAATGTAATATACCTGAAGCTATTATGTGGACACAAGCAAGGATACCACTAAATAAATAAGCAAAAGTCTAAAAGAAATGTTTAAATGTGAATTTAGTCCATTATTTGGACATAAAATTAAAATTTATTTTTATTTTAAACTTAAATATATTTTTATTTTTAAATTTTAAAAATAATAAATATAGTTATTTTAATATAATTATGTTAATTCTTTTTATATGATAAACAATATCATAAGTTAACATTTAAATTAAAACATGTCACATAAGTCAAAAGCCATAGAATGGAAACATTTCTAGGAAGTAAAATTATATTTATATATTTACTTTTTGTTGATAACATGATAAGTCAATGACATCAAAAATACAGAAATAGAAGTCTGATTTCATCAGACATTCTGCACAAAAAACAAGTCGTATATTGATAAATTCGGATCGAAACAATCGTCCATTTATGAAAATTCAACTAAGTCAGTTTGACAAACACCATCCATACCCAGAGAAAAGTAAACAGTGAAGAGTGTTCTTGCAAATTACCCTTAATGAAGAAGCTAAGATTCTATTCTCAGCACAGAGAGAATAACCTAAGGCTCTTCTCAACTGAGTGTGACAAAGATCAAATCTTTAAAAGAAATAAAGTAATAAACAAGATTTTCCCTTTCATCTTTGTCTTCAAGGAATTCATTTATCTAATTCTGAATTAATAACCTGGCATTGCATGAACTGCATGAAAAACTTGTAAGACAGACTGTTATTTAACTAAATGGCTGAACTGGAAGATCCTTGGTTGTTTCAACTAAAAATGGAATTGGCTTTGTTGGTGCTGGCAACCGACCAATGCTATCAACTTTATCCTTTTGCTTTGGAGGAGGTCTAGCTGCTTTAGGCAACAATCTTCCTTTCTTTTCAAACCACTCAGGCTTCAGCAGTGCCCTCAAGCCCAACTTATTGTAATAAACCCTTCTCACAGACCCACCAGCTGCTTCAACTGCTTCCTTAGCCCTAACAGTAACCCTTGATACCTGTAAAATCACTGTGTTAAATTACCCTATGGTATTCAAATTTTAACATTTCCAATTATAGCATAAATCTCAAACTACTACATTTTGTTTGTTTATAGGAACGTAAAAGAAAAAATACAAGGTAAAAGAAAATTAGCGCATAAAAATGTCAAGTTAGACACCCTACACCCCATTGTACCATTTCAATTACCAAGGTAAAAATCTTGATGCGCCTGGGTAGTTTATGTTGCTAATGAAGAAAGAATTTCAAGCCACCATATAACTAATCATAAAATATTTAGCAAAAGAAAGAATGATGATTAATTATGACCATGATGAAATTTAAGAAATTAGATAAAGATAAGTTTAAAAACTGATGAAAAGATATATTTCCAAAGTTAAAACTTAAGAATCAAAAAGCGTGATTATGATCCTCAAAACACGTCTACCCTTCATATAAGGTCTACCTCTAGATGAATTGGCCACTTGATTTGCTCTGAACCACGCCCCATCAATCTCACTCCATCTTTCGATTGCTTCCCAAGTACCCCTGCATCCTATGGTAATAATAATGACCACAAGAATGAGAAAGCACATGAAGCAAAAACCAATTCCAGAAGAACTGAAAAGGTGAGGTAGCAGTTATAAAACCTTGAGTGTCTTCATTGTAATCAGTTCGGAAGAATCTATCTTCCCAGCATTAATAAACTTTGCAATTCTACCCAAACCTATTGGCTGCAGAAAAGATGCATAAAAAATTTAACAATGTAGACATATAAATGGCTGATAGATTATGGGTTTCTGAGATTAAAATGAGAACAACCAAATCAAAATCAACAGAAATTTGAATAAAACTGAGCTACTCAATGGTCATAAATCCAAAGTGAACTCCAACAATCAAGGTATAGAATACCTTACTACATCAACATCAATATTCAAGTATAAACAGTTAAGATATAGGGACAATCTCTTGAATACAATAAAGATATAAACTTTGAAAAACATTTGCTGTCAATGATTACAATACTTTTAGTGAAATCAGACATATATATTCACAGGAAGTTTCAGAATCTTGAAAATAAAATTAGGATCAGAGATATCGCATTAAACATATCAATTTAGCTTCGGTGTCAGGCAATGTTTCCCACCTAATAATTCACTTTTTAAAGTGGGAGAAAATACAAAGAGAGAAACCAATAATGATAACAACATATTGTGTTTGGAATGGGGAAGGGACAGAGACGAAACGAGAGCAACCTTTACAGGTCTATCGTAGAAGGAAAAAAGGGGCTAATTTGTAATTAGCTGTAACCAGGTAGTTACTTATGTGGTTTTGGAGTAAGAACCTAATAAATAGGTCCTAATTTGTAATTGGGATTTTTAGCTTTTGTTTTCTAACACTGGTGAATCAGGTTTTTTCAAAGTGAAAAGGAGAATGCTCCTTTTGGAGGTAATATGGTTTACCCTGTTGCTTTGATTTTTATGAAGAAAAAATGTTCCTTTTAGTCACACTATTTTGTAACAGAGAAAGTAATATGGTGTTAGGCCTTCTGTTTTTGGATCCCAACAGATTGATCCTACACACAAACTCACACAAAGGTTTAGTTAATCTTTCAATAACATAACTGCCTCAGAGATCTTAGATCATCCTTGCGATTGCGATAATTGAAAATTGCATCCAAATGTTATGGATTGTGCTCCGAAAGACAATTGCTATATATCCCATGTTCATTGGTAGCTCCAAATACTTGAGTTGCAATCTACTTTGAAAGACCCCTATAGCACTATTGCACAGCAGAATTTCTCAAATCCATGACTGCAACTCTGTCCCTGTTGCAACTACTATTGTTGGTGTGGTTGTGGCACGAGTCCTGCATCTTCTTGTCATCTTTGACAAGTCGTCAGCCTATTGAACTTTTGACTAAATATCATGATAATTTTATGTTTTATTTTTACTTGTACGCATAACTAAATTTTTTAACATATATATTTGATAAAAATCATTTATTCTAACTGTGATGTGACTTCTGCTATAAGCTCGCAAAGCTATCCACTAGATGATATGACAGGTTATTGGCTTTCTGCCATTTTTCACAATTTGTACCTAATAACATTAAACACCATAACAAAAAGATTGGCATCAGACACAAACTGTCTTTTTCTCATTTTTCTCCATTATTCATACAATATTAAAGTTCCAGTCTAGTGGGAAAGAATGCATTTTTAGAAACAAAAACAAACTTGACCAAGTGCATTTGGTCCAAGAATCAATTTTACCAAGTTCAAGTATTTTGGTTTTCCATATGTTCTGCATTATACAAAAGTAAAAACAATAAATATAAAGACGAAAACATACCTGAAAAGTGAGGCTAAATGGGTTCTTGAAGCCACGTTTGGGTACTCTTCTTCGAAGAGGGGTCTGGCCTCCTTCAAAACCCAATTTTATACCTTTTCTAGCTCTCTGACCCTTGTGACCCCTCCCAGCAGTCTTACCCTTTCCAGACCCAATCCCACGCCCTTTCCTTGTTGGCTGCTTCCTAGGAACCTTATCTCTCAAATCATTCAAGCTCAGAAGACTGTATGCTCTAAAGCCTTGAAAATCTGGAAATTCATAACAACTAATTGATCGATGAGCATTGGGAGAATGAGGGAGCTGAAAGGGTTGAAATTGGATAGATGGGCATCTGAGTATGGGTTTGCTATGAGTTGAGCTTTTGATGATTGACGTTGAGAGAACAGATAACCTTCGTCTAATCATTTTTTTTCTACTCTATTCTTTCACTAACACAAAATCAGTGTTAATCTCCAATGGCAACAGCTTCAAACCTTAGGAGAACCAAAACAGAACAATGTCAGAAATCAAACTTGGAGAATAAAGCCAAATGAAACCCAAGCTACCAGTGAAACGAAAGTTCAGGCTACATACTAAATTTAAATGCCAAAACATGAAACCGGCCTTACACATAAAACAAAAACTGAAAACTAAGAGAATGCACCCACAAAATCACACAAACCAGAAAACAGGATGGAAAAAGGGACAACTCACAAAATTAGGCAATAAACCAAATACCACATAAGCACTGATCATAGCTAAACATTTTACCCAACAAAAAAAAACACTATCAACAAAATCAAACCAACTACACCGGAATTCGCATTGACAACAAACTTTCTTCCCACCAAAGCAATAACATATTGCACATGACAGTCAATCATTTTATCAAACACCTGGTGACCAAAACACAAAAACACGTAAAAATAAAAATACCCATTTTCCCCTTAAACCAACCTAGTTACTAAGTGATCCTATGACCACTCCGAGCCTTTAACCAATCTACCAAAACCAAAAAGACATCATCTTTGAAGCTAATAACACAAGAGGGAAGCCAAAACAAAAAGCAATAACAAACACCCTTTTACCCGCCCTTGTGTGCAATGTTGAAAAAAGCTAGAATGGGCTTCAATGGCGTGTTCCTAAACCAACAAATTCGAAGAGCAATTAGTCATATAAACCACACCACGTAAACGAAGGAGTTACAATTGAAAAAGCAAGCACTTACAAAGAGAGAACCAGAAAGAGAAAGATAGAGTACCTTAAAGAGATATCAAAAGAGAGAGGTGACGATGAGAAAGCACAGAGATGTGACTCAAATTGAAATCACACACAACAACTCAGACCTCTGTGTTTCTCCTTCCTATGTTATTATGTCCCTCTTAGAATATTTAACTTTTTTTTTTTATTATTCGGGTATTAATATGTTTATTTATCCACCAAAACTAAATATCTGTATTTTATTACGGTCTTAAAAGCATTTAAAATTTCTCACGTAAAGAATAATCAAAACTAAGATTATGAACAGATAATAGTTTTATATGTAAATAAACAGTTGTAAATATAAGTAGGTATTAGTTAATTAGATTCACCTTGAGTTTTACTCAAATTATATTAACGAATTTAAAAAATCTTCTATTATAATTTAAAATTAACTTAGTTCACTTAATAAAATAATGTTATTATTTTTGTATTATTATTATTATTATATTTAGAAAAATTATACATCTAATTCAAGAGATTTTTATTTTTTATAATAAGGTACAGTTAGGTAAACTAATTCGTTTTTAACTCGATTTACAATCATAAGTCATATGAATTAATTTAATTCACTTTAACACTCAATAAGAAAATTGATTTAAACAAACTTGTGAGAAATGTAAATTTTAAAAACAAAAGTGCACAGCAGGATAATATTAAAGTAAAACTACATTATTTTGTATTAGATGGGTTTAGGCAAACGTTTAAAAAAATACATTTTTTTCAAACCTATTTAAATTATAAGGATAAATTTAAGTGGTTTTATTTGAGTATTAATAAATTTTTATAGTTTTTTTATTAAGAATATATTATTTAATATCTTCTATTAACTGAGTGATGGATAAAAGTTTTAAATGTGACTTTTTTTTATTGAAAACATGTTAGATAACAAATTTATTATTTTTTATTGACTTTCACGTCATTGTCTATAGCAAGTAAATGATTGTTTTGTTACTATTAATGGATTTGATTTTTGTTGTTATTTAACACATTTTTAATAAATGTAATAAATATAAGGATTTAGAAAATGGTATTGTAGAATCGGTAGTGTTTTAACAACAAGATTCGTTATTTTAATATTAAAACATTAAAATATAAATAGAAATGTGATAAACAAATTTTTAAAAATACTTTATTTCTTATTTAATTTTTTTTTACTTTTTTAATTTTTTTAAGTCATATACACTTAAATCATTTTTTTTTGAAGATCTAAGATTATTAGTGTGATTTTTGTGACGAGTTTTTCATTTTTGTTTGATCAGTTTTTTTATTCAAGTAAGTTGATTTTTTGTTCCTTTTATAGGTTCAACCTCCCTTGTGTACACATGTCTTTAGAGTTATCTATATAATTCTTTATTTGATTAGTGATTATAACGGTATGATTTGATAATGTTTTTTATGTTTGTATCTGAAGATATAACATTGTGCGAGAGTTAAGGTATTGAGTTGTCTTTGAGCCTCTTGAGCAAGTTTTTTAATTGGAAAATGATATATGAACAACAGTTTTCAACAACATTTAGACACATTGCAGGTGTCAAATGTTGATTGGTCCACGTTGCAAAGAGAGAGAAAATTACAAATTTGTGAAGATGAGCTGAGATGTTGACGCGTGGCAAAGAGAGAAAAATTTCATTTATTCTGAAATCCTTTCCAGATTCAAATTTCGAACCACATTTCGCACCACATTTCGCAATCCCCTTTCGCACACCCATTTCGCGACCCCGACGACCTCTGACCATCTCGTGCTCTTCCGGGAAGATTGCCGTCGCACTGCGCCCTTGCCGGACACCGTCCGCCCATCCGCCGTCTTCCATCCACCAAGAATCGCGGTTCGATTGAGTCGACGGCAGAACCGTAAACCCTAATCCAGGTGAGTCTTCACTTTTTAAATTCATTGCAAAAATTTCTCATGTGTTTGAGTTTGTGGAGTTTTTAAATTGCTTTTTTGCTTTGTGCAATGGGGGAAGGCTACATATAATTATCCTCCCTCGATGCATTTGTGAAGTGAGGAGCTTCCACGACAGGGGTTTGTAGGTTTTATGAATAATATTTGGGGTTTGGCATGGTTGAAAGTCAAGATCTCTATGTTATTTATGAGTACGCATCACAATCTTGAGTTTTTCATAATGTCATACTCGTCCCTAAGATACTCATATATTTGAGCATACTTAGCATCCCTCCAAGCAATTTCGGATCTGATTAATCAATCCACAATAAAACATTAAGCAAATCTTGTAATTGTTGACTAGGATGAATTATTCTAAATACCAAATATTTGAAATCTTTTCGGATACTACAACAACAAAAGTCTTTTCCAACTAAGTGGGGTTGGCTAGGGGATATACTATGATAAGAAATTTTCCATATATTATTACATCAGTGGGGTTGAAAACATTTATTGTTTTTATTCAAAGGATTGAAAACCGCCTACCCACCTCCAAAAGCAATGAATGCAGGTTAATTTTTTTGTTGTCCCCAAGATTGACACATTCTGCTATCCTTGAATATGTAACTGATGGGTATTGAGAATGTTGAAAAAATTTATTGCTTTGTTGAAGGGATTGTAACCCAACGGACCTCAACCCAATGTTGTGAATGCAGCCTAATTATGACCCCATTTGAATTGTGTTTGACGGGTTTTTTTAGGGACTTATCATCAACACTCCTCATTCTTTATATAAATGTTTAACATGCAGGCCTCTGCAGAATTAAAAGAGGCAAATATTTAGGTTTTGCATTTTGAATGAATGGTTGCATCAACCTCGGTGGGAACATCAACAATCTTGTGGAAATTTGGATCCATCCACTTAACTCATNGGGTAAGGATGTTNTTNTTAATTACTTAACTTTGATGAATGTTACCTCATGTAAATTACAACTTGTTCAGGACTTTGGATACGTGGATAGGCACTTTGTTGTGGCATTTCAAAATGAATTAGGACCGACTTGGTCGTTGTTGGACAACAATGGTCACACCCATGTTGTCACTTATAACATGGATACCATCCATCCTAGAATAACTAAAGGGTGGGCTGAAACGAAAATGATATACCCTCATAGGTTGGATGATGCACATATAAGCTTCGAATATGTCGGTAATAACAATTTCAATATCACAATATATTTTGGTGCTTGCTCCAAAGAAAATAGGGAATCATTCATTCATGTTTCTACCACATATCCTGATACGTCTCTGTTTGCGGTGAAGTTGACAAAATCACAGGCACAAGGAAGTCATTTGGTACGTGATGAATACAAATTTTTTTTTTATGAAATCATCACAAAATTGACGTCATTTGATTTATATTTGTTATTGGACAGGACTTGCAAATTGCATTTGGAAATTTGGTCAAGACCAAAGGATTGACAGAGGTCTTCCTCCTTGGACACAAAGATGGAGTCTTGTGCAAAGTTTTACTCTCGCAAACACACAATTCAATCAAGTTTGGAAAAGGATGGAAGCAATTTTGCACAGAATATGGCTTGAAGGAGGGAGATGTTATCGTGTTCGAGGTTGAAAATTGTGCAATTGATGATTTAATAGTTGAAGTTTATATTAATGGATGTTCGTGTAATGTAATAGATCCAATTTCAATGTAAACCACAAAGTACATCATGAATTTAAGGTCATGTTTTTCATTATTTATGTTTGAATGAAAATGAAAGTATTACTTCTTTGTCTCAATTACGGAGGTATTTCTAACTTTGTTTTACTTCAAAGGTATATTATTCTTATAATAGTAATTAATAATTTATGTCGAACATGTATTAAAATATCGTTTAAAGGTTTTTTTTATTACCTTTCATATGAATTATAGTAACATCACTCAAAAACCAAAAAATTACGTCCTTCCATACATAGGGAATTTTTAATCAATATGTTTTGAATGTGTTTTATTGTTTAAAAAGAAAAAAAATTAATTACTCACAAGTAATAAATTTGGTTTAAAATATGGAATTTAAGTCTAAATTTTGTCTTCAAATAATGAAATATAAGTTCAATATTTTTAAGGGGGACTATAGTTCGAATAAGTGGGTACGTGTGTTACGAGTTTTGCACACAGGGGTTCATTGTCTTATCACTTCATCTTTCAACCTCAAAAACATTTATTATCCTGACCATTACCATGTTCTTANCATCTTTCAACCTCAAAAACATTTATTATCCTGACCATTACCATGTTCTTAAGACAAGGACACATTGGTGTCATGCTAATATCAACCCAAGCCCCCAAGTTATGAAGTTAAACAACATAAGTAACTTTATAAAATCAAGTGGGACTATAGCTCGAATAAGTGGGTACGTGTGTCACGAGTTTTGCACACAGGGGTTTATTGTCTTATCAATTCATCTTTCAACCTCAAAAACATTTATTATCCTGACCATTACCTTGTTCTTAAGACAAGGACACATTGGTGTCATGCTAATATCAACCCAAGTCCCCAACTTATCAAGTTAAACAACATAAGTAACTTTATAAAATCAAGTGGGACTATAGTTCGAATAAATGGGTACTTGTGTAACGAGTTTTGCACACAGGGGTGCATTAACTTGTATATTCATCTTCTAACCTGAGAAAAATTGTGTATNAAATGAATATTACGTTAACACTTTTGCACACAGACCTTTTATAAATTTTGTAATGCTCCACTACCTTTTTGATAAAGATTTTGCACTTATAATAACCACCAACANTATNAACAACAACAATTTTCATATTCAACAACAATTTTAAACAACATTCCAAACATAATCATTTTAAATCAAAAGTACATTGGGAATTCTAGTACAAGTTAATGAAGTACTCATTTTTTCTTGTAACATTTTCGGTATAGGGAGTTCTTCTTGCCAGACTCTTAATCCGTTTTCGAGGAGCAGCTTTCATCCGGTCATACATCGTGGTTTGTTTCATTTCAATACCACCATCAACCATCGGGGTTTGCTGATCATCTTGAACCGGTGTGCTTTGCAAATGACCTTCACTTCCAAAAAATGGTTGTTCGACAAAATCTTCACTCTTATCTTCATTGCTGGCCTCAACCGACTTCTTTAATTTGTCAATACTAGTTCGCATGTCGGCAACAACTCTTGTTTGTTCATCTACAATAGAAAATAATTTCTCCATTTCTCCTCTATTTTGCTTGNAATATGGAAAACCATGTTTTTGCACAGCGTCTTTGACCACCCCATAACTAAGCTCCTCTTTGGACACACCAACATCAACAACAACCTGTAATGTCATTAACAAATTTCGTGTAATAAAACATCAAATATTAAATACATTGCATCAACACACTCCTCTAACGAACGACTACTCACCGATCCCTTTGCCAATGCAGTTGCTATAAACTTCTCCCCAATATTGATACCAATCCAGTTCAACAACCTTGGGAATTTAGTGATTCGGGTACTGTACATTGACTTTGATGTAACGAAATGATGACAAAACCAAACCTGCAAATTAGAAATCAAATAACCTACAAAATTAAAATGATGGTAAACAATAATAAATCATTGTCTTTAATTAACAACTACAAAACAAACATGTACCTGCAACAGGTAAGCACATCCTTCAACATGGAAATTACTTCTAGTANTATCATTCTTCATTGATGTTGAAACATTACAGACACTTTGAATAAAGTAATGAAATACTAAACTGCCCCAAGTGTACTTACCCAAAGAACCCAACTCCGAAACAAGGTAAAAAATAACTGGAAATACTAGTCCACTCCTATTAGGAAGCAAGAACTCTGATATCCCAACCAATATATACAGGCTGCAAAATTGTTCTACACAAAAATTTTCATGTTCCTCTAACAAAAATTCATAAACCATTTTCACATCTACTTTCCCATCAGGGAAGTAGTCCCTACAAACACAACGATGGCCAACTTTATTTAAATCTATCATTTCACCAACAACAGGCAGCCCTAAGGACATACATACATCAAATTCAGTAAACCCAATAACTTTGTCTCCAATATAAAACCCTCCCATGTTCTCTACCCAACAACCACATAAATGAGCTAACAAATTCCTACCTATTTTAATACAATCTGGCAAAAATAACAACCAACCAAAAACAGTTTTGTCAATGTANGTCTTCTGTTCAGTATTCAAGCGTTCATTCAAAGCACCTATGAAGTTGGTCTTGCAAAAGTGTCTAAACACTAACTGCATAAAAAAAAATACTTACTATTTAAATACATTACAATAGAANACTAATTGTATGCAAATCAAATACAACCCTACATACCTTCTTCCTAGTGTCAGAAGCTTTACTGTGTTCACCCACTTCCTCCATGACACTGAACCAAAAACAATTACGACAATAATTAATGTGCAAAAGAGTTTGGCATCAGCATAGAAAACAAGTTGGCATCAATTGTTTGGTTCAACAGAAAGGAAGTAAATTTAAGGAATGGAAAAAGTAGAAGAACATTACTTATGTTCACTTTATTTTTATTTCAATCAACCAATCTAAATTGATCCGGTCTGTGCCCATTACCAAACAAATACTTTGGGCTTCTGAATTGTGTTTACTAGGTAATAATATACTGATAAACTAATTAAAAAGTGAAACTTTAATCAAACCATTCATTAATATTTAAATAAGTAGAATTTGTAATTGAATCAAGTTCAATAATTTAGGCAAACAAACACACAAACTTATAAACGAAGTAAATATGATTACAACTGACATAATCAATAATGATGAAATCTAGTTCCAAGTGTGTGCATCAAAATAAAATTTCTTGAGACTTTAAAATAATTACTCTGGAACTGTCTGCGAATGCATACCCTTAGTTAACACAAAAAGTAGTTATCAAAAAGATTACAAAGTTTTTGGTTGGAATGACACTAAAGTGAATCCAAGATTTAAATTATAAAACTTCCTGAATTGACTCAAGACAAACAATCTTTAGCTCTACTTCACCATCCATGCTTGGAGAAATTATCTAAAATGAAGAATGAAATTTCACGTGTCTAAGAAACATACAAACCCCTGTGTTGGATGCTCCTAACTTCACAAATGTACCGAGAGGGTACATTTAGTGTTGTATCAAGGATCTCCCTCCATATTTCATAGATTTAACACAATAACAGAAAAAATTGAAATATATCTTAATTATTAAATTTCAGAACACAATGGGAACAGAGAAGACTTAGCATAAATGATTTCGAATGTCCATCAAACATAAAAGATTAAGCACAACTGAATAAACCAACTCCAAAAACTCAAGCACATGATAAATTTTTGCAATGAACGTTAAGAGTGAAGACTCACCTGGATTAGGGTTTAGGGTTCTACCGTCGAGCAAATGGAACCGCGCGATTCTTGGTGGTTGGAAGACGGCGGACGGTGTCCGACAACGGCAGTGCGGCGGCAGTCTTTCCGGTGAGCACGAGAAGGTCAGACGGTGGGGTTCGAAATGGGTTGCGAAATAAGATTCGAAATGGGATTCGAAATGTGGTTCGAAATCCTTCTCAGATTCAAATTTCAGAATAAATGAGCCATTTCTCTCTCTGCCACGCATCAAGATCTTAGCTCATCTTCAAAAAGTTGTAACTTTCTCTCTCTTTGCAACGTGGACAAATCAACGTTTGACACCTGTGGCATGTCTAAATGTTGTTGAAATTTGTTGTTCATATATCATTTTCCTTTTTAATTATATGATCCACGTCTTCTGACTCTTCGCTTCTTGGGATGGACGAATACCAATGTATTATGTGTATCTTTCCCAACAATTGTAACTTTCCTCAACTGTCACATCGTCTCAAATCATGGTCAATTGTTACAACCATTTAATCCATCACTCACAAAGACAGTTAAAACTTCCCTTAAGCGTCCAACATATTTTGCAACAAATCCCTTTATCTATCACGATAATTCAAGCTTGGAGTCTATGTACTGTATGATCGTCCGACTATCCTTGGAACGATCCATGTAGTCAGGAATATCACGACGACCACCCAAGAAGTCGAGTTGTTGTATCATACATAACCCCCTTAAACAATTATTAGATCTTATGAAGATTAACTTACGACAAAACATTATTAGCACGAATTGGACCACAATTAAACCATTAGTAATCCAAAGTTCATCCCAAAATTTATAAATATAAATTTGAGGTAAAGAATTGATTGTATTTATTATGCATTATTTGTTGAACTTGTCATATTTTTACTTATTTTGACATCAAAATATCTTCTACAAACAATTTTCAATTTGACCCAACGATTTAAATGACAAAGGATGATAAAGACAAACATCATAACATATCAACAAATAATCCTAATTATATAACCCAATAAATTCTTACTAATAATTTCTTGTTCCCTAATTTCTTTAGTTTTTAAAAATAAAGTTAAACGTGAGCTTATTATTTCTGCTTTTCACATCTTTAAAATTATTGGTCAAACATCAGTAACTGAAATAATATTTCGTGGTCATGCTTAATATATATTTTTCAAAAATATAAATCCTGTTGTAATTCTAGTAACCAAATAAAAATGACTATGCGACGGATATATAAATCTTTAAACGTATAGGATGATATATTTTACAAAAAATATACATGAAAATTAAATAATTTAATTATAGTATATATGATACTCTATTTTTTATTATAATTTGTTATCACCAGGTGATTATACTTAAAAATATATATATACGAGGCATATATAACAGTATAGATTGGTTTAATGATCTTAAACCTAAGCAGGGATGTTGAATTTTAAAATGTCAATATTTATATATATTTGCTTTTTCCTTTATTCAAATATTTAAGGGTTAAATATGTTTTTAGTCCCTATACTTTGGAGTGATTTTGGTTTTAGTCCCTCTTTCAAACTATGATACAATTTAGTCCTTCAACTTTAGAAAACTCTGGTTTTAGTCCTTTTTACCAATTTTTTTTTAACTTTATTTGTTGTTTCAAACGCGTTTCTTAACATTGAAGCAAAAATGTGTCAAACAGTGTAAACAATCCAAATGCTACAATAAAACGTGCTTGAAACAAGTTAAAAAAATTTGGTAAAAAGGACTAAAACCAGAGTTTTCTAAAGTTGAAGGACTAAATTGTACCATAGTTTGAAAGAGAGACTAAAACCAAAATCGCCCAAAATATAGGGACTAAAAACATATTTAACCCAATATTTAATAATTATATACTCCACTTTTAATTTATTAGGTATTTTTATGTTGATTACGTTTGTTTATGGCATACATGTTATTAGGCATATTGAATTTTTTTAGGACGTTGCAAATATTTCCTCATTCTCACTTTTTAATAATTTTAATTTGTTTCAAAACGATTAATGTTTTCAATTTATAATGCACTACTCATATTTTCAAGTTTATCTTCACAAATTATCTCAGTAATTAATAAATAAGTAAAGGACAAGACTTACCTACCTTCAATGCTATAGGTATTATATTATTAGTACGGGCCTCCAATCAAATTTAAAATTTCACTTTCATATTTAATAAAATTTATGAAAATTAAATTCCAAATTTAATTATTAAAAAGCGACATATTTTAAAATTTTAAAATAAATATAATGTATTTATGAACTAGACTTAGTGAAAAAAAAAATCAGATTCCATCACATCAGATCTCATCCAAATTAGAATCCGGAATCCGAATGCTAATTGTTTCGTTGACGAAAGAACGAACGAAAATTTAACGTTCAACGAATTTTCTTTCTTTCTCGCGAGAAACACAAAACAATTAGTTATACAATTAAGACAAGAATGAACGAATGAATCACCTGGCGTGGAAAGCCAGCGGAACGAGCTCCGAGAGCGGCGTCGGTGACGGCGATGGTGATGGCGCCGGGGAGTTCCGGCAGAGCGGACACGTGGCACTCATCTTCAGCCACTCGTCCACGCAGTCCGCGTGAAAGCAGTGGTAGCAGCTCGGAACGCAGCGTACGGTGTCCTTGGGAAGGTAGTCGCAGAGGCAGATGGCGCAGGAGCCGCTGTCGTTGGGCCTAGGGAGGCGGCCGCTCTCTCCGACCACGATCTTCGGGTAGGCCTCGATGGCAGGCTTTTCCAGGCCCAGGACGACGGGTTCGGGCCCACCGGAGTCGTGAATGCTGTTATTCTGTTCCGTTTGGTCGTAATAAGTGTTGTTGCGAGTGCGAGGAGAGTTTGATTTGAAGCGGACGCAGGCGTAGGAGGCGAGCATGATGGAGGAGATGAGGACGAGGATGCTGACGGCGATGGCAATGCCGTAGCCGAGACCAACGCCGGCAGTGGTAGCGGGGGCGGAGGGTGGCGGAGACGCCGCGAACATGACAGAGAATTAGGGAAAGTTTGGTTGGTTTTGGTTTGGAAGCTTAATGGGAAGGAAGAGTTTAATTGAAAGAGTGAGAGAGTTGGAGTGCGTGATCAGAAGCGCGTTTCGCGGGAAAAAAATTAAATGACTTCAGACAGTGTGACATTGACATTCCATTATAATAAAACCCTAATAATATATTTCTCATATTTTACGTTATAAAGAAAAAAAATATAATATATATATATATATTATATTAATTTATTTATTATTTATTTGTTAATTTTCAACAATGTGAGGGATCTAGGGGAGACATGGAACTTGTTTCATTTGAAATCATAATGGATGAGTTTTTCTTTGATTTCAAGCAAATTATGGGATCTTTATGTGGATCTAGGGATTTGTGAGATTCAAATTTAAGCTTAATAAAAGCTTTAATAAGAAGTTTATTTTCATAATTTTGGTGTAATTTTTAAAGATGAAAAATACACTATAAGGTAATAAAGAACATTGTTATAATAATTTAAATAGTGATATATGATGCTCTAACATTCCAATAATTAATGGTCATCAAATTGACTTTGAAAATATTTATGAAAGAAAGAACACATTAGTCAAAAACTAATTTATCTACAATCGAAATTTAACTTAAAATTATGTGTGAAACGTTTAGGAAAGAGGCAGATCTTAATATAAGCTAAGGTAAGGGGGCTTTTAGTCCTCAACTGTTTTTTCACATATATAAAATAACATATAAATAGAAATTATTTTTTTAAAATTTAATTTATTATATATATTTACTTTCTTTAAATTTTTTGCAAATCTAATTTGTTCCGTCGAAAATATTTTCTAAAAACAATTAACGGGAAGAGGTAATAAAGAAAAATATGATAAATATTTTATTTTATTTTTTTTTGAAATAAAATGTTGATAATTGAGCCAAGTGGTTTGAATGATGAAGTTGAAAAACATAATTTTAATATCAAGTTTAATGGGTAAAACATTATAACCACACTCTTTAACGTTCTTTTAACGCATTTTTATTAATTAAAATTTATTATAAAGTTAATTTTTAATTAAAGATTAATTTATTGATTACCCACAAATATTTCCTTGGAACATTAGGCAAATTGTAAGAATCCTTATTTTCACTTTTTTTTAAAAGAAAAAAAACTTAGTTGTAATAAAATATAAGCAAATTTTTTAAAGCTAAAGAATCAAAGCAAATAGGTAAGGCAAGCTAAACAAGTAAAAGTTGTTTCTAAAATTGATTTGAATGACTGAAAAATTCTTTTTGTTATTTGAATAAAAACTTGGGGGCTTTGAGATTTTTAGGTTGCAAATATGGGTGGGTAAATTAACAAGATTGAAAATTTTGCAAAATAATTTATTCGAATGTTTAATTTGTTATTGTTGTGAATATGTGATAAGAAAATATTGTTGATAATCTACTGTGATAAACTGTTAGTGTTACGAAACTGTGATTAAATTAGTCTATTGATGACAATTGAATAACTGTGAATGAAACATATAGTGTTGATGTTGGAATGTTGTAATAAAGGTGCATAATGATTTATAAATGATGAAAGTTTAGTGAGAAAATGTGATGATGCGAAATTGTGAAAGAGATTTTGTTTGCGATGGAAGACATGTTTATTCAACATGGTCTTGGTATTTAGAGGGTTGAGGCTTTGAATTGAATGGTAACCCATAAGTGATGAAAAAAATAATGTATGATGACAACTTAAATAAGCATATAAAATAAAGAGATTATGGTAATGAAAGTTTATAAATTAAACTTATATGTGTTGTAACATTCTTTATCATTTGTTTATAAATTAAATAGTTATTTTATCCTAAATTTATTATTTGTCATTTTTCTTAAGATTAGAAGAGTGAAATTCTTCTTATTTTTGAATTCTCATAATATCTCGATCTAGTTTTTTTTCTCTGAATAGATGTTGTAATATTTTTTTCTTAAATTTGTCAATCTAATCCGAAAACAATATATTTTTATATTTTTAAAGAATTTCTTACTTAAAAATTTTTTCCAATTAAGAAATTTTTCCAATTTAGATGTAAATTTTAGAGTAGAGAAAGAAAGAAATTAAAGCATTGATGTGGATTTAGTATCTAATTGAATTTTACAACTTGACCGGATGAATAAGAAGTTATTAGAGTAAAAAATTAAAGCATATTGATAGATATATTATATTATTAGATATCTTAGATAGATATCTTATTTTTTATCTTTAGTTAATTTGTTATTATTATTTATTTGTATTTTGGGTTTATCTCATATTTTTTTTATTATAAATACAATACCTTATGTTAACATAAGGGAAATTAATTTTATACATAGTTTTTACTATATTGACTTCTACTTGTTTCAATCTTTTGCGTGTATTTAGTAAACTCATTAATGATACACCTGTTTTTGTTGATGATTCCTCTATGTTGGTATCTCAACATGATGATCACAACCACTCTCATAAGTCAAGAAAATGACGTCACAAGTGTGACCATTGTGGCAAGTCAGGCCATAAGATTGACATGTGTTATACATTACATGGTCATCCTCTTATATATGCTATTGTTGTTTAGATTGCTCCTCATTCGTAATCATCTACTAGGGATCCTCCTTCATCTGTTATTATCGACGATTTTGTTATTTTCAATAATTTTTTCAAATGGTATAAAGATCAACAACCTTCTAGTTTCAGTACATCTATAGCACGGACAAGTACATATTTTATTGGTCTCGCTTCATCTTATTCTCTTGGTCCTTGGGTTCTTGACTCAAGAGCTACAAATCATATTACTAGTAAAAAATCTTTGTTTTCCGCTTTATCTTTTTCTAGATATTTTACCTTTTGTTATAATGGTTGATGGATCTAGAATTTTAACTCGTGGTATTGGGATTATTAATATTTTTCCCTTTTTCTTATCTATTGATAATGTTATTTATGCCTAGGCCTTATTTTAACTTATTATTCATTAGTCATCTAACTTGTTCTTTTGATTGTGTTGTTTTTTTAACAAAGATTCTATTTATTTATAGGACCAAATTTTGAGACAAGTGATTGACATTAGATTTGAGTCTCATGGTTTTTATCATCTTCGTCCTTCTACACATGCTGACACAATTATGAAGTCTTCATTTCTTCTTCTTGCTTAGTTAGGTTATCATTATCTTATCAAATTACAATACCTTGTTCCTAACTTATCCAAGTTGTTCAATTTAGTCTATGAGTCGTGTCAATTAGAAATTAATTTAGAGACATTATAAAGATGATGAAATTGTAATTATTTTTTAGAAAAACTTTGTTAATTACATAAATTTGAAATACTTATGTGTTAAATAATGTATTTTGGAATATGTTAGATTTGAAGAGTAAAAAATATGTTAAAAAAAAAGAAAATATTTATTTTTCTAATATTAAAATTTGTATGAAACTTATTTTGTATAATTATATATACATCATGTAAAGATCAAGAATGGATATTTAAAAAAAATTAAAATATTTAATACAATAAATATAAGTACTTTTTTGATAAAAACTAAACTATTAAATATAATTTTTATTATAAAAAGTCGATTTTAGACCAACTCAATTTTGTTATTAAGAATTGTAATGTGAATCACGTATAATCATTAATCATGCATGACCAAATGATAATTAAGTACTATTAGATGTTTGTTATATAATTTTTTATTGTTAAAGAAAATATAATTGAAACTTTTAATGATAATTATATTTCAAGAACCTCCAAGAACTAATACTAATTTTTATTCACTTGCTCTAACTCAAATTGATCAAATAAAGAGTACTATAAATTACTTTTTGAATGGTTTAAATTAAGAAAAGTGACATTTTAACTATATGTGAAATTGCAAACAATTTTAATTTTAATTATTCAAAAAATAAAAATACTCTTCACCCAATATGACTAATAGAATAACAGTCAATTTATAATTATAGAAATCAGCAATCTAATTTTAACCCGAATAAAAAAATAATCGAAATTGAAATTAATGTGTAGCATGCAGAAGCAGCCAACACCACCTTTTGTTTCATTGGCGGTGGAAAAGAAATTAGAAACCCTTCACCCTCTCGTATATATATATATATATACTTAAGCCCATTTCCCTCGAAATTCTCAACCGTTACTCTCTCTTTCTCTCGCTATTTTCCGTTCTCTTCATCGAACAACTTCTTCGCCGGCGGCGATATCTCCGGCCGCCGCCTCGCGGTTCCCCTCGAATATTCCGTTCATTGCTTCTCATCTTTCTTATGCGCCGTCAATCTTTGTTTGTCCAGGTTCGTGTTTATCATGATCTTCAATTTTATTTTAATTCTCTCCTTTTATTCATTGCTGTGTCCGGCTCCAATTATCCATTCAGGTTCGTGCTTTGTGATCTTCATTTCTTTTGATTACTCAATGCCGTGCCTGATTTATTCGTTCAGGTTTGCGTTTTAATGATATTCAATTATTCCAATTGAAATTATCTTCAGTGCTGCGTGTTTGGATAAATTTTCTCTGTTTTTGTGGCGTTTGAGATCTGTCTGGTGTTTGCTTTTGATTACCTTTCTATCTTTTCGGATGTGTTTTCACGTTTTCAATCAATGCGTCGTAAACAGAGAGCCTAGTTTGTTGAATTAGGGGAATGTGAAGTGTTTTGTTTGAATGTGTGTTTCTGTGTTTATCGCGTTCTTCGTTGAGATTTGAGAAAGATGACGCAATGCTTGAAACTTTGTTTGGACGCTAAGATATAGGATAGAAATTAATCGACACCCTTCTCGGATATTCGATAGCGTTTTTGTTTACCAGCTTGATGTGTGCTTTTCTGGAGATTTTTGGTTGTCGAATGTGTGCCTTTTATCTACTCAACTTTCTAATTTAAAATTTTCGAAGTTTTATATTGATTGTTCCCTAATCTGTTTTTTTATTTATTTATTTATTTATTTTTTATAAGAATGGCATCATGTCATTGGAGTGACTATTATACAATTTAGGCCTTTGTTTTATGTCTTTGCTAAACAGAAAATAAATGAGATACTGACTCACTTTTTACCAATTTCAATGCTAAAAAAAGATCTTGGGATTAATTTTCTGATTTACATCAGTCTCGGATTATTTCATTATTTTGTTTTGAATGAAGAACTTATCTGATTATCTATATATGATTATTTCTTTAGTCCTCCATTTCTTTTTTTGTCTTATCTTTATCAAACTATCTATTTCACGTGGAAGGAGCTTGGAAGGAGAGAGAATTTCTTGGATAACATTTTGGTGATTTAAACGTTTGTTTTTTCAACTACTTTTCAGGTCTTGAATTCATAAAGGAAACTTAATATTTTAAGTTAGTCTTTGCTGTACTCGAAGTTTTGGAAGCTTTTCATAATGAGTGCAGCTGAAGATCTTGTGAACAAAACAGAAGGTGGTGGAAAAGAAAGCCAGGACAAACACATCACAGGTCTTACAGAAGATCCCGTGAAAAACAATGATGGTTCTTCTGTAAATCCTGTAAATCACCAGACAGCAGATGGTGATGAAAATCCTGCAATCGATCAGTTAAAGGGTCCAGTAAATATTGTGAACTACCAAGCTGGTGGGGCAGAAAGACCTGTCAGCGACCAAACAGATGTTGAACGAAATCTTACTAGTGAGCAAGTGGGTATTGCAGGAAATATGGCAAACAACCTAGCAGGTGTTGCAGAAACTCCCTCAAAGGAACACATTGCTGGTGGTGCAGAAAATTCTGTACACAATGAAGCAGGGGCATCAATAAATGGTATGGAGGACGAAGCTGGTGGTGTAGAAAGTCCTATAAACAGCATTGTAGTTGCTGCAGAAGTTTCTGTAAGAACCCAAGCAAATGCTACAGCAAACAGAAAAGAAAATGCAGTCGAAACCCCTGTAGCCTGCAAATCAGATCGCCTTCCTGAAGAAGCACAGGAGATACTGAAATCATTGGCTGGTCAATGGGAGGATGTACTTGATGCAAATGCATTGCAGGTCTTCCCTCTCAAAGGAGCAATGACGAACGAGGTATTTCAGATAAAGTGGCCAACTTCGACAGGAGAAACTTCACGAAAGGTTATTGTTAGAATTTATGGCGAGGGTGTGGAAGTGTTCTTTGATAGGAGTCAGGAGATTGAAACATTTGAATTCATGTCAAAGAACGCTCAAGGTCCTCGTCTACTAGGACGGTTTGCAAATGGTCGTGTTGAAGAGTTTATCCACGCACGGGTAATTTGATATATTTTATAATTTAAGTCCTAATAAAGATGTTCCTCCAATTGCCTGGAGATCAGTTATTATCTGGTCCATGAATGTAAACTGTAGATTTAACGCATTGTGCACAACTTCTTTAAAGTACACCCGCTAGTATAAATGATATGTAAATGATATGTAAAAGTTGAGCATTGTTCCTTTCTTTTTTAATTGACCTCTGTACGGCAGTTAATACTCATATATTTGATGGTGAATTTATCAGACATTATCAGCAGCTGATCTACGTGATCCTACCATTTCTGCTCTTATAGCGGCCAAATTGAAGGATTTTCATGATTTAGACATGCCTGGTGAAAAGGAAGTCCACCTTTGGGATAAATTGCGGTATGTGCTATTTTAACACCTGATCCAGCATCTCCATTAAAAGTGTACACAAAAAAAGTTTATACATGTTGAAAAGGCAATAAGGGACCAGCTCTTTTATAAATTTTATTTATATATTATCTTTTGATACTTCCGTATTTTAGTTACTACTTGATGATTTCTCCAATGTTTCAGAAATTGGCTTAGTGAAGCCAAACGTTTATCATCCCCTAAAGAAGTTGAAGCATTTTATTTGGACACAATAGACAAAGAAATTGCCTTGTTGGAAAAGGAACTATCAGGCTCACACCAAATGATAGGATTTTGTCACAATGATTTACAATATGGTAACATAATGCTTGATGAAGAGACCAATTCTGTGACCATCATAGTGAGTTTCTCTTTGTGCTAGTTTATGGGGGAAATGCTGTAAATATTTAATGTTTCAAGGGTGCTTCTATGAGGAAATAAGTAGTTCTTCTATCATAATTGAATTTCTGGAAGTTTCAATTTTTTTTCATACATGTTCATAAAATCATTTTCTCAGCAGTAGCAATTTTTTGCATCATAAAATGTCTTGTGGACCCAGTTTATTGATATGTACCGAAAGTTATGGATGAATTGTACCTGTCAAAAAGACTAATTGCACAAGGTTACGGGCAATGGTCCAAAAGATTAAGCATGTTTTATGACTATAAGTCCTGCAACTCCCCGCCAAAAAAGTGTGTTTTGTTCCTTGCTTAAAAAATTATTCATACGAATGTGAATTCAGAATGTAATATTCCCATATTTGATATTTGTTGTGAGTTTTAAAAAAATTATTAGTCTCATAATATTTTTCATGTCCAAGAATGTAGTAATACCTTGGTCATTCTTTCCCATAGTGAGGGTTGGCAGCTGGGAACTTTATATTCTCTTAGGAAAATGGGAAGTCATGTTCTAACTCAATTGTAACTTCTGTTTCCACTTTTACTTTTTATATTATCATTATGAATTGTAGAAATATATGTATTTATCCTTGATCAAAAGTGGAAGAAAAGGATCATTATGAAGGAATACCATAACGATGATGGTATTTTATATGTGGGTGCAAAACTTTGGGCGATCATAGTTATAGCTTGAGGAATGTTACTGTTTCTTTATTGCTCGTGCTCTCTTGTATATTTCTTTGGAGAAAAGGAATCTATTTAACTGATGTCATGTATGTATGATATGAGATTGTGAAATCTGAATGATGATATATATCTTGTACTTTTCCTTTGTTTTTGTTTATTTATTTAAATATATAAACTGGTTTATTCTTAGTATTATTTTTAAGGGATCAAGGGACCACAGTCAGCAAATACCATTTAACGACACTTTTTTGTAATAGGACTATGAATACGCTAACTACAATCCAGTAGCATTTGATATAGCCAACCACTTCTGTGAGATGGCTGCTAACTATCACACAGAAGAGCCTCATATCCTTGACTACAATAAATATCCAGGTATTGGGCCATCTGGATGCTATTTTACTTGCTTTCGTTCATTTTTTCTTTTTTTGTGAAAAAATTACTTCTATTTCAATGGTTCTCTTGACAGATTTTGAGGAGCGTAAAAGATTTGTGCTGGCATACTTGAGTGCCTCTGGTAATGAATCACTTCAAATCACTCTATGATGTTAGAAGATTGTATTGCATTGTAGTTCTTTTGTCACTGAAATTGATTGATTTATATTCTACATCAAAACATGAAATGAAAAATTGGTGTTTGCTGTTAGTTTGCGGATATTGATGAGCTATTTGATGATTGGATTAACCAAGTTGTATCATTCAAATTAAACAAACTGTAGAGAGATCAATCATAAATATGTCCTTGTTTTTTATCACCTGTATAACCATGCATCTCCTTAAGGACTGTAATTATCGTGTCATTTGCATGAAATCGTGGATCTTGAGTGCAGGTCAACAGGGCAGTGACATTGAAGTGGAGCAACTACTTCAAGAAATTGAAAAGTATACACTTGCAAATCATCTATTCTGGGGCGTTTGGGGAATAATCTCGGTATATTCCATTTCTCAGTTTATTTTTGGTTTAAATTATGCTCCTTAGCAGTCTCGGATGCGTGTAGCCGAGTCCTTAGAGAGGGAGAAGTTATTCCATAAAACCGTTTCCATAAATGTGCCCTATTTCAATAAATATAAACATTATGGGTGGACTGCTGAAAAAGTGGCGGAATTTTTCCGATGTGTGCATTGTTTTTGTTGGTAGTGTTTATCATCATTACAGCTGGTGAAACTTTTGGCAACTGAATTTGCTATTGATGCGTCATAAGTTCCGTCGAAAGTTTTTATGTTAGGTGTCTCTTTTAGATGTGGGTTTAAACAAGGCTTTTAATTTTTTTTTGGGAAAAAGTTAAAGTTGGAGCTCTTAAAATTTAAAATAAACTTTTATCTCTTTGAGGCTATCTGAAATGCATTTTATTTTGAGGCAATCACTCTATATAGAAATGACTAACCCAAAAGATCGTAGTGACAAGAAAGAATTATTGCACTGCATAAACGGGCTGCAGTATACTGTGTTTGGGTCTTTATTAACTTCAAAATTCTCCCATTTGAGGTGCACGTATTATGTACTTGGTTGCCACAAGCAAATGTGAATTTCTCTACATTTAACTGATAGAAATCCAATGTATACTAAATATTAGCCACCGAGTAGTAAAGAGGGTGGTGATTTTGTTCTAATTCTTCATTGTCTCGTCTTCTGATTAAATTGTTCAGGCACAAGTGAACACAATCGACTTTGACTACAAGGAGTATGCTAAACAAAGGTTTCAAGAGTACTGGGCAAGAAAACCTTATCTTTTAATAAACTCCGAATCACCTTCTCCTTATAATGCGCCCGAGGGTACAGGTATTTGATTCGAATTGTTTTATGTTACTGCTTTGTGAATAGAATCAATAGATTGTTGTATCTTAATGACGGTAGTCAATTTTGTTGTGCGATTCGTAAATGTAAACAGGTAACGTTCCCATCATGGTAGTTGTGTTGTTTGATTCTTAAATGTAAGCAAATAACGGTACAGTGATGGTAGTCGATCTTGTGATTCTTAAATGCAAGTGACTTGGAATGGAAAGTGTTAGCTGATGATGATTAGTATTGTTTTAGCATTACAAGCCATGGAAAATATGAACACAATGTATTATCTGTAGACTCAAGTACAATTTGGTTACTGTTATCTATTTCTTTTTATGTCTCTATTAGTTAGTTATTATTCATAAATGATTTTAGGTAAATAGTTTTATAGATAAGTTTGGGTATGCATGGACGAGTTTCTACTATAGGAGAGAAAAATAGGAAAAGAAAGTTGAAATTGATTTTTCTACTACATGATTTTTTTTTTTAATTCGTGTATAATTCAAAAGCTGTTTTTTTTTTTCTTTTCTGAAAAAGTAAGTGCCAAAGCTCGTCCTAATAGATTCTATGCGAATATTAAGAAAAATAACCAACAGTTGTGATAGGTTTCAAGTTTGTGTTGGAAAGACTATATTGATAGTTGATAGCATTTTTCTTAGTGCTTGGTATGATTCACAGCATTATATAATGTAATGCATTTCATATGCGCTGTATTGTATATTTCGATTTTGACGGAGGAAGTTGATCCATTTTGATTATGGGTTTGTACTAGCATAATTAAGGAATAGGATAAAATAGATTTTGATGTCTTGGAAATTTTCAAAGATTAATTTAATTCTTCAAAAATAGTTTGTCCAGATTGCGTATTCTAATTTTGAAATGGACTTCTTTACCCCTCCAACACGGGGTTCAATACTTCTCATATATATATATATATATATATATATATATATATATATATATATATATATATATATATATATATATGTATGTATCGTTACTTTTTTATACTTTTACAATTGAATGAGTTTAATAGTTTTTATTAGTTTTTTTTTCTTTTTTTTTTTGTTCTGAAAGGACTCTAGACATTGGTTAAACAGTGAAATAGTTATTTATATACTTCTTGAAAAAAATATAATGATGAAATTAGAGACAAGAAAAATAATGGAAAATGATATTTTAACACTAATTTTTGATATTATTTTGACATTGCACACGTATCAAAATGTGATGGGACGATTTCAAATTAAAAAAACTGAGACAAGGGTATATTTGGAAGAGAAAAACCAAAGTTTCTTTTTTAATTTAAAATCGTCCAACCACATTTTGATATGTGTGCAGTGTCAAAATGGTGTCCAAAAATTGGTGTTAAAATATCATTTTCCAAAAATAATATATTACTTTCTCAAGACGAAAATGTACTTTGTCATGTAACTTATCTAATTTTACTATTCTCGTCCGAGAGCATTAAATAATTTTTTGTAATTTTTGTAACAGTGATTATTTAATTTTATTTCAGTAATGTATTATTATTCTCTCACAAGACCATTAGTTATTTGAGTATGTATACTGATTTATAATTTGTTTTTTTTTTTTTTGTTTTGTTCTTGACGTTGTGTTTTAAAGTTCTCTAGTATATATATATATATTTTTTAATTTTCCTTATAAAATCAATTTTGAATTAGTCTATATTCGAAACATTTTAGAATAAAAACAAAGGATCAACATAAGATAGGGGTTAGAATGACAAAAACAAATTAAAAATGCAAAAAAATAATTTAGGGAAATTATGTGAGTAAAAGTTTTAGGAATAAAAATAAATAATAAGGATTAAAAATGTTTTAAAGGAGGTTTATTAGTTTTGTGATGATTGATTGGTAAATAATGTAATGTGGCAGGAGACCTAGCATCAGCTCCCACCCACAAATCGAGGAACTCTGGTATCTTCAGGAAGATGAAGAAAGTTTTGGGTCTGGGTTTGTTTAGGTCCAAGACCTAGAACATTTCATTATTCAATATTTCGATTACACATAAATTATTACATTTCATTCCTTTTCTTTCTTACTTCTTTCTACTACACATGTAATGTTTCTGCCTTGTAAGTATTTATTAAATTAAAATTTAGTTTAAGCCTACCTTTACTGTATTAAACTTATTTATTAATACAGTTGCTAAATGCAATAAATTAATAACTTTTATTTACTTATATCAAATTTAAGTTAATTGATTACAATATAGTTTTAGATCTTTATATTTTACTTTTATTTATTTTCATTACATTATTAATGAAAACAATATGGCTAATAGGCAGGAAAAACTACATTGTTAGCCTAATCATGAATGTCATCAAAACTCTGTTTTCACTCTTAAAGATTCCTCACAGCACTCATTACCAATTTTCACCCCATTTACCACTCTATTTAATTACCACTCCTTGACCCATGTAATACTTAAATACTAATATAAAACATACACCTTTTTAATTATCAACAAACGTAAAAAATCTAACAATGAGAATCTTAATCTTAATAAAGTAGTTCACAATAGGAAAATTTTTTTTAACAATTTTTAGTTTATAATTTTTTGACAATATGATAGTTTGTGATTTATTCGTTTTAAATATTTTTTAAAAATAAATTTAAATATATTAATAAAACGATGATATATCTTATTATTAGAAAGTTATTAAAATATATTTGACAATATTGTCTTGTTACACGTTCCGTACAACTAACGACCACTTGGTTTGCATATGATGACGTGATTTAGACATTCACCAAATATTATTATTCCTTTATATTTTATGCCTTTCCCTTTTCTATGCTTTTGCGGCCACTTTAGGACCACAGTAGATGCTACCTACACTTTTTTTTTCTCTTTATAAATTTATAATTATCATTTATTCAGCTTAATACCATATATAATCACTTTCTTTAAACTATTAGCCAACAAGAAAACGGACAAAAAAACTGTAGTTGTCATGTTTCATGCATTATTCCTGACTATTACATTTATTGGAATCTACTAGTTGACATATAAGGTCCTATGTTAACACTACATAGAATAATCTTTGGAACATATAGCTTTTACATTACATATAATAAAACATAACATACTTTATTAAATACTCAATAAATTATAAAAATTTAATAAAGATTCAATTAAAAGTTTTTAAATTTATGAGAGACTTAAGTAACAATTTTTAATTTCATTTTATTATTTTGGATATTTTTGTTGTTTTTCTTAAATGAATGAATTTTACTACAGTAACATAAGCAGAACCAGATTAAGAAAGAATGAAAGTAGTAAGACAGTGACAAAAGTGGAATGAAATGAAATTAAGAAGAACGAAACAAATATGGGAATAATTGACAGTAAAAGCTATTGAAGTAAACTCAGTATCCATAATAATGCACTTCAAGTTGGAAAAAGAAAGGATATTTGGTTATGTGAATGATGATGAGCTAAACTATCTGATAATTGGTAAGAAAGGACCACTCTGAAAAGAATCTTCCACATAATGTGTTTATATAACTTTGTACTATTGTTCTCAATTGCAGTGTAGATTTTGGTGATGATGAGGCACATCATCCACCATCTATTATTCATCACAAAGATTCCTTGAATCCAGAATAATTCTGTGGCCAGGATCCACTGACCATGACTCATGCAACATTCAACACAACTCTACACACATTATCTGCATTCACTTTCCAACTTCCATGCTGCCTTCTTCAACACTTCCTCCTGTCTTCCATTATAATGCAACAACAAGATTTTTGTTTCTCTTCACATAAATAATGAGACTGATCCAACATGCCACCAACTTCAATGTTTGGAGTACTTTCACAATTTAAAATGGAAAATTTTAACTCTCACTACCAAATTAACTTTTACATTATGAAATAAAAGGAATAACATTTAGTACTTGGGAATTCCAAAATATCTTCAACCATTGCTTTGGACTGGTTTAGAAGAATATACTATACTCAAACCTACTTGCTAGATATTACAAAAACAATAGTTCCATAAGGGGTGGTGCCAATCTAAATCTGAAACAAGTTGCTAGCATCACTGTACCGACACAGAAATATGCTGTGGCATGCTTTAGCTCTATTCAAAGATTCAGATATTTAGCCATTGCCTAGCAAAATAACTACATTTTTATTGGTATTGGAAGAATAATCATCGACTCTCATATCACTGATGGGTCTTTCCAAAAAGACAATACTAATGAAATCTGAACTCTATGCACATGAGAAATTTAACTTCATTTCTTACCCAAAACCTTAAAATAACAAGTTTATAGATCTTTTTTCTTATACGTTGTTCAACTTTCTCGTTTCTATTCAATGAAGAGACTTAAAATCACACTTGCAATCCCAACACATTTATATTTGGTACATACAAGAGATTAAGACCATAAGAAACATGTTCATGCTAGCAGCTCTGCCTCATTGTATGAATGGCACACAACAGATAATGATCATAGTTTAGACTTTTGGTTAGTATAAGGTACTGGTCAACCAGATCATTAACCAAGCTTTCAAGTTGTTTTTAACAAAGGATCTTTCCATATACAAGGACCTGAAATTGAATTTCTGGTCACAACTTTAAAGGACAATGCTATCAAATTTTGGTTTAGATACATAAAAAGCAAAAATATTTTTTGTACATGACAGCATCAGTAGTTGAACTGTCAAAATGAAAATTGAAAGTGTGAAATTGAAGATCAGAAATATATACTGTTGCTGAGATGAAGTAAAAGTAATTTGCCATAAGGCTATTTGTAAGAACTAGCAAGATCTAGTTTGTTACTCTAAAAATAAACACACACAACAATCAAGTTGAAGCATTAAATGCTTGAAATTTGGTTGAAACTTAACTAAGATATGAAAAATCATGCAAGATGAGGAAAACACTATATTCTGCTCTCTGCATCTCTAATGCCAAGATTTAAAATCTCTCTTTTGGCTGTTTTCTCTGACTCACTAACACCCAGAAGAATGGTCATTTGTAATAACAAAGTGGTCCAAAAGACCTGAAAAAGTTTAATGCCTCCTGCATCACAGTGTGCCAATAAATAAGCCTTTTGAAGAACAAAAGCTATGGCCTAATCATTCATTACTGCTTTTGGAAAAAAGAGTTAGTGAAAGTCTCTTTCACTTGCTCATGAACAGACATATATGACTAAAATTTTACTATAATTGTTGTGGAATTTGTGGAGCTATCTTGGATCAACCCCAACCCACGTGTTTACTTTTTTGCCAAAAGCTCAAACTCTTCATTGTAGTTATTTGGTCTATTCTCTTAAACTAATCAGGACAAAGAATAATTAATAATTGCCATCAGCAATTCCCCTATGAAAAAGTCCTTTAGCACTATGAATTATTTACTCTCTTTCCCATGTCATGATGTTAAGGTTACACACTACAGTGCTAAAAACATAGTCTAAATTGATATTCCAATGTGTTTCCCACACTGATAATGGCTACTCTTCAAGGTTATGCCTCTCAGATACTGATAAGACATATTGCTTAAGCTAAACAGAAACTAATGTTGTTACTGTTAGATGAAAGGACACATTGGCCTCAGTATACAAGACACTCCCGGTCCCTCTAAGTAACAATCATCAAACACAAAAATAAGAGAAGAAAACACAAATACAAAACAAATTTACCTTTGTTGTCAGTTAAAATGAACTCATGCATTCATTTTTACAGAACTGTTTTCATCTATCAGTTTCAAAAGTTGAAATGTATGAGTTAATTTTGACCTATAGAAGAAGTTCGATTCATTTTATCTAATAAATCTTTTCTTTAGCAAGTGTTTGTGAAAAGGGTTATCCAAAAGAACTTGATCTGAAACCTAGTAGTGAGGGGGGCTCCACAGCAGAAAAAAGTGTAGTAGGTAATCTATATAACCTATCCTTCTGATTTTGAACAAACAATAATCATTGTACGGCTGAAACTGGCCAGCTAGAGTGTTGGAATGTTGTTAAGGACAAACTACATTCACAATTAAGATCACCTGAGGTGATGGAAAACCAAAGGGGGGGATTTTTCTTTGCAATTGTACTATTCTGAACAAGATATTGTGGTGTGTGATGCATTGGTGAAAGCTCTGATACCTGCTGAAGATTGGACCCACTTAAGACCATGCAAGAAAGAGAATAAAATAAAGCTAGCCATTAGCTGACCCAGTTGAGGGGTCTCTTACATACGTTTTTAGTATCAGAACCACAACTGAAAATTCACTGTTTCATACTAAGAAGTTGGTTGGTCGTGTCCATTTGCTCAACCAAGTGATATCTCTAAGGTGCTAAACACATTCAGATCATCAACTTGAGGAAGTGTCTCAACTCAACTCAACTGTTTCTACTATCAAGGTGTGGAGTTTCACCACCTCGAGACAGAATAACAAAGTACAATTTTAACTTGATGTGATTTGTGTTTTTGTGTGTGAAGAATAAAGCAGCCAAAGAGAGATTATAACAAGTAATTTTGTTAACCTCTTTGAATTCACTCACTCATTTTTACTGTTTGAAGATACTGATTCTCCCATGATGCTGCTCAATTTCTTGGTCCTGCTCTATTCTGTGGTTCCTGAGGAGACAAATCATTCAAATTCTACTTCATTTTGGCAAGATTTGCATTCCAACTGGCTCTACCCCACTTTAAACTCTCCACCTCTGGTTATAAAAGGAGCACACGTTGTTTCCTCTCTTCAGTATCATCAGTTCATCTTCCAATTCCTTGGTGTCTTGTTCTATTGACTCAATCTTTTCTACTTTTTCTTAACACCCTTTGAGCTATACCATTTCCTAGAGCAAACCTCATACCTAAACTCTTTGCTAATCACTGCCTTCTGCAAATGGCATCAAGCTCAATGTCTTCCACTGGCTCATGGAGTGCCAAGGACAACAAAGCCTTTGAAAGGGCTCTAGCTGTTTATGACAAAGACACTCCTGACCGCTGGTACAATGTTGCTAAGGCTGTTGGTGGAGGGAAGACCCCAGAAGAAGTCAAGAGGCACTATGAACTCCTCCTCAGGGATGTTAGGCACATTGAATCAGGACAAGTTCCCTTCCCAAATTACAAGCAAAGTGGAGGGTCTCAAGAGGAGAAAAGGTAGTGCTGCATTCTATGTCTTCTATCAGTTTATGCTCAGTAACTCCTACAAAACTTCTTTTTTCAGTTTATGTTGCAATGCTTTTCAGTAAACACCTTAATCATAAACACATTAACTAAGTCTGAGTTAAATTTCTTAAGAAGTGAACTTCAAACTTTAAAACTAGTTCAACTTACAGAACTGGTTGCACCATGTAAATTTACCTTATTTCTATATGAAATCTTCAACAAACTTATTCACATGTTTGACCCCTAAGCATACTGATATAATCATTGGAAGGTGATAATTCATGAGCTACTTTCACAAAGCTCTGCATGAGTTTTTCTAAATGAACACTGATGTTCATGAACTATGCAAAACATCCATAAAATTCTAGGAAGAATGATTTTTTCATCACAGAGCACAAGTTGGTATAGCAGTGGTTAATCATAAGCACAGATTTATCAAGTTACAACAACGAAAGTACCTTTTTATTTGGTTATGATGAACTTGGTTTCTTCATGTCTTAACTTGCAGGCTGAGAAACTTGAAGCTTCAGTGAGATGGTGGCACCAAGAACAAAGAATATTCTGATTTTGAGTTTGTAGCAAAATTTCTAGAACCTAGTGTTACGTAATAAGTAATGCTAGCGACGTAGTAGAATTGAACTTTTATTCATAATTAAGGATGGTGTCGTGTCCCATGATTCCATGTTGTATTGTCGTTGAAGAATCAATGACTCTGTTTTACTTTCCATCACTAATAAAACTTGATTTTCATCAAATTATTTGTCATTTATTTATGGATAATGATATTTTAACGACTCTTTTTAATAATTTTTTTATAATAGAACACGTGTCATTATTTTATTGATCTGTTTGAATTTATTCTAAAAAAATATTTGAAACGGAAACAATTACAAATGCGTTGTCAAAAATTTGTAAATAAAAAATTGTATAAAATAAATTGTTAAAAAAACTTTATTTCTTTATTTAAGTGTGTTAACACGTGAATTCATGCACAAAATCTTCTTTCTTAAACAATAATATACTAGCAAATTCATTATTTAAACTAATTTAAAACATATATATCAATTATATCAAAGAATATTATAAATAAAGATTGGCAGTAATTTTCTAATAAAATATGTTAATTAATTAAAACATTTAAAAATAATAATAAATACATTTTTCAATTAGGAATCTTATAATAAATGATAACAAAATTTCTAAAAATGATATTACAAACAGAGAAGTGTGTGTGTTTTAAATTAATTGTGTTTTCACAAATTGATGCAACAAATATTTATTGATTTTTGTTTGTTTAAAAAAAAAAAGAAAAAAGTTTTATCATCTTTTTGTCTCTTGTGAGGGCCATGCGACATCTTTCCGTACCACTTATTATCATTGCCCACAAAATTTTATGCTTTTAAGGTAATTACTTTTTCTTTTCTCCACAGATTAATCTTTAGCCACAAGTAGAAACAACAAATGCCTACAAAATGTTAAAATATTTTCTATAACATTATTTAAATAAATTTTATTTTATTATTATGATATTTTTAATTTCATTTCAACATTTTATGTTATTATTTTTTATTATTTTATTGGTATTAAAAATGATACATGATATAAATTATAAATAATGCTTAATGATTTAACGAGTAAAAAAATAATGAAATTGAAAAATATATTGTAATTGAAAGTAAAATCTTTTAAATTTTGGAAATAATATGCATTTTTTTATGGATTTCATTTTAATATTGAAAAATCTCATAAACAAGAATTTATAATTTCTATAATAATAAAATATTAAAATAAAAGTGTTACTAACACAATTAGCTACAAAACAAAATAAGTAGGACAGAATGAATGGACCGTGACAAACACACCAGAAGGGATTTTTTTTCTCTCTTCATGTTATTCCCTTCAAAATTGATTATTCTGCACCCCATTTAAAAGATAAATAGGTATTGTTATTTCAGAATATCTATTGTATGATTAAAATACTAATAATATATCAAAAACAATTACAACATATGTTGATGGCAACAAATAGTGAAAAATATTTTGAAAATTAGAAATAAATTTGAAGAGTTATAAAATAAAGGAATAAAATGGTCAAATCCATTGAAATTCCAGAAAGTGAGTTTCATGAACAAACCATGTTTCAGACACGTGCCCTGTTCTTGATGAAATAGTAGTGAATCTTTAGATCTTGTTTACTTGAGTTGATTTGGGAGATAGTAATTTTAAAAGTAAAATTTGTGAGAATTAATGTAGAATTTAATTTATATGACAGAATAAAAAAAACTTACTTTTAAATTCACTTTCACTTACCTCCAAATCTGTTCAAATAAACAACAAAAAATTTTATCATCAAATCTTCTTAATTACTCTCTCTCAAATCCACTCAAATTAACAAGACCTTAATATTGTCTAAACTGTTATATTTTATCATTGAAATTGCTACTATAAAAACAATAGATAATTATAAGTGAAGTAAGAAGCTACATTAGTTAAGAGAATCAAAATGTAATTTAGCCACAAATAATGTGTTTTTCTCTCTTGAGCTTAGGTTTATGGGTTTTTTTTTTTTTTTATAACTCATAATTTTTTTATAACTCTTGGACAGTTACGTTGACTTAAAAACAAATGCTGCAAGTTTTGGTGCAAAATATTTTCAAGTCAGCTACAAATTATTAGAAATCCCAACTTTTTCGTTGGTTTCATTTTTTATTTAACAAATGTCTTTCCTATTTTCATAATTATGAAATTTTACAAGTAGTCAATATTAGGATGTGTTAGAAAAAAATGTACTGTGAATACTCCTTTGGTTAAACAGTACTCATAAAAACAAGTCATGAATGGAGTTGTCACAAACAAAATTGTTTCACAAACAACTATTTATACGAGTGGTATTATAACGACATGCTTCGGTTAAAACCTAGTGTTTCATAAACAAGAAATCTAGTCCTGTACAGTTGTCCTAAGAGGTAGAGAACTTTCTACTTCTTTGGAAGCATTGGAGTGTCCTTCTGTAACAGCCTTTGACAAACCAAACATCTGAAATTGATCAAAAACCACTCTTTATCAGCAAATGAGAAAGGTTGGAAAGATTTTTATCAATAAATTTCAGGTACCAACCTTTTGAATTGTTTTCTTAAAGCAACTTTTGTGTTCATCCACAGAAGCACTTAAAAACTCGTCAATATGTTCCTTCAAATCTTCCAAGAAAGCAGCTTCTTCATTCTTCTTCTTTCGACATGAAGTTACAACCGGAGGAGTTGCTGTGGAAGAGGACTGGTTTTCTGGTTGGCTTTTCTGAGTGTCCATGCTCTCCAAGACTTATAGCTGAAACAATTTACACACTAACAAAATCATCATCCGGAAATTTAGGAAATCATTATTATCCCACACATACGCTGCGCTATCATCATCAACCAAAATATTAAAATGCAATAACAAATTCGATTTAATTCATTCTAATGAGGAACCTTAAATTTATGGAGAACTAAAAGGCAATGGTACACCATTTGAAATTCTATGAATAATACTCTAGAAAACATAAGAGAGAATGTTATCACTAAGCCATTTAGAATGACTGCAAGTCATTCCATGCAGGAAAAGAGAACAACCAGATAAAACCAAACACAAACTAACACGAACAATGGCTTTTTACAACGGTTTTTTGAAATTTGAAGCAAACACTAACTAATAGTTGTTGATTCTTGAGATATATCAAAGTCTCTACAGCCAAGTGGCAAAAAGTTTAATCCTTGCTACCACCCCTACCCCAGTTTACAGCCAAAGGAAAATAACTAAATGCAAAACCACTAAACTCACGTACAATCCTTACATCCCTATAGCGAGTCTTACACACAGATCCCTTTCCCACCCTAGCTAACTAACTGCGACTGTTTTCCCTCGTCTCTAGCTTTTTTTTTTATCTTCCTACCCTTTCTAATTTATGCTTCAATCCTTTGGTCCATCATTGCTCTTTGTACCACATCACACGTCGTCGTGATTTTGGTTGGTAGCAATAAACAGTGCATGTTAGCACAGCAACTGATGGTAGCAACTAAAATTTTATTGCTGACAGAAGAATAACCCCGTGCCAATAATGCAGAACAGGTCTGAGAATAACCCGTTGGAATAAGGCATGCACCAAGTAAAAAATTAAAAATGAAAAGCCCTGTGTATTGTTAGTTTGATTTCCAGAGAAAAACTCAATAATAGTCCAAATTCACTGAATTAATGAAGACATCGAAGTTGATCCAGAGACTCAAACCACAAACTTAGATGGCGAGAAAGGGTTGAAATTGAAAAGACAAAAAACAAAACCTTTATGTATAGATTAATTTAAGGCTTAAATAACTTTTTGGTCCTCATAAATTTGCAAACTTTGCACATAGCCCTCGATAAAAAAAAAATAAATTCTAGTTTCGGTTCTTGATAAAAAAATATATTTCTGGTTCGGTCTTTTACCCGTTTGCGGACATTCGTCAAGCGATGACATGTCCGTAAAGTGCCACTATATTTGGCTACTGCAAGAGTGAGCAACCAAGGTCTGGTTCTTAGACCACCATGAAATCAGATCCAGGCCAAGATAAAATATGCAATTTACTTGAGAAAAGCTCTTGTTACTCTTGCAATTTGCTTTAATAATCAGAATTAACCAGAAAAACATGACCCTAATTGATTTGACAACTGAGCAGAACATTTGGAACATGGCCAACGGAATTGTTAGCAGCAAAGAGGAACAAAGTGATAATAGAAGGGTCAGTGTTCGATTCTTCATATCTCACAGACTGACATTTAAGGAATATGAACAAAGAAACTTATACAATTACTCCTCCAATTCACATTCAAATTTTTCTTTTCTTTTGCATTTGTATATTGGCGATAAACTAACAATGAGAAATCTAATAATACAGAGTTTACATTTAGTTAAAATTGGGACAATTCAAAAGTATCTTCAAGTAATAATTTTCATTTGTTCATCCAAATTCATAATTATATAATTATATATTAAAATTCATAATCATACTTTTCAGTTTTTCATCCAAAGGCAGTCTTAGCATTATTCTGGAATGCAAACGAGTAGTGATTTCCAAAGTGCAATATATTTCTGTTATGGGAGTTGAGCGAAACGGAAAAATAATACAAACCAAACTAAACCTGCGGTGGAGTCGACGGAGGTCCGGCGAAAAGCAAGATCGCGGTGGAGTCGACGGTGGTCCGACGAGAAACGGGAATCCGATGAGATGCAGCACTTAGGATCTGGGGAAGGGTTCGAAGAAAGAGGCAAGCGTGTTCTAATGCAAAATATATTTTCTTATTATAAAACTTTATTTTATACATTAATTATTAATCTATAATTCACAACGTTAATAACAAATTTTCTTTTTATAACTATGTTTTATATACAATTTTTATTACTGGTTTCACCTATCTTATTTTTCATAATTTAAAAGTTTTTTTTTCTTTCTATTCTAATAAAAAAAAAAGTGGGTTTAAACCTGTTTTTAATCTCTAAAATAAAATTATAATTTTTGTTTGTCTTCCAATTTTTTTACTTGACATCAAATTTCAATATTCTAACTTATTATTTTATTTTAATCATTATAAACATGTTTTTCAGTCCTTACAAATAATTTATGTTTAACTTCAATGACAAGCATTACAAAAAGAAAATTTTAAACTAAATAACACATTTTATACAAAAAGAAGTATAAAAAATTCCACTTAGCAACCAAAATCAGTTTTAAAATTACATTTTTCTTCACTTATTAAAATTTAAAGATTTTAGTAATCAGTGTAGCGACTGATATTTTTGTGTCAATAGGACCTTATGAATTTGATCACTTAAATTTTCTAGAAAGTAGTATTCCTTTATATTATACTAATATACAGATCTAATAAAACAGAATATAGCTTGAATGCAAGCACTTACCTATAAACCAAAACATTGATGTAATAAATGTAAATTTAATAAGGTAATATAAGGAAAAATTATCAAATTGTTGTATTTTTTTAAATTTTATTAAAATGGATAACTTTCGAAAAAATAATACCAATATGAAAGGTCATATTTACATTATACTATTTCATTGTTCATACGTTTTTCTGATAAACATGGTGACACACAGCAAAGGATAAGCAAGAAACACTAGGATACCAAGAATGATGTTTAACAGAAACATTTGCATCCGTTGATCTTTAGAGTTATATATGTATACATTGGCTCATACTATTGACACAAAAATAAATTCTTTGATGTGTCTTTTGTAGCAAAATGGCAACCATTTGATACACCTATGATTGAATGTTCACATCTGAGGTCTCTGGCTGGATTTGAGCTTCGACCTGAACCTGGGAAAGATCGGTGGCCGTGGCCGAGTCTGGTTGAACGGCCGCCGATGGTTCTGCCTCGCTCCGGACGGACACTTCAGTAATCTCCGGTGGCTTGAACTTGTTGATGTAGTAAGTAAGTGATGGCCCTGTGTATTCAGTTGGCTGGATCTGAGGAGGAGCATTCTTACCAACTTGTAAGAGTATTGAGGATGCTGCAGCAACTGAGATCAGGGCAAGGCCTGCAACAATTGCTGCAGTGTTCTCAGCTCCATCAGAAGAAGAGCCAGCACTTCCTGAACTTATAGCACTTTCTGCCACATAAACTGCTGGCTGAAAAGATCACAAGGTGTTAGACAAATTGAATCATCATGTTTCTCTTTGTTTTCAAGTTCAAAACAAGCAAGCTTATGCTGACATGTGTTACAGATCTCACATGAATTACTAATGTGGTTTAAATAGTTCTGTACAAGAAAAGTATGGCCAAATCCCTTACAAATCAAGATAGTAGAAAACATTACAGTTCAAAGCAAGCCAGCCGACATTGAGTTGGTCCTCTCAAAGGCTTCCCATTCATTCAAATCATTCTAAACCTAAACCATTCTCATGAGAATAATTAGGTTTATAAGTATTTAAGTATTGGTAAAGCCTTTCAGTTGGCCAAGTAGATCTTGGCCTACTCACTTTGGACCATTATGTCTTCTAATATCTTGAAGGGTATTCTACCATATCTGTTTGATGTATGTATAACTGAAGACAGTTCTTACTTTACAAGTTAGCTTTTGAGGTTGAGTTTGACTTAACTCAAATTCTAAAAACATGAATGCTTCAATTTGACACAAGCTAGTAATACCAATGACTAGCCTCAGAATTCATGTATAAGACTAGCAATGTATGCATGATTGCCCAAATAATAGTCCCTTATCAGCTATCGTGTTACCAATGTTTGCTACTCATTTTCATGCTTACAAAACGAACATTAAACTTCAACAAATCAAAGAATAAGTAAAAAAAGATCAATACTAACCTCAACTGAGTAAATGTTTGTCTGCCCAGCAGTGTCCTTCTCAACATACCCGGTCCAACCCGGCTTACGACGTGGTGGGAAAGTACCGACTACCTTTGTCTTCTCTCCAGCTAGCCATTCCACACTGACCTTTCCAACCTGAATCACCACCAACAGAGAATTGATTAGCTTCCTTTGTCTGTGATGAATGCAGAAGCTAAACACACATGGAAGATAATGATACAGCACTCATCTTTTGTTAGTGCATGAATATGTGCAGGATACTTCAATTACAAAGCCTAGCCGAAGATAATATGGTATAATATTGGAAACACACTAAAGATTAGGTGAAACAATGGCGCAAATTTCACTACCACACTGACATAAAGTGGATTTTCTAAATTATCCTCAGTATTATTGCATACATAATGTCTTTCAATTCTGCTAATTACCCAGAAACAGTGGTTTTTGAGACAGCTTTTATAAAATGGCTCCTTTTTTTCAAAGAATTTGCATTGAGCACAAAAAACAAAATTGTGCTAACTAGAGAACAAACTGTTGGAACTATGTTTTAACATCAAAAAGGATAAGAACACAACATCCAGGTTGTATAAGCTATATAAGAAATGTCAATCACAAATTGCTCAAAACAAAAATATGCATATAAAAAACTTTGAATCTAACTTAACTTCCTGCTCAATGTAAGTGGGGTGTTCCTTGCATAGATCTAATGATAATAATCCTTTTCCTAAGAAACCATATAAGAAACCATGAAACCAATTTTAACCCAAAACCTTAAGGCAATGGGTTTTTAGATCTTTTATGTTATTCATCTTGCTCATTTTTACCCAACAAGAAACTTCCACCTCATCTTGAATTCCTAAGAGATTTTATCATATTACACACACCGAGCTTCCTTTTTCCATTCAACATTAACCTCTTTAATTGTTAGATTAGTAGACATAAGGACATTTGACACCAATAAAAGTAAACAAACCCATATATAAGAGATTCAACGATGAGTTTGTGGTGTTTTAGCTTCTATCAGCTCATCATTCTTATCTATCCAATGTGGGAATTCTTAGTCAACTGGAATTCCTAACAGTTATGAACCTTAAATTGATCAAAACAAATGAGCACAAGTCAAATTCTTCTTCTACCAACTTCTTCCAAAGGATCTTTATGGAAAACAACAATGTTCAAAGACAACATGTAAATGTAATTATAAAACTAAAAGAACTTATTTCTCATTATTCCATTTCCAAAATTTTCACTATCATGTTTTTCCTCAGTTACCAAAAGGGCACAAGAAACAAAACCAATGGAACAAAACACCTAAGAAACTCGAAACAGATTAAGAAAACTAAAGAACTCACTTCCTTTTCGGGGGCACATTCTTCGTCATTGCAGTCAGAGTCATCAGAGTCAGCTCTAACAGTGAACAAATCAAACCTTCTCTTACTGGTTTTTGGGTGCTTCAAGGAGAATCTCCTGGAAGAAAAGGCACAACTGTTTGCTGCTAAAGTTGCATGAAATGCACAAGCCATTGTTGGGGTCTGAAATTGAAGTTCAAACCAAAATGGTCTCAAGAGAAAAACAAAAACAACAAAAGGGTTCTTAGAAATTTAGGATTTTGAAGAGGATCTTGGAGTTATGGTTTAGTGGGTAAACCCTTCAGAGAATTTTGTGTGTTGAGGATTGGTGTTTCGTGGTTGAGCTTAAGCCTTGAAGGTAGACAATTTGATTGAGATATGCCATGTGTGGACACATAAAAAGTACTTCTATTGAGTTGTTGGGAAAATATCTGGTGGAAACAGTTCCAGCTCAGAAAAAATGTTCTTGTTAAACAATTAATTAAAAAGTTTTTATTAATAAAAACCAAATGAATCAAAAATCTAAATTATTAATTAGTTCCATCATTAAAAGAACAACTTTTATGTAACTTTAATCCATTAAAATCTTATTTTAATTAACTAAAATATTTGTGGAAGATCGTAAAGTTATGTTTTAATTTTAAAACAATTTTTAATTGGTTAAAATTTATATGCTTGAAAAGTTTTGTGTTTTACTCCTTTTAAATACAATTACTGCAAAGTTTAACAGTAATGAATTTTTTTCAAAATAGTGTGATTGAAAATGATTTTTTGTGAGTTTTTCTTGAAGAATCATGCAAATCAAGATCATAAATTGATTGTCTTACATTTAAATCATTGTTCTTTCTTTTCTTTTTAGTCTGAGCTGAAACTTATTTAAGTGATCTTGTTCCATGTTTTTTCCAGTTGCATTGTCCTTAACTAGAGATGTCAAAAGTTTTCTATTGTAATAAGATTTCACAATATGAACTTTCTGCAAAAGTTTTTATGTATGAATGCTATCTCTAGACTTTAGCATGAACAAATGTTAGACATTAAAACAATTCATGCATGCAATGTTTATATGAGACATACACCATAGTTGTAATCATAAATATTTTCTAAAGTTAAAATAAAGCTTAATTTGGTGAATTTATGTGTGCATATGAGCTTTAAATCATTAAACGAAAAACAATTTACATAAAAAGTTAGATTCTACAATATTCATATTAGAATTTTGAAAAGAAAATAAAAGAAACTTGTGAAATTATCAATTATCTCTATGTTCAGGAATGCGTGAAGCAAAGAGAATTGAGACTTTCCACTAAATCATCGATAACACAAGAAATGCAATACAAAATCTACGTAAATGATAAAGGATTTAATGCAATGGTTTCAAAATGGAGCAAGGCATCAATAATCATTTATAAACAACATGTATAACTATTTCAAGTTGCAAGAGAATAACATAGGGTTATAAATTTTTTTAATATTCATTAACTATTAAGTGTTTTAAGTGGAAAAGTTATAAACCTTTGTATTACCCTAATCATGAATTAATCTTATGAACATAAATTCCCTTTATCTGTGAGAGTTATTTGTTTACTTGTTTTGAATTCTTAATTAAGGTTATGATAGAATAACCATGTGTGGTTTATATACTTATGATAACTAGGAATAATGCATGTGTTTGTTATTATTGATTTATCAATAGAAACTTTAAAAATTTATTTTAACAAATAATTGAACGTAACACGTAAAATTAGATGAAACTATTTAAAATTATTTTTTTATTTTGTCTGACTTGTTTTTTAGATGATATAGTATTTTCTTTTTCACTAAAAGGAGTCTACGACTCTACTCAATACTCCCTCTAAAGACAATTGTCACAATAGAAAAGTTGTCGTTCTAAGCGAGGTTTAGATGTTCACCTTTAAGAGTTTTGGTCAAAGTCTTAAGAGCTATATTGTTTGATCGATATTTGTCATAATCAATTGATACCTTTTTTGTTCTATAAACTAATCTTTGGTTCAAGTGAGAAAGGGAATGAATTGATTTTCTCTCTTCAAGAGGTATATTGTTGAAGTGTTGACAAGATGTTCAAATGATGTGACTTATCACTCAGCAATACATTAGAGTTTGACAGATGAAGGTCCTACGAGCTCTCTAAAGGGTAATATTATAAGTCAAATTCATTTTTATGTTCATTTGACCAATGTAAGAATGTGATGTTTTTGAGCTAATATTGCAATGTTTAACTTATATTTGCATTATATTATATGACTTTAGTTGGATTTACGTATCTAAGATGATATATTAATTAATTTGTGATATATATATTCAAACACCTGTGATTAATAAAGATCCCATCGCTTTATTGATGATCTAAATCATGTAGATTAAGACACTAGGTAGTGGGAAATTGAGAAAGGATTCTTGCATAAACTCGTAGAAACATGACTATGGATGTAATGAATTTAACTCTATCATTTATTATGAGATTTACTTGTACATCGAAGCCTTGAATACTAATATTTTGTAAGTTTTCAATTTATTACTATCTATTGGATACTCGTATGTTGCATAGATTTAGATGTTCATCTATAGTCTTAAAAGTGGGTTAGTAACCTAAAAGGAGCTAACACATGGAAGATCCATAAACTCATTGCCTTAAGGTTTTGGGTTAGAGATGTTGTTAATCCCTTGTACGTGTGTTAGACTCATGTTTCATTATTGTTGCTTCTCCCTACTGATCCTCCCTCGAAAGATCCATTAATTGTTCCGTGACAAAGACTAAGTGGATTGAGTTATAATTGAATCGTAATACGTGAACTGCTACACTATTGAGTAAACCAAGTTGCAACACAATTATCTACTATAACTTTTGACCTTATGGTAAGCTTGATCCAACAATTGTTACTAAAGCCAAAATCAACAATTCTATGATATATACCAGGCGGATTAAGTCGAAAAGAACTAAAGCCTAACAAAATAAAATGTCTTAATTATTCAGATGGTCCCCTACTTTGGTGGAAAAGTTTCAAGTTGGTATTCACTTGATTTTTTCTTTCAATTGTGTTCCAACTTTTGAAAAAAATGTCTCAATTAGGTTATTTTTTTAAATATTAACGACATTAAAGACATGTCACATATCAATATGTTTTTTTTTTAATTTTTAATTATTTTTTGTAAAATTTTTTGTTGTTTACATGTCAGGTCCCTTGTGTGACACATGATAATGTCAATGTCAAATAGTACCATAACAATGTCACATGTTAGTGTCAGTGTCAAGCATCATTGTCTTAATTTCAATTTAGTCTTTATTATGTCTCATTGATTCAATTTAGTCATATAATGTTTTTCAAAAGGTAAAATATTTTCCCTCACAAACCAAATTTATTATTTGTATTATGGTGATATTTATATTTATTAAAATTAATTTTTAAGATGTTTTGTATATATATTTTTATCATATACTATTAACTCATATTTTGTTAATCATTAATAAATTTTAATATGAATATTAATATAACATTTAAAAAAATAATAAATTTGGTGTCAATTAAAAGATAATCAAATTTATTATTTGTTTAATGTTATTAATTAATTTATTCTTATAAAATACATGGTTTAATAATATATTAGTTTTAGATATTTAGAACATTTATACTTAATTAGTTTTAATGTTATGAGAAAACAAGGATTAACAAAATATAAGTTAATAATATACAATAATTTAATAGGTTAAAAAGTTATTTTAAATAAAATTATTACTATAATATTTATACAACTAATAAATTTGATGAGAAAGAGATACTATTATTTCATTTTGAAAAAAAAAAGGACCAAATGGAATAAAAAATCCTAGAAATTAAATTGAAATAAAGAGAATGACACTTAACCATTGACAAATACCATTATCTCTCATACAGACCACATGTCACAGAGAATTTATAGTTCCATGTATCATAACATAAATCTGACATATACACAACAATTTTATTTTTTATAATAAGTTAATAACATTAAAAAATTAATAAAAAGTTAAAAAACAAACAATGTGATATATTATTAAAAACAACACTATTAATTTTGTTTTAAGATGACCCAAGAAACTTTTTTTTATAATTGAAACACAATTAAAACGAAAACAAAAAATTAAGTTAATATCAACTTGATACTTAGTAAGATCCATCCCATTAATTAAACCAAAATAAATACTCCGAGAATAAAATTATATTTAAACTTTTGTTCTATATTAATACTACACTGGATCTTATGTGTAAATCCTTAACAATTAATCACTTCACACAAACAATCTATTAAGAACCTGTTAAAAGAATTTTTTAATACATTGAATATAAAAAATGTAGAAAAATTATATGAAAGAAATTGTTGAAATTAACTTGCATTTCAACTTATTGAAGAAAATTTCATTATATATTTTCCTCTTTATGGAAAAATTGTCTAAAAGAATTATGAATTACAAATTCGAAAACATTTTTATTTAAAAAGGACAGAAGTTCATGTTTTTTTAATTAAACAGATGATCATATTTAAACCAAATAAATGTTAAAAAAGCAGAAATTTATTTCCTCAATTTAAATTGTGACTATGACTGTTTTGCCATTCTCATCGACGCAAAGTTAACCCGCGAGTTCTATCCTTTGGCGCCAAAACGTGTTGAGTTCGCTCTTGCTTTGTCACCGAAACATGGGAGAAACCTCTTCCATGGCAACCCTAGCTTTTCGTCCTCCTCACTTCTCCGAGGTTTGTTGCGCTTCTTTTCTTTCGATCTTTTTTGTCTTTTTATTTATTTGTTTTTATTTTCATTTGTATGATACACGAGAAAAAAAAAATTCGATGCCTCAATAATGGCTGTGAAAATCTAAAGCGGACTTATATGGGAGCTAGGCTGAGAATTTGTTTGTTCGATTTTGGGTGGGTGTTTCTTTTTCATGGGGATTTATTTATTTTCTGTTGTTGTAATATTAGCGATCTTGTTTTTACTTGATGATGATACTCTGATTTATGTTATTAATTCCAAATTTCTTCAAATGTTGGGTTTTTGATTTTTGGGAAATTTATACTTGTTTGTAAGTGAAGTATGGATATTTTGAAATTATTGTTATAGTTTTCAATCGCTGCTCACTGTAGTAATTGCGCGGATTGGGAGGCCTTTTCATTCACATCAAGCTTGCAATCGTCGCTGCATTAGCCACATTTGCTGGAAAACTTATCTCCGCTATTATAAATTATAATTGTTGTGTGTGTATCTGCGTGTTTATGTATTTATCTGTGTTCGTCCTAATAACTGATTTGGTCTTTGTTTACAGTGTTGCATATAAGACAGGTTCTGTGATTATTATCTTATGCATATATATATATATATATATATATATATATATATATATATATATATATATCTTCGATTTGTAATTTTATGTTGCATATGCATATTGCAGGAAGTAGCTTGGCTTCCATGCTGGCTGCAGAGTCTTGGAACTAATGGGTCTATTGAATTTGTTAAGGAATCTCAAGCCCATTCATACAAAGAAGCAAAGGTTAGAATTTCTCTTTCTGAAATTATGCTCTTTTTTTTTTTCTTTTTGTGTGAGCGCAGTTGCTATTATATTCAAGTACTCTTCAGAGATGTTCAATATCTACATATCACAAATGAATATCACAAGATACATCATTATACCACTCTACCAGTTGTTTCATTTAAATCAGTAGAAGACCAAATCATAGAAAATAAAAGTTTATAACATCTAGTATATGAGTGATTGATGATTGGTTTTGTATGTTTAAGTTCTAGTGATGTCTTAGTAAATAGTCCGTCTTTACATGGATAGAGGATAGTCAGCTGTACAAAGCTGTTTTTTTTGTTTAAAAGTTTAAAGTCACAAATATTGTTTTATATCTAATTCAATTTCCACTCACTGCGTCTATGTTTGTTCTTCAACTTTGTAAGTCTATGGGAGTGTTAAATTGGTCAATTTTTTTGTTGATGCATTCTCTTCTTTGGAATGAACAAGGATCCGGGACCTTCTGAAGAAACTGGTAATGTTGGAGAAGATTTCAATGCAATGTCAAGGGAAGAAGGTCGATATAGAAGTTGTCATTTATTCTTATCTGGAGATGATAGTTCACCTCTTAGTGTTGCTTCATCTCCTGAAAATGTGAGTTTATTTTTCTTTTTGATCGATCAAATTTTAAAGAATGGTACATCTATTACATATGTCTTCCTTCTATCGAGGACTTTCCTCCTTCTAAATACTACAAACCAACAAACTAACTCAACACGTTAATCGCCCTTAACATGTTTTGTAACAGCACATATATAACACCACAACAGTTACATGCATCCATAACTTCCTAAAGACATAGATATCAATAAGATACTAATAATTTTAATCCTTATCTGCCTAAAGAGTGAGAGTATATTTATCTGTTTATTCTCCTCAATTCTTATCTGCCCAAACAGCTTTGTGTTTTGTTTACTTATATGCTACAGCAATATCAGCTAGCTAGTTTTTATATGTTTTTCGTCTTGTGGCTAAAAGGACTCAGTGACATTGTTGTGCTTGAATTTGTCACTTGTAAATTGTAATAGCAAGCATGGGTTCTGAAGTTTGAAGGAAGTGACAGAAAAAAATGCTTTTAGAAGATCAGTCCTTTGCTTATAGTCAATTCTCTCAGTTGATTAGATGTCACTGTTTTCCACAATATACACTAGCACACTTATGTGAAACGTGTCTGTTAATTTTATTCTTATCTACTGGGGAAATTACTTAAACTGTTAAATCTATTAAGACTAAGAGCTCCTTGATGTATTGATAATTCATTGAAGCAGGTGTTTCACTTTAGTCTTCGTCTTTCTTCAGACATTGGTTCACTCTTTTGCCCGACCCAAGATTTGAATGAATCTCAAGATCTAGTTGCACCAAGTACTGTTTTGTCATTGCAAGCTATTCAACCTTCTCTTGATTTTAGAGAAAACATGCATTCGATAATGGATCGTCTTACCTGTGAATCAGATTTGCCCGCTGCTTTCATCCCTGAAACTATGGAAAAGGATGCTTCAAAATCTCTAGTTGCTACAATTGATTCCGTTAAAGATGCTGATGTAAGTAGTGCAATAGAACTTTCTGTTGCTGCATCTGAGGCATTGGTCATACATGATTTAGTGAAGCTGGACTCAGTTTTAGAAACAATGCAAACAGAAGCTATACTTGAAGTTGCACTTCGTGTGAAGCAGGCACGTCTTGAGGGATTGGAAGACGGCTTCCAATCCTCAAATGAGGAATCTGACTATAGTGATTCTCTTTCTGATTTGAATGATTTCATCATGGAAGATGCCTATGAAGATATAGGGCTGCCTATTGGTGTTCCTGTCGAGAATACTCTCTGCAGTTCAACTATATTTGAAACAAAAGGTGTGTCTGATGTTCAAGAAGGTAGAGAATGCATTAATAAAAATAGTGATGGTATGCACGCTTCTCAGCTTCACAATTTTGATGATAAATCTAAACACAAGCAGTTAGAAGTTAACGTGGAGAAGGAGATGCAGCAAAATACAGACTCACCTCATCATTCTTTACGTTGTGAAAAGAAGACGCATTTTGATGATCCTGGTTTGGGTGAAAATACTCTCAAACATTTTGATAACAGTCCTCCTATTTCTCATCAATGCATAGGGAACAGTACCGATGTTTTGGCCCCCGATCAGGTAAAGTATCTTTTCCTTTTGCTTTTATTCCACCTATCGACACAGCATTCAAAATTTAGCTTCTCATGAACCAACTATCACAAAAGGTTAGGCTATTACGTGACGGTAGATTATTGGCTTTTACTTTATATCTTTAACATACCCCCTCATGAAAGTGTTCTTTGGGCTTTAAGCTTGCGTAGGTCCACCAACCTTAAATTGAAATATATCATTTTGGTAGAATGGGGATGCTTGGTTATTGGTAACCAATGACCGCCTGGTTGTAGAGGCCTCTATATCAATTATATTGAAGGCTTAAGGGATAGGGTGAAGATATACAGGGTGGTTTGTATTGAAAAGAATGATTTAATGAATAAGAAAACAAATTAGCAGTCTCACTTTTGGTATTGTTTATCTCAGTTGTTTCTGAGCAGCATTATGTCTCCACTATTACATGATTTTGATATTAAGTAATTGATGCTACGTTGATTTCCATTTTCCAGACAGTTGGGTTGACTATGCTTGACTTGACTTCTATCAAGCCACCAAACAGTGTCAACTCGTCACTTGTTGAGATTTCTGGAAATTTCAGTGAGTTTTAATATCTTACTCATCATTTTCATCTGCTTTCTTTGTCCAGTGTTTAAAGCTTATCTATTTTCTTTTGTTAAACGATTCAGAAAAAGAGAATTGGGCAACTTACCCAGCTCCAGAAAGGTTTAGAAGTCGCTGGTTAGGGGGGTGGACATATAAGGTGTGGCGTTTCTTCTTTTTCCTTCACCTACCATTTCTGTTAGTCATGCAAGAAATGTGTTAGAGCCATGGGCTATCTATTCATGGCTGTTGGTTGCATTTCTCCATCAAGAATGTGTCAGCGCTTTATTGTTGCCATCACTCTGTATCAATGTTATTTAATGAACACTTGTCTGATGGAACAAAAAGAATCTAAGAACATCTGATTTTCTACATATTTGGATTTTCATTCATGTCGATGGCATATAAGCCACTGTTTCTATCAGTTGCTTGTGTGGTTGTGTGGAATTCTAAATTGTTATCTGTAGAAGGGGAACTTCTGATATGATTGGAGGCAAATTTCCTCAAAATTATTTTCTTTCTTTTACTACGTGTCTGCCCTTTTTGTTCCTTTTTTACTTTCTGTACTCTATTCCTACAGTTTGTGTTCATTTAAAAAAATTTGCATTCCTTTTCTCATTATTTATATTGTATTTGGTTGTATTCATTCATGGATTTAAGCATCTTATTTTTCATGTATTTTTACTCTGTTTCCCTTTTGGAAGGAATTAGATTCATCTTCATTGAAAGGAAAGAATGCAGAACGTATTCCAAATTTTCTTGTTAGAGAGACAAGCTTTCTTACAGAATCCGTAGATATTGTTCCTGATGAGAATTCTCGTGTGCTGAAACATGATCCCAACTGTGTCATTGGTTCTCAACTAAGTGTGCCTTCTGAAGACTCACACAACAAACCTAATGAGAGCATATTGCAGTCTCAAGATGTGATAAAATGTTTTAGTCCATCACTGACTGATCCTCTCTGTTCATTTGTTCCGTGTAGCCTTTCCTTAGAGCATGGCAATTACAAAACTCATATTGACAAAGGAAAAGATTGTGAGGATTTTGTCCCATCCGTCTTTGAATTTGAGGTGGATAATTTTCAAAGGATATTGGGAAAGAATTTTAATTTTGACCGTAGTGATGAGAAAGTTACGTCCGTGCTAGATAATAAGGATCTTCCAATCACTGAAGCAAGGATGGATGAACAAGTCACTCGGAAATTAGCAAGGGTTGAACACACTTCTCTTAAGACTTATAGCACAATTTTACCAAACTATAATTTGACAGCACTTCCAATTGATGAGAGTATGGGTAGTGCAGCATCTTTGGGCACGAAGATTTCAGAGAGCCTATCTGCTTCAAAGCACGCAGATGGAAACAAAAATAAAGAAGATAATCAGCATTTGGTTGATCATAACTCAATTATTGAAATAAAGAATGACAAGCGTAGTAATGAGTTAAAACCAGCAGATGAAAATGACATTTCAGCAGAACCAACACAAGATACACCTCTTATTCTAAACCATAGGATACGCCGGTGTTTGCTAGGCCCTATGAATGTTGCAAATGATGTCAGTGCAGAGAAAATTAGGACGGAACTTGTGGTGCCAGAAACTGTCGTTCAAAATGAACAGAACAATACTCTTAATGAACTGCAGTTTGAGAGCAAGAAATTCCCCAGTGAACATGTTAGAGTCAGAAAGAAAGTACATTTCTCAGAAAAAGTGGAAGGGCTTCATCCGAAAAGGAAAGTATCAAAGTTGGAATCCTCACATAAAAGATGTAAGTCTTTTGTTCAGTTTGTGTAATTGCTAAGAGCCCAATTAACTATCCCAAAAGCTTAATCTGTTAGGTAAAGACGTATGAATGACTTAAATTTCATGGTTAGCATGTTCCCTCAACGAGTTCTTTGGGCCTAGCTTGTTGATAATGCACAAATCCACCTTCATTGTACTGATATTTTGGGGGGACCACTTGGTCTTAGAGACTCTAATACCATATCATGAACCAACTATCCCATAAACCTCAGCTGTTAAGACATGCAAATGGTTTTATATTATATCAATATTCTGTAGTTGGAATGTATCTTTCAGTTTTTATATACTGTTTTACTTATTTTTTGCTAAATGTAGGTTCATCTGTCAGAACAAAAAGGCAACGAGTTTCAAAGTCATTGACCAATTCTGTGCCAAGTATGAAACATTCTTTGACAAATTATTGCAGAAACAGAGTGAATGAATGTATATTTCAAGGTATAGAGTTCCTTCTAACCGGATTATCTAGTGAGAAGGAAAGGGACATGGAAGCACTTATAAGGAGTTCTGGTGGAGTGGTTCTTTATGATATTCCCTCTCAAAATTCCAGGGGCAGGCGACATTCAACTTTATCGCATTTTCCCATTGTTCTATGTATGAGAAAGGTTTGTGTTCAATGATCAATATAACCGTTAGTCTTTTATCATAATACTATGCTTAAAACTTCTGCTAATTATGCTATTGCTCTCTTTCTTCATTTTTGTTAATCTCTTCTTTCCCGCTTTATGGCACTAGGGATTCATTTCAATGATTAAAGTGTACCCGAACAACTAAAGTTACACACAAGATGCCAATCTAATGATAAAGAATTGATTAATCTTTATATCTGTGACTTATCATTAAGAATTAGGTTCGTACTTTTTGTTAAAAAACTATAATTTACGCACTAGACACCCATTATGAGAGGCTTTCTATTATTAAGGTTACCAAGGCCTGGTAATTGCTTGAAACGGATAATGGTTTTTGGGTTGTCACCGCTCATTCTCATTCTTAATCTTCCCATGCATGCCAATAGCTATAGATACTTGTGTTTCAGAAACCATTTGACCAGAAGGCTTATGCAGTTTAATTTTGCACAAACATTAGCAAATAGAGCACGTGGAGCAACATAGTAACTTAATCAACGAAAGCTTAATTTCGTGTCAAAGAAAGACTGCACCTAGAAGCATTTTATGCAAAACTCAGAATATTTCTTTCCTTGTTAAAATAACTAATGGGCAAATTATACAACATTAATTATGTTTTTGTTATATAATGATTGCATTGTTTGATGGAGTCTTTGTTCGTTTGTCTCAGCTGCAAACCACCAAATTTTTATATGGTTGTGCTGTTGGTGCCTCAATACTAAAAGTTGACTGGCTTATTGATTGTGTTGCATCTGGAACTATTTTGAAACCTGAAAAGTAAGTTGCATAATCACTGGTAATTGACTTGTGCTTCGCTTAAATTTTATGTACCTTGTTATGGGATAAGTTGTCATTGAAGTATACTGATGTTATCGAATTAGTAACCAGTGTCCTGGTTGGTCTAGATAGTCTAACACACTGCCCGAAGATGCTGGGTTAGGGCCTGAGATTTGAAGCCAGCACTATAGGTTTGACGCTCTTAGAATAACTATTAAAATCGGGTAGAAAGTAGTTGTGTTGGAACTACTTTCCTGTACCTACAAGTTGTACCTAATTCTATACTTATGAGTTTAGTTTAGTCTTTTGATCTTCCATTTCTCTTAATATCAAATTTCTATCATTAAAATAAAATGCCCTCTTTAAAATATATTCTTCTCTCTTTTTTAATATATTATGAGTATATAATTATGACATGAGTTTATGTATTTAACATAGGCGAGTTTATGCGATTCTACTTGTAATCCATCAACCGTGTATCGTGACCAGTTCAGTAATTCGTCCGAGTTTTATAACAATATCTGTCTCGAAGAAAGTTTCTTTAGTCTCACATTCCAAACTATTTCTCTTGAACAGAATTCTCTCTATATTCCTCCTTACCTCTGCTGTCTCATTGGTGTCTTCAAGAGCACGCCCTCACACACATGCCTCTTCTGTTTCCTTTTCAACCAAAACATCTAGAAGGATTTGGTTTTTGACCGAGTTTAATATCTAATGATTTGGTTTTTTACTGAGTGTGATGCCATAATTTGATCTATATAGTGAACTCACCTAGTGAACTAATATTACTGTTATTGTTGTTGGTTTCTGCTGATAGCTTTTTATACTGCATGTGCCAATCGTTGTGGAAAGATTTATACAATTTTAGACACTCAACTTACAGATTTTGGTAATTTGACTTATTTGCAATCATATTTGATTTGGCATTTAACCACAGATCTAGTATTATTTTGCAATGACTTAGGTGATGTAAGTTTTGATTTTCTTAATAATAGATCTCTTGCTTAAAATGTTTATTAATCGGGAAATATTTGACAGTGTCTCCAATTTTAAATATACGTGCTGTCTTCAATTCCTTCTCCATTGTTTAATGATTCTGGTTTTGTTTTATTAGATACATGATTCTTCCCAATCGAAATGACATGAAGTGGTCCAGGATTGGGACGGCAATTCATCCAAGAAACCAGAGACATATATTTGAAAGAGTACGAATTCTGCTTCATGGGAAGCCTAGTTTCTGCACCAAATTGGCATGCATCATCAAGGTATGATCCTTCTTTTTACCTTTTTCTTTTTCTTCACTCATCTTAAGTTGTTCCTTGATATGTTATATTTTTATTGTGTAAAATTTTCACTTTTTATTTGTTTTTATGTTTTATTCTATTATGAAAAGAAGTAGTTTTTCTTTTTGATTTAGTTGATTGCAACTTTAGTTTTAATGGTTGTTTCTAAAACTAATCGGTAGCCTTTTGTTAATTTACATATACATATTGGATAACTTAGGAATGTAATGAAATCTAATGTAATTAATATATCTTCTATGGGTTGAATATAACTTTTTGTTGATATATCATGTTAAATACAATATCCTATGTGTATATTCAACAAAAAGAAGATTAATCTTATATATAATTTTTATTATATTGAACATAGTATCTAGAGCTCAAGATTTTTTGGAAAAATTTTCATCACTTCGGCTCACTACAACCACTATTGTTAGAGTGGCCATTGTTGGCAGTGACATTGTTAGAGTTCCAGTTTTGATCGGTGATCACACTGTTTTGATCTTCTTCGTCAGGCGAATCTTGGATTTTTTAAATTTTTCTCTATCGTTCATTCATGACTTCTTTCATTGTTTCATAAAGAGATTTATATGGAACAACCTTCCAAATTTGTTGGGATTGTAAACTGAGGTTTGCATCCACACACACACACACACACACACACACATATATATATATATATATATATATATATATATATTCTAAATTGGTCTTATTTTTAGTCGATGTGACTTCCAACACACTCTCCTCACGCTAAGGTACATATGTGCGTGAGATTAGACATTAATGAGTGACTTGATAGCGGCCCAATAGTTGGTGGAATGATATGTCTAACAAACATAAATTTTGTTAGGATAGACTCTAATCCATAACTCTATGATGTTGAATATAATGAAAAGTTATGTATGAGAGTAATTTTTCTTATGTTAAATATATATATATATATATATATATATATATATATATATATATATATATAAGATACTCTATTTATAATAAAAAAATATGGACTAAGTCCAGAATACAAATAAAAAATAATAACAAACTAAGTAAAGATAAAAGATAAAGATAAGATATATAAAATATCTAATATATCTAAAACTGAGTCTAAAACTCCCAACAAATATCAATGCCATACATGTCTAATATGAAGCTATCTAAATCTACTTTAATTTAACAATGTAGGTATAACAATGCAATGTAGGTGTGTAAGTACTGATACAGATTATAATAATGGTCTTTTGATACAATATCTCAACATTTTCTAAAATGTGGATTCGTATGTTTGTTTTGCAGCATGGAGGTGGACACGTGTTCAAAACGCTTCAAGGGTTAGTACGGATCATTGATGAGGAAGGGACTTGGGTTGAAGCTATTGTAGTTGAAGATAAAGCTACAATATCTCGTCACCTGAAGCATTGTGCCCAAGAGCGGAATATTCCAACGATGGTAAGTAGTAATTCCGTATTTCAGATTTGAAGATTATTTACGGTGCTCCATATTTTATTTAAAATGAAGTTGCTGGTTGTGTATCAACACGCTCAAGAATTTTTCCATTTTCTATCTCACTATATATATATAATGATCACATGACCTCTTATAAAAGTTAAATGACACGGCTCTAATCTTATCCTTGAATGATCTTTTATGGTTTTAGATTTAATAATCACATAACCACTAAAAGAGTGCACCACTTTAATTTAATTTTAATAATCCAAGTGTAGTTTAGATTTCCTCTTCTCACCCTCTCATACAAACACTTTTCTCACTTCGTACGTTCGGTGTATACACATACATGGTTTGTCATGTGAAAATTCTTGACATTTCAATCTTGGATTTTTATGATTAACCTCTCACTTGTCTCTATTTTATGTACTTAATGTATATTTCTGTTAGGTGTGGGTTTTTCTTATTTTTCTGTTGACTTCTCATGCAGCCTTTTAGCTGGATAATAAAGAGCTTATATTCTGGAAAGTTGCTTCCTTTTACGGAAAAAAAGACCATACATCCTTTGCCATTTGTTAAAGCCTCCGAACTTCCCAGTTCTTCTGATATGAGTCAAGAAATATAATTTTTTTTAGCAACTATGGTGACCATTTATGAAGATTTATGTAAGGGCAACACAAGGGAGGATTCGGAAATTTTAAATTTCAAAGGGAACAAAACTAATGTATATTAATTTCTGGCAACATATATATATATATATATATATATATATATATATATATATATATATATATATATATAATGTATTGATATTTTGATACATTTCAAATTGTTAAGTCAATCTGTAAATATACATATCCATTGTATTATTATTATTTTCTCTAGATCCCTATGGTTAATAAATGCTTAATAGATCCTATTAATGTGTTTAGGTTTTTATGATTGTGATGAAAAAACGTAATTAAAGGAGGTGATTGTGCAAATAAATTGTTGAAATTCGGTATATAAATTTTTTAACGATATCATAGGATTCGGAGTTTTGTCCCGGGGAACATATAGTCCAATTTCAAAATTAGATACACATCTACCGCATTTGCAAATTGAAACACATAATTGGATTCTATCTTTCGAGATCCGTTTTCATAATCGATTCTCATAATTTAGAATCAATTCTCATCAACATATTGTGGTATCAGATCACATATTCAAACTTAGGCATACCGAATCAAAATTGAATTGAGGCTAAAGCTTTCTGCACCCCACTAAAAGTTCCTGAAAATGTTTTCCATAGGAGGGGTGATTGATTTTCTCAAAAAAAATTCAAAAATTGTTTATGATAGGGTGTAGGAAAAAAATATAGGGTGCAAGAAATAATTGCGTTGAATTGAATCACACATTCTCATGTTTATGTTTCTAAATTTCATGTTAAATCTGTTGTATTTTTGCTAGTAAATCAATGAATTGTTATTTGATTACATATTAAGTGACGCTTAAAAGGTGTTTAATATAACAATTTACATTGATTTTGATTATCTTTAGTTTGTCTTTATAGCAATGTCTTTGTGTTAGATATATTTTATCATAATTGTTGTTACATATGTTTTAAAGACAGATAAAAATTCTTCTTTCTCTTTTTCTGATGTTGATTCCACATTAATAATATTGATTGGTTCAAATTGATTGATATCTAACTTCTTACTATCATCTTGATTACAATTTTTTAATAATTAAAGCAACATTAAACTTTTTTTCATTTCAAAGTTAAAATTAAGCAAAGATAACGAATTAGATAATGTTTATACAAGTTTTCTTAAACAATTAAAAAAGTTCATCATAAATTAGAATTAATTTATAAACAAGTTAGAAGTAAAAGTTTGAATATTTTTAAAAAAATTATACTTCGTTTCTTTTTTACAAAATAACTTAAATTAATTTTAATATATAGAAATTTAATTGTATTATTTTCATTTTTCAAAAGTTGTCAATTGAAATTTGTCTCTATCAAATAAAAAGATGATGAACTCTTATATAATAAAAAGGACACAATGAGACATGAAACAATCACATTTTATTAGGAACTAAGAATACATGTGAAAAGGAGGTTGATAACAATTTCATCTAAAGAAGATGACTCAGTTTGAGGATGCATGATGTGGTGGTGGTGCTTGGTGGTGATGTGAGTGGTGGTGTGGTGCTGGTGCTTTATGGTGATGTGAGTGGTGGTGTGGTGGTGATGCATGGTGGTGATGTGGGTGGTGGTGTGATGGGCCATGGTGATGTGGTGGTGGTGCTTGGTGTGGTGGGCCATGGTGGTGTGGTGGTGGTGCTTGGTGTCGTAATGGATAAATGATTCCTCTTGCTTCTGTCTTCATCATGCACAAATCTGCATCACAAAGATCTAATTAAGAACAATGACAACTTAATTTTTCAAATAAAACAGTAATCCTAATTCCATACAAAAACTAACTGAAAGACTTGATTTCAATCTGAAGTGTAAAAGAATAAGACTCATTTGAATTGAGAAACTAAAGAGAGTGAAAAGAACATCATTAATAACCTGAAGTCATGATGAAAAAAACTAACAACAATGTCACATTAACAATAAAACATTTTGAATACTCCATGTTGTTCACTGAATGTGTTCTTCAGCTACAACTATTCATCTATTTATACTCAAACGATGACAGTCATTTCACACTAAAAGACAATAAATAATTATATTCTTTAATTAGTAACTCTCGTAACTCATGCACATTAAATGTACATTTAATTAATTTTTAATATTTAATTAGTAACTGACTAAGTAATGCACATTAAATAAAAATTTAATTTTATAGATTTAATTATTTTTCAATATTTTTTTTTGCTAAATAAAGTATGATACTTTAATTTAGATTGTACATTGAGACATTAGATGCATATTCAGACACGTATACACTTTAGAATATTTTATCAACATTTATTAATAAAACAGTATTGTGATGACAATAATTAACGAATTTTATTTTGGTCATTTTTAATACATATAATTTTAATTTATATATATATATATATATATATATATATATATATATATATATATATATAACAACCATATATTTAAGAAATGGATTAAATATGTTTTTAGTCTCTATACTTTGGGGCAATTTTGGTTTTAGTACCTATTTCAAACTAAGGTACAATTTAGTCCTTTAACTTTTAGTAAACTCTGATTTTAGTCCTTTTTATCAAATTTTTTAACTTTGGAACAATTTTTTTAACTTTATTTACTGTTTGAAACAACAAATAAAGTTAAAAAATTTTTGTTAAAATTGACTAAAACTAAAGTTTTCTAAAATTTAAAGACTAAATTGTACCTTAGATTAAAAGAGGGACTAAAACCAAAATTGCCCCAAAGTATAGGGATTAAAAACATATTTAACTCTTAAGAAATTTTGTATGTTTATCGTATTCTATAATTTTTAAATAAACGTATCAATGTATGAAATACAAGTAGTATCTTATACAAATATCATATCCCTACATTATAGATACCAATTTTATTTAAAATAGTGTAAAGTTGGCCATTCTATTAAATTAACTTTTGGTAGTTTCATGTCAGTTACTTGAATTTATACTTTTTAATATTTTTAGTTCATTTTTTTCGAGTATTTTCTTTTTGATTTTTTTTTACAATATTTCATCTCATTCCTCTTTCTCTCTCATATTATCCCTCCAGTGCCTTTTTTTTCTCCTTCCATCTCCTTCTTTCTCCACAGGAAGAACTATAGTGGTTTTCTAGTCATGAAAGTCTGTTGTGTGGACCTCATAAAACACATACGAAAAAATGTATCTAAATTAATCAATCAATAATTGTTTTTTTCTTTAAAATGGTGTTATTTAATGATTTTTTTTTGTTTTGAAAATAAATATTTTTTTCTTTAAACAATTATTATTACTCCGCTCATTTAATCTAAAAATATTCTATAATTAAAATTAACTAAATAATTTAAAATTTAAAAATGTGAAACAATTTTTTTTTTATAAAAGATTGAATATGTAATTATATCGTTTAACTTTTTAAGTAATGTATAATCAGCTCTTCCTTTAGATTTGAAGTTAATCAAGTTGTTCATATGAGCACTTCTCTAAACAAAATTTCATTTGAATTTGAAGATGAAATTGAAGATAGATTTGAGATAAAAAGGAAGTGAATGTATAATTGTTTAGATTAAGAGAAAAATGGTGTGATTGGAATGAATTTAAGATGAAAATTTGTGAATGATATGATGAGTATAATAAATTAAAAAAATGTTTTAATATATAAAATTAAATTATTACTATTTTACTATTGAAAATAAATGATATAAATACTAAAAATTATGTTAAATAAAATTAAAGTTATTATTTATTATAAAAATACTATTATTATTATGATTGTTAAAATATAAACCATTACCTAAAACCTCACATATGCATAAAGAGGAGAACCTATTCTCCTTCATTCATTCATAAACAATTTAATAGCATTTTCCTGCAATTTCATAATCGACTCTCACAATTCAGAATCGATTCTCATCAACATCTTGTGGTATCGGGGTCACATATTCAAACTTTGGCATATTGAATCAAGACTGAATTGGGGCTAAAGCTTTCTGCACCCCATCAAAAGTTACTAAAAATGTTTTCCTTAAAAGGAGCGTTATTGATTTTAGAATTTTTTTTTCAAAATTGTGTATTGTGTTTTGAAAAACAAATTCAGAAAGTGATAGGGTGTAGGAAAACAAATATATATAAGGTTCAAGAAATGAATTGTTATTTGACTAAATATTAAGTGAAACTTACAAGGTGTTTAATATAAGAATTTAAATTGATTTTGATTATCTTTAGTTTGTCTTTAGAGTAATGTCTTTGTGTTAGTTATATTTTATCATCATTGTTGTTGCTTGATCATGTTTTAAAGATAAACAGTGATTCTTCTTTCTCTTATTATGAAGTTGCTTCCTCATTAATATTATTGATTGATTCAAATTGATTGATACCTTAACTTCTTATTATCATCATCATCCTGATTACAATGTTTTAATTATTAAAGAAAAATTAAACTCCTTTTCATTTCAAAATTAAATTCAAGCAAATATAACGAATTAGATTATTTTTGTACAAGGTTTTTTCAACAATTAAAAAATTTCATCATAAATTATAATTAATTTGTATATAAGTTGTAAGTAAAAGTTTGAATAATTTTTAAAAAATTATATTTTGTTTTTTTACGAATTTATTTAAATTAATTTTAATTTATAGAAATTTAATCGCATCATTTTCATTTTTCAAAAGTTGTCAATTGAAATGTGTTTTATCAATCAATCCAATCTAACAAAGATGATGAACCATGAAACAATCACATTTTATTTAGAACTAAGAATACATATGAAAAGAAAGTCGATGACAATTCCATCTGAAGAAGATGACTCAGTTTGATGATACATGAAGTGGTGCTTAGTGGTGATGTGGTGGTGGTGCTTGGTGTGGTGGTTGATGGTGGTGTGGCGGTGATGCATGGTGGTGATGTGGGTGGTGGTGTGGTGGTGGTGCTTGGTGTGGTGGCTGATGGTGGTGTGGAGGTGATGCATGGTGGTGATTTGGGTAGTAGTGTGGTGGGTTGTGGTGGTGTGGTGGTGGTGCTTGGTGTTGTTGCTGATGGTGGTGTGGTGGTGGTGCTAGGTGGGGTGATTTGACAATATCAGTATGAGTTGAAGTTAGATGTGGACACTGGCAAACATGTTCAATGCATAATGCTGCACAACCACAATTTGGATTATGACATCCAACTTGGCACTGCTTATCGTTATCACATGGTGATCGATAAATGATTCCTCTTGCATTTGTCTTCATCATGCACAAATCTGCATTACAAAAATCTAATTAAGAACAATGCCAAATCACATTTTCACTTAAAACAATAACCTTAATTCCACTAAAAAAACTACGTGAAAGATTTGATTTCATAAGAAATTAAATGTGAAGTGTAAAAAAAAAGAGAGATTCATTTGAATTGAGAAAATAAAGAGAGTAAAAAAAATATCATTAATAACCTGAAGTCATGATGAAAAGAGTTAACAAGAATGTCACGTTGACAATAAAACATCTTGAAGAACCCATATTGTTCACTCAATTTGTTATTCAACCACAACTATTCATTTATTTATACTAAAAGGGTGGAAACCGTTCCACACAAAAAGACAACAAATAATTGTATTATTTAATTAGTAACTCTCTTGACTCATGCACACTAAATATAAATTTAATTATATAAATTAATATGTTTTTTAATATTTTAATTAGTAACGGGCTAAGTCATGTACATTAAATATAAATTTAATTTTATAAATTTAATTATTTTTTAATATTTTTTTTTCTAAATAGAATATAATACTTCAATTTAGGTTGTATATTGAATATTTTAATTAGTAACTTGGCTAAGTCATCCACATTAAATATAAATTTTTTTCTTTAGATTTAATTATTTTTCAATATTTTTTTTACTAAATAGAGTATAATACTTTAATTTAAGTTATATATTGAGACAATAGGTTGCATATTCATACACGTATATACATTAGAATATTTTACTAACATTTATTAATAAAACAATATTGTGATAAATAATAATTAATGAATTTTATTTTAGTTATGTTTAATACATATAAATTAATATGTTTTTTAATATTTTAATTAGTAATTGGCTAAGTCATGCACATTAAATATAAATTTAATATTATAAATTTAATTATTTTTTAATATGTTTTTTTTCTAAATAGAATATAATACTTCAATTTAAGTTGTATATTAAATATTTTAATTAGTAACTTGGCTAAGTCATGCACATTAAATATAATTTTTTTTCTTTAGATTTAATTATTTTTCAATATTTTTTTTACTAAATAGAGTATAATACTTTAATTTAAGTTATATATTGAGACATTAGGTTGCATATTCATACATGTATATACATTAGAATATTTTACTAACATTTATTAATAAAACAATACTGTGAAGATGATAATTAATGAATTTTATTTTAGTTATGTTTAATACATATAAATTAATATGTTTTTTAATATTTTAATTAGTAACGGGCTAAGTCATGCACATTAAATATAAATTTAATTTTATAAATTTAATTATTTTTTAATATTTTTTTTTAAATAGAATATAATACTTCAATTTAGGTTGTATATTGAATATTTTAATTAGTAACTTGGTTAAGTCATGTACATTAAATAACAATTTTTTTCTTTAGATTTAATTATTTTTCAATATTTTTTTTACTAAATTGAGTATAATACTTCAATTTAAATTATATATTGAGACATTAGGTTGCATATTCATACACGTATATACTTTAGAATATTTTACTAACATTTATTAATAAAACAATATTGTGAAAATAATAATTAATGAATTTTATTTTAGTTATGTTTAATACATATAATTTTAATTTAGATTTATATATATATATATATATATATATATATATATATATATATATATATATATATATATATATATATATTTAAGAATTTTTGTATGTTATCGTATTCTATAATATTCTATAATTTTTAAATACACGTATCAATGTATGAAATACATGCCATATCTTAAAAAAGAAATATTATTGTAAAGTTCGCCATTCTATTAAATTAAGTTTTGGTAGTTTCATGTGAGTTACTTAAATTTATATTTTTTTAATATTTTTAGTTCTTTTGTTTGGAGTATTTTGTTTTTGATTTTTTTTACAATATTTCATGTCATCCCTCTTTCTCCCCCCAAGATTACCCCTCCACCACATTCTTCCTCCTTCCATCTCTTTCTTTCTCCAAAACACAACACAACCACAAGAAGAACTATAGTGGTTTTATAGCCATGAAAGTCTGTTCTGTGGACCTCATAAAACTGTATCTAAATTAATTAATCAATTATTGTTTATTTTTTCTTTAAAATGGTGTTATTTAATGCTTTTTTATTTTGTTTTGAAAATAAATATTTTTTCTTTAAACAATTATTATTACTCCCCTCATTAAATCTAAAAATATTCTATAATCAAAATTAAGTAAAAAATTTAAAATTTAAAATGTAAAACATGAATTTTTTTTTTTTATAAAAGTTTGAATATGTAATTATATTTTTTTAATTTTTTAAGTAATTTATAATCAGCTGTTCCTATCATATTATTCTATTGGAAATGTTCTGCTACAATTTCCAATAAGAGTTACTTTCCAATAGAAACATTATTTAATGTGAATGATGTTCTCAAAAACTCAAAAATGATAATATAAGAGCATTTTCAAGGAGTTCTTTACATGAATTCATTATCTTTGAAGCTCACATACACAAGTTTGTAAAAATTGTAGAGTTACTTGAGACACACATTAGAAAATTATTTTGATTGAAAAGAAACTTATATAATCAATTATATAAGTCAAACACGTAATAATTATTAAAGACCAAACCCATTTTTAATTACTTATGAGTAATAATAAAAATATTTTAATATAAGCCAAACACGTAATAATTATTAAAGATCAAACCCATTTTTAATTATTAACAAAAATCAAACAAAATTAATAGAATTAAAACTTTTGTAGTATAATTTTTTTTCTTATTATTCTAAAAATAAAATATTTTAATACTTATTGTGTTGAACTCACTATTCAACCCATGAATTATTCATCAACAAAAATAATATTGGGATGTAAGTTTCACAAATATAAAATCCTTGATATTGTATAGAATTGCTTATGAAATGATTTTTTTTTTTTTTAATTTTAAGGAATAATGGTGGAACTTCCATCAAAATAAATGTTTTTTTTTTGAAGGAATTCACATTTTTGTGGAGTCGCATTAAAATAATATTCTTGTAAACCTCCATTTGAGAAATTTTGAGTCAAATAGTACTGTTGACAAATTTTTTTTCTCGAATATTAATATTTGTCAAATATTTACACATATAATTTTTTATGAGGGTAGAATTCAATTATAAGATAATTTAAATATTTACATATATAAATCTTGTACCAAGTTAGCCTATCATGGTGCCTTATGAATGTTTAATGTGTATGGTTAGTTTGGGATTATTAGGCAGAGGTTACGTGGCTGTTTGAATTGCTTTTATGTATATTGATATTTGATAATGTATTATAATTGAAGTTTGTTCGATATGTGATTAAATATGTGAACAACTTTACAATTTGACATATAAGATAAGGTTGAATTTGAACTTAACATTATCATGATTTTGTTTTTACTGAAGATTAAAAGCTAAAGTTTGGAGCAGCCCTTCTATTATAATAAAACAAAGATGATGAACTTTGATACAATAAAAAGACATGATACAATCACATTTTATTAAGAATTAAGAATACATGTGAAAAAGAGATTGATGATCAATTTCATCTAAAGAAAATAACTTAGTTTGAGGATGCATGGGGTGGTGGTGGTGATTTGTGGTAACGTGGCTGTGATGCTAAGTGGTTATGTAGTGGACCATGGTTGTGTGGTGATGCTGCTTGGTGTGGTGTCTGATGGTGGTGTGGTGGTGGTGCTAGGTGGGGTGATTTGATAGTATCAATGAGTTGAAGTTAGATGTGGACACTGACAAACATGTTCAATGCATACTGCTGCACAACCACAATTTGGATTACGACATCCAACTTGGCATTGCTGATTGTTATCACACGGTGTTCGATAAATGATTCCTCTTGCTTTTGTCTTCATCACGCACAAATCTGCATTACAAAGATCTAATTAAGAACAATGTCAACTTAATTTTTCAAATAAAACAGTAATCCTAATTCCACACAAAAACTATGTGAAAGATTTGATTTTATAGTAAGAAATCAAATGTGAAGTGTAATAGAAAAAAAACTCATTTAAATTGAGAAACTGAAGAGAGTGAAAAGAACATCATTAATAACCTGAAATCATGATGAAAAGAACTAACAAGAATGTCATATTGACAATAAAACATCTTGAAGACTCCATGTTGTTCAGTGAATATGTTATTCAACTTCAATTATTCATCTATTTATACTCAAATGGTGGAAACCGTTTCACACAAAAATATATAAAATAATTATATTCTTTAATTAATAACTCTCTTAACTCATGCACACTAAATTTAAATTTAATTCTATAAACTTAATTATTTTTTAATATTTTAATTAATAACGGACTAAGTCATGCACATTAAATATAAATTTAACTCTACATATTTAATTATTTTTTAACTTTTTTTTTCTAGTATGATACTTCAATTTAGGTTGTATATTAAATATTTAAATTAGTAACGGGCTAAGTCATGCATATTAAATATAAATTTATTTCTATATATTTAATTATTTTTTAATATATATTTTTTTACCAAACAGAGTATGATACTTCAATTTAAATTGTATAATGAGACATTAGGTTGCATATTTAGACATGTATATAATTTAGAATATTTTACTAACATTTATTAATAAAACATTATTGTGATAACAATAATTTACAAATTTTATTTTGATAATGTTTAATACATATAATTTTAATTTAAATTTATATATATAACAGCCATACAACTTTTTTTCTCGAATATTAATATTTGTCAAATAATTACACATATATCATTTTGTATGACGCTAGAATTCAGTTTTAAGATAATTTAAATATTTACACATATAACATTTTATACTAGGTTAGAATTCGGTCCTAGGAGAAATAAATTTTGAATTGTGATTTGGTACAGGGTGGTCGAAATATTAGCTGAAATTCATATACGGAAATCAAATTTTGAGTTATTTACACATATAGCATGTTGTACGTACGAATTTGGTCCTAGGACGACCAAGTTTTGAGCTGTGTGGTTGGAATACTAGATGGAATTCATATACGTGGATATCGAATTTTGAGTTGGATTTTACATTTTTTTTTCTTTTCGTATCAAAATAATGTATGTGTTCAGTTTAAACAACCATGTCACTTAATTGTTTAGATATGAGATAAAAAGGAGATGAATGTATAATTGTTTAGATCAAGAGAAAGATGGTGTCATTGAAATGAATTTAAGATGAAAATTTGTCTATGATATAACGAGTATAATAAATTAAAAAAAAATGTTTTAATAGATAAAAAAAATTATTACTATTTTACCATTGAAAATAAATATGATATAAATAAAAAAAAATTATGTAAAAATAAAATTAAAGTTATTATTTAAAATTATAAAATTATTATTATTATTATTATTATTATAATTGTTAAAACCAAAAACCATGACCTAACCACGCATAAACCATTACCTAAAATCTGACATATGTATAAAGAGGAAAATCGATTCTCCTTCATTCATTCATAAAAAAAATTAGGGTTAAATATGTTTTTAGTCCTTATACTTTGGGGTAATTTTGGTTTTAGTCCCTCTTTCAAACTAAGTTACAATTTAGTCCTTCAACTTTAGAAAACTCTGGTTTTAGTCATTTTTACCAAATTTTTTTAACTTTATTTGCTGTTTCAAACACGTTTCATTATAACATTTGGATTGTTTACACTGTTTGACACATTTTTGCTTCGATGTTAACTGAGAAACGTGTTTGAAACAACAAATAAAGTTAAAAAAATTTGATAAAAAAGACTAAAACCATAGTTTTCTAAAGTTGAAGGACTAAATTGTACCTTAGTTTGAAAGAGAGACTAAAACCAAAATCGCCCCAAAGTATAGGAACTAAAAACATATTTAACCCAAAAAATTAATAGTATTTTCCTACAATTGCATAATCGATTTTCATAATTCAGAATTGATTCTCACCAACATGTGGAATCGGGGTCACATATTCAAACTTCAACATATTGAATCAAGACTGAATTGAGGATAAAGCTTTCTGCACCCATCAAAAGTTCCTGAAATATTTTGCATAAAAGGAAGGGTGATTGATTTTTGGAAAAAAAATTTCAAAAATTGTTTATTGTGTTTTGAAAAACAAATTCCAAAAGTGATAGGGTGTAGGAAAAAAAATATAAGGTGCAAGAAGTAATTGCCTTGAATTGAAATACATATTCTCATATTTATGTTTCTAAATTTCATCGTTAAATCTGTTGTATTTTTCCTAGTAATAAATGAATTGTTATTGATTAAATATTAAGTGATACTTACAAAGGTGTTTAATATAAAATTTTACATTGATTTTGATTATCTTTAGTTTGTCTTTAGAGTAATGTCTTTGTGTTAGTTATATTTTATCATCATTGTTGTTACATATGTTTTAAAGATAGACACTCATTCTTCTTTCTCTTATTATGAAGTTTCTTCCACGTTATTGATTGATTCAAATTGATTGATACCTTAACTTCTTATTATCATTCTGATTACAATTTTTTAATAATTAAAGCAACATTAAACTCATTTTCATTTCAAAATTAAAATTAAGAAAATATAACCAATTAGATTATTTTTATACAAGTTTTTTTAACAATTAAAAAAGTTCATCATAAATTATAATTAATTTGTATATAAGTTGGAAGTAAAAGTTTGAATATTTTTCAAAAAAATATATTTTGTTTAGTTTACAAATTAACTTAAATTAATTTTAATATATAGAAATTTAATTGTATTATTTTCATTTTTCAAAAGCTGTCAATTGAAATTTGTCTTTGTCAAATAAAAAGATGATGAGCTCTTATACAATAAAAAATACACAATGAGACATGAAACAATCACATTTTATTAGGAACTAAGAATACATGTGAAAAGGAGGTTGATGACAGTTTCATCTGAAGACGATGACTCAGTTTGAGGATGCATGATGTGGTGGTGGTGCTTGGTGGTGATGTGGTGGTGGTGCTTTGTGGTGATGTGAGTGGTGATGTGGTGGTGATGCATGGTGGTGATGTGGGTGGTGGTGTGGTGGTGGTGCTTGGTGTGGTGGGCCATGGTGGTGTGGTGGTGGTGCTTGGTGTCGTAATGGATAAATGATTCCTCTTGCTTCTGTCTTCATCATGCACAAATCTGCATCACAAAGATCTAATTAAGAACAATACCAACTTAATTTTTCAAATAAAACAATAATACTAATTCCACACAAAAACTACGTGAAAGACTTGATTTCATAAGAAATCAAATCTGAAGTGTAAAAGAATAAGACTCATTTGAATTTAGAAACTAAAGAGAGTGAAAAGAACATCATTAATAACCTGAAGTCATGATCAAAAGAACTAACAAGAATGTCATATTAACAATAAAACATCTTGAATACTCCATGTTGTTCACTGGATGTGTTGTTCAGCTACAACTATTCATCTATTTATATTCAAAGGATGGAAGCTGTTTCACACAAACAGACAACAAATAATTATATTTTTTTAATTAGTAACTCGCGTAACTCATGCACATTAAATGTAAATTTAATTAATTTTTAATGTTTAATTAGTAACTGGCTAAGTAATGCACATTAAATAAAAATTTAATTTTATAGATTTAATTATTTTTCAATGTTTTTTTTTTGTTAAATAGAGTATGATACTTCAATTTAGATTATACATTGAGACATTAGGTTGCATATTCAGACACGTATACACTTTAGAATATTTTACCAACATTTATTAATAAAACAGTATTGTGATGACAATAATTAACAAATTTTATTTTGGTAATGTTTAATACATAATTTTAATTTAGATTTATATATGTATAACAATCATATATTTAAGAAGTTTTGTATGTTTATCGTATTCTATAATTTTTAAATAAACGTATCAATGTATGAAATACAAGTTGTGTCCTATACAAACATCATATCCGTACATTATAGATTCCAATTTTATTTAAAATAGTGTAAAGTTGGCCATTCTATTAAATTAACTTTTGGTAGTTTCATGTGAGTTACTTGAATTTATATTTTTTAATATTTTTAGTTAATTTTTTTTTTGAGTATTTTCTTTTTGATTTTTTTTACAATATTGGTTAAAACCATTTAGACGTCCCTATTTTCGTAAGGTATTTCCAATTTGGTCCCTTTCTTTTAAACCTTCCTAATTGAGTCCTTATAACTGTTAATTTGAAACAAACTAGCCCCTGCCGTTAAAAATTGTTAACGGTGTTAAAATTGTGCAGAGGTGAGTAGATGACGTGGTTAAAATTCTCCTTTTGAAGTGTTAAAATTGTGCAGAGGTTTTAAAATTGTGCAGAGGAGAATGGGAAAAATTTGAACACCTCTGCACAATTTTAACACCTCTGCACAATTTTAACACCTCTTAAGGAGAATTTTAACCACGTCATCTACCCACCTCCGCACAATTTTAACACCTTTAGCGATTTTTAACAGCAAAGGCTAATTTGTTTGAAATTAGCACTTATAAGGACTTAATTGGAAAGATTTAAAAGAAGGAAACCAAATTGGAAATACTTTACGAAAATAGGGACGCCTAAATGGTTTTAACCTACAAGATTTCATCTCATTCCTTTTTCTCTCCCATATTACCCCTCCACCACCTTCTTTCTCCTTCCATCTCTTTCTTTCTCCAAAACATAACCCAACCATAGGAAGAACTATAGTGGTTAGTCATGAAAGTTTGCTGTGTGGACCTCATAAAACACATACGAAAAAATGTATCTAAATTAATCAATCAATAATTGTTTTTTTCTTTAAAATGGTGTTATTTAATGATTTTTTATTTTGTTTTGAAAATAAATATTTTTTTCTTCAAACAATTACCATTACTCCCCTCATTTAATCTAAAAATAATCTATAATTAAAATTAACTAAATAATTTAAAATTTTAAAATGTGAAACATAATTTTTTTATAAAATATTGAATATGTAGTTATGTAGTTTAACTTTTTAAGTAATGTATAATCAGCTCTTCCTTTGGATTTGAAGTTAATCAAGATGTTCATATGAGCACTTTTATAAACAAAATTTCATTTGAATTGGAAGATGAAATTGAAGATAGATATCTGATATAAAAAGGAAGTGAATGTATAATTGTTTAGATTAAGGCCTTGATCACTTGAGTGGATTGAAGGGAGAGTAATTGAGAGAATTTGATGATAAATTTTTTTGTTGTTTATTTAAATAGATTTGGAGGTAAGTGAGAGTGAATTCTGAAGTAAATTTTTTTAATCTGTCATATGAATTAAATCCTACATTAATTCTCACAAATTTTACTTTCAAATCTACTCTCACTTAACTCCAAATTTATTCAACTTAACTCCAAATCTATTTAAATAAACAACAAAAAAAATTATCTTCAAATCCTCTCAATTACTCTCCTCCAAATCTAGGTAAACAAGCCCTAAGAGAAAAATGATGTGATTGGAATGAATTTAAAATGAAATTTTGTCAATGATATGATGAGTATAATAAATTAAAAAAACGTTTTAACAGATAAAACTAAATTATTACTATTTTACTTTTGGAAATAAATGATATAAATGCTAAAGATTATGTTAAATAAAATTAAAGTTATTATTTATTATAAAAATATTATTATTATTATGATTGTTAAAACTAGAGTTGTCAAAACGGGTAACCCGGCTCGACCCGGCCCGGCCCACCACGGGTTGGTCACTTAGTGAGCCAACCCA
>NC_028355.1:32465807-32490733 GCF_000741045.1 Vigna radiata var. radiata | reverse complement strand
AGTGAGAAAACAAAAATATGGAGAAAAGAGAAGAAAAAAAGAAGGTTGTTTTACCTACTCCTTGAAGAATTTCAGTGAAGTGAGGGTGAAAGCACCGTCAAATAAGAGCAAGTACCGCGAGAGTGATTTGTGAAAGCAGAGGTTACTTTTTTGGTATATACAGGGAGTGAAGAAAATATTTTAGTTTTTAGGGTTTCATAAATAAAATAATAAATTAAAAATATAAAATTAGGTAGGTGGGTTGGTGGGCCAACCCGGCTCACCACGGGTTCAATCCGCATGAGCCGGGTTGAAATCTGACCCGCATATAAGTGGGTTGTATTTTTCAAACCCAACCCAACCCGAACCCGTGACGGGCCGGGTTGACTCGCGGGTTGTGACCCATTTTGACGGCTCTAGTTAAAACATAAACAATTACCTAAAACCCTGACATATGCATAAAGAGGAGAACCTATTCTCCTTCATTCATTCATAAACAATTTAATAGCATTTTCCTGCAAATCCATAATCGACTCTCACAATTCAGAATCGATTCTTATCAACATCTTGTGGTATTGGGGTCACATATTCAAACTTTGGCATATTGAATCAAGACTGAATTGGGGCTAAAGCTTTTTGCACCCCATCAAAAGTTATTAAATTTTTTTTCCTCAGAAGGAGTGTTATTGATTTTCGAAATTTTTTTTCAAAATTGTGTATTGTGTTTTAAAAATCAAATTCAGAAAGTGATAGGGTGTAGGAAAAACAAATAAAAGGTGCAAGAAGTAATTGTATTGAATTGAAATACATATTCTCATATTTATCTTTCTGAATTTCGTCAGTAAATATTTTGTATGTATTTTTGCTAGTAATAAATGAATTGTTATTTGACTAAATATTATGTGACACTTACAAAGGTGTTTAATATAATAATTTACATTGATTTTGATTATCTCTAGTTTGTCTTTAGAGTAATGTCTTTGTGTTAGTTATATTTTATCATCATTGTTGTTGCTTGATCATATGTTTTAAAGACAAACAGTGATTCTTCTTTCTCTTATTATGAAGTTGCTTCCTCATTAATATTATTGATTGATTCAAATTGATTGATACCTTAACTTCTTATTATCATCATCATCCTGATTACAATGTTTTAATTATTAAAGAAAAATTAAACTCCTTTTCATTTCAAAATTAAATTCAAGCAAATATAACGAATTAGATTATTTTTGTACAAGGTTTTTTCAACAATTAAAAAATTTCATCATAAATTATAATTAATTTGTATATAAGTTGTAAGTAAAAGTTTGAATATTTTTTAAAAAATTATATTTTGTTTTTTTACAAATTTACTTAAATTAATTTTAATTTATAGAAATTTAATTGCATCATTTTCATTTTTCAAAAGTTGTCAATTGAAATTGTCTTATCAATCAATCCAATCTAACAAAGATGATGAGTCATGAAACAATCGCATTTTATTTAGAACTAAGAATACATGTAAAAAGGAGGTTGATGACAATTCCATCTAAAGAAGATGACTCAATTTGATGACGCATGAAGTGGTGCTTGGTGGTGATGTGGTGGTGGTGCTTGGTGTGGTGGCTGATGGTGGTGTGGCGGTGATACATGGTGGTGATGAGGGAGGAGGTGTGGTGGTGGTGCTTGGTGTGGTGGCTGATGGTGGTGTGGAGGTGATGTGACTAGTGGTGTGGTGGGTTGTAGTGGTGTGGTGGTGGTGCTTGGTGTGGTGGTGGTGCTAGGTGGGGTGACTTGACAATATCAATATGAGTTGAAGTTAGATGTGGACACTGGCAAGCATGTTCAATGCATACTACTCCACAACCACAATTTGGATTATGACATCCAACTTGGCATTGCTTATTGTTATCACATGGTGTTCGATAAATGATTCCTCTTGCTTTTGTCTTCATCATGCACAAATATGCATTACAAAGATCTAATTAAGAACAATGCCAACTCACATTTTCACTTAAAACAATAACCTTAATTGCCTACAAAGAATTACGTGAAAGATTTGATTTCATAAGAAATTAAATGTGAAGTGTAAAAAAAAAGAGATTCATCTGAATTGAGAAACTAAAGAGAGTAAAAAAAATATGATTAATAACCTGAAGTCATGATGAAAAGAGTTAACAAGAATGTCACGTTGATAATAAAACGTCTTGAATAAAACTATTCATTTATTTATACTCAAAGGATGGAAACCGTTCCACACAAAAAGACAACAAATAATTATATTCTTTAATTAGTAACTCTCTTAACTCATGCACACTAAATATAAATTTAATTATATAAATTAATATGTTTTTTAATATTTTAATAAGTAACTGGCTAAGTCATGCACATTAAATTTAAATTTAATTTTATAAACTTAATTATTTTTCAATATTTTTTTTTCTAAACAGTGTATGATACTTCAATTTAGGTTGTATATTGAATATTTTAATTAGTAACTGGCTAAGTCATCCACATTAAATATAAATTTATTTCTATAAATTTAATTATTTTTTAATTTTTTTTACTAAATAGAGTATGATACTTTAATTTAGGTTGTATATTGAGATATTAGGTTGCATATTCGGACACATATATATATTTTAAAATATTTTACCAACATTTATTAATAAAACAGTACTGTGATGATAATAATTAACGAATTTTATTTTGGTAATGTTTAATACATATAATTTTAATTTAGATTTATATATGTATAACAATTATATATTTAAGAATTTTTGTATGTTTATCGTATTCTATAATTTTTAAATAAATGTATCAATGTATGAAATACATGTAGTATCTTAAAGAAATATTATATCCGTACATTATAGATACCAATTTTATTTAAAATAGTGTAAAGTTGACCATTCTATTAAATTGACTTTTGGTAGTTTCATGTGAGTTACTTGAGTTTATATTTTTTTAATATTTTTTGTTATTTTTTTTGGAGTATTTTCTTTTTGATTTTTTTTTGACAGTATTTCATGTCATCCCTCTTTCTCTCCCATATTACGCCTCCACCACCTTCTTTCTCTTTCTTTCTCCAAAACACAACCAATAGTGATTTTCTAGTCATGAAAGTCTGCTGTGTGGACCTCATAAAACACATACGGAAAAATGTATCTAAATTAATCAATCAATAATTTTTTTTCTTTAAAATGGTGATATTTAATGATATTTTATTTTTTGTTTTGAAAATAAATATTTTTTCTGTAAACAATTATTATTACTCCCTCATTTAATCTAAAAGTATTCTATAATTAAAATTAAGTAAAAAAATTAAAATTTTAAAATGCAAAACATAATTTTTTCTTATAAAAGATTGAATAAGGAATTATATTGTTCTATTTTTTAAGTAATTTATAATGAGCTGTTCCTTTCATATTATTCCATTGGGGATATAATTTCCAATAAGAGTTTCACAGAGTTACTTTCCAATAGAAACATTATTTAATGTAATGATGTTCGCAAAAACTCAAAAATGGTTATATAAGACCATTTTCAAGGAGTTCTTTACATGAATTCATTATCTTTGAAGCTCACATACACAAGTTTGAAAAAATTTTAGAGTTACTTGAGACACACATTAGAAAATTATTTTGATTGAAAAGAAACTTATACAATCAATTATATAAGCCAAACACGTAATAATTATTAAAGACCAAACCCATTTTTAATTACTTACGAATAATAATAAAAACAATATTTTAATATAAGCCAAACACGTAATAATTATTAAAGATCAAACCCATTTTTAATTGTTAACAAAAATCAAACAAAATTAATAGAATTAAAACTTTTGTAATATAATTTTTTTCTTATTATTCTAAAAATAAAATATTTTAATACTTATTGTGTTGAACTCACTATTCAACCCATGAATTATTCATCAACAAAAATAATGTTTAATGTGTATGGTTAGTTTGGAATTGATTAGGCAAAAGTTATGTGGCTGTTTGAATTGCTTATGTATATTGATATTTGATAATGTATTATAATTGAAGTTTGTTCCATATGTGATTAAATATGTGAACAACTTTACAGTTTGACATATAAGATAAGGTTGGATTTGAACTTAACATTATCATGATTTTGTTTTTACTGAAGATTAAGAGCTAAAGTTTGGAGCAGCCCTTCTATCATAATAAAACAAAGATGATGAGCTTTGAACAATAAAAAGACATGATGAAACATAAAACAATCATATTTTATTAAAAACTAAAAATACATGTGAAAAAGAGATTGATGATCAATTTCATCCGAAGAAGATGACTCAGTTTGAGGATGCATGGGGTGGTGGTGGTGATTTGTGGTAGCGTGGCTGTGATGCTTGGTGGTTGTGTAGTGGACCATGGTTGTGTGGTGATGGTGCTTGGTGTGGTGGCTGATGGTGGTGTGGTGGTGGTGCTAGGTGAGGTGATTTGATAGTATCAGTATGAGTTGAAATTAGATGGGGACACTGGCAAACATGTTCAATGCATACTGCTGCACAACCACAATTTGGATTACGACATCCAACTTGGCATTGCTGATTGTTATCACATGGTGTTTTATAAATGATTCCTCTTGCTTTTGTCTTCATCACGCACAAATCTGCATTACAAAGATCTAATCAAGAACAATGCCAACTTATTTTTTCAAATAAAACATTAGTCCTAATTCCACACAAAAACTATGTGAAAGATTTGATTTTATAGTAAGAAATCAAATGTGAAGTGTAATAGAAAAAAAACTCATTTAAATTGAGAAACTAAAGAGAGTGAAAAGAACATCATTAATAACCTGAAGTCATGATGAAAAGAACTAACAAGAATGTCATATTGACAATAAAACATCTTGAAGACCCCATGTTTTAAGTGAATGTGTTATTCAACTACAATTATTCATCTATTTATACTCAAATGGTAGAAACCGTTTCACACAAAAAGATAAAAAATAATTATATTCTTTAATTAGTAACTCTCTTAACTCCTGCACACTAAATTTAAATTTAATTCTATAAACTGAATTATTTTTTAATATTTTAATTAGTAACGAACTAAATTATGCACATTAAATATAAATTTAACTCTACATATTTAATTATTTTTCAACTTTTTTTTCTAGTATGATATTTCAAATTAAGTTGTATATTGAATATTTAAATTAGTAACGGACTAAGTCATCCATATTAAATATAAATTGATTTCTATATATTTAATTATTTTTTAATATATATTATTTTACTAAATAGAATATGATACTTCAATTTAGACTGTATAATGAAACATTAGGTTGCGACATGTATATAATTTAGGATATTTTACCAACATTTATTAATAAAACATTATTGTGATGACAATAATTTAAAAATTTTATTTTGATAATGTTTAATACATAATTTTAATTTGGATTTATATATATAATGTATAATATATCGTATTAATTCTATAATTGTTATCTTATACAAATATCATATCCGTACATTATAGATACCAATTTTATTTAAAATAGAGTAAAGTTGGCCGTTCTGTTAAATTAACTTTTGGTACTTTTATGTGAGTTACTCTAATTTTTACTTTTTTTAGTTTTTTTTTGGAGTATTTTCTTTTTTTATTCTTTTTTATACAATATTTCTTCTCATCCTCTTTCTCCCCCATAGTACCCCTCCACCATCTTCTTCCTCCTTCCATCTCCTTCTTTCATGAAAGCATGTTGTGTGGACCTCATAAAACATATACGAAAAAATGTATCTTAATTAATCAATGGTTTAAACCCTTTTTTGGTCCCTAAGTTAAGTTCAGATGTTCAGCTTAGTCCCCGTTTTTAAAAATGTCAACCTTCAGTCCCTATGATATGAAAAATGTATCAAATCAGTCCTCATGACATCACTTAATGAACAAAAAATCACAAGTTTTCATACCTAGGTATCCAATATTTTGTGATTTGTTCAAGGAAGGTGTTATGAACAACAAATCATTTAATGAAAGACTTGTGATTTGTTAACGGATAGGACTGATTTGATACATTTTTCATATCATAGGGACTAAAGGTTGACATTTTTAAAAGTGGGGACTAAACTGAACATCAGAACTTAACTTAAGGACCAAAAAAGGGTTTAAACCTTAATCAATCAATAATTTTTTTTTTGTCTTTAAAATGGTTTTATTTAATGATTTTTTATTATGTTTTGAAAATAGATATTTTTTTTCTTTAAAAAATAATTATTACTCTCCTCATTTAATCTAAAAATATTCTATAATTAAAATTAACTAAAAATTTAAAAATTTAAAGCGTAAAACGTAATTTTTTTTATAAAAGATTGAATATGTAATTATATCATTTAATTTTTTAAGTTATTTATACTCAGCTGTTCCTTTCATATTATTCTATTGGAGATGGTCTGCTACAATTTCCAATAAGAGTTTCAAAGAATTACTTTCCAATAGAAACATTATTTAATGTGAAACCCCATATCCATGATGTTCTCAAAAATTCAAAAATTGTTATATAAGAGCATTTTCAAGAGTTGATACTTAGACAACATTCTTTTTTACAATATTTGAACATTATCTATGTGATTAGTCCAAAATTACTCAACAATCAATAATAGTAATAATCATAAACACTATTATGGACCAATCACATAATGACATGCAAATGATGTTCGAATATTGTCAAAATAGTGTTATCTAAGTATCATTGTCATTACATCAATTCAGTATCTTTGAAGCTTACACACACAAGTTTCTAAAAATTGCAGAGTTACTAGAGACATACATTAGAAAATTATTTTGATTGAAAAGAAACTTATAGAATCAATTATATAAACCAAACAAGTAATAATTATTAAAGACCAAATTTTAATTACTTACGAGTAATAATAAAAAAAATATTTTAATATAACCCAAACACGTAATAATTATTAAAGATCAAACCCATTTTTAATTATTAACAAAAATTAAAAAAAAGTAATAGAATTAAAACTTTTGTAATATAATTTTTTTCTTATTATTCTAAAAATAAAATATTTTAATACTTATTGTTGAACTCACTATTCAACCCATGAATTATTCATCATCAAAAATAATATTCGGATGTAACTTGAAATTATTTGAAGGAATTCACATTTTTGTGGAGTCACATTAAAATAATATTCTTGTAAACCTTCATTTGAGAACTTTTTACTCAAATAGTATTGGTGACAATTTTTTTTCTCGAATATTAATATTTTTCAAATATTTTTACACATATATAATTTTGTATGAGGTTAGAATTCAATTATAAGATAATTTAAATATTTACACAGATAACATTTTATACTAGGTTAGAATTTGGTACACGGTGGTCGAAATATTAGCTGAAATTCATATACGGGAAATCAAATTCAGTTTAAACAACCATGTCACTTAATTATCTGTTTAATTTCTTTATTTATTTTTCTCTCTCTTAATAATCATAGCAATATTAAACTCCTTTTCAATTCAAAATTAAAATTTAGTAAATATAACGTTTACACGACTTTTTTCTTTAATTAATAATTAAAAAAATTCATCGTAAAATTAATTAATAAATAAGTTGTAAGTAAAAAATTGATTTTTTTACGGTGATTATATATTTTTTACAAATCAACTTAAATTTATTTTAATTACACAAATCCAAATTCATTATATTTTTTAAAAAAGTTCTTAGTTGAAACTTATCTTTGCCAATCAATATAATATGAGAAAAATTATGAGCTGTGATATAAATTAGGGACACATACAGTGAAACATGAAACACTCACTTTATTAATAACTAAGAATACATATTATAAGAAGTTGATAAATTGCATCCAAAGAAGAAAGTGATTCAGTTTAAAGGTGCCGGTGCCGGTGGGTGGTGTGGGCGATGATGTGGTAGACGGTGGTGTGGCGAGCGATGGTGTGGTGAACGGTGATGTGGTGGTTGTGCTTGGTGCGGTGCTGCTGCTTGGTGTAGTTGTGAAAGGTGGTGTGCTAGTGTCGGAGCTTGATGTGGCGTTGGAAGATGATGTGATGGTTGAGGGTCGTGTGACGGTGGAGGTGGTGGTTGGTGTAGTAGACATCCTTTATCGTTATTACATTGAAATTGATCAATAGGTCGTATTGCTTCTGTCTTCATCGTGCATAAATCTGTATTACAAAAATCTAATTAAGAACAATACTAACTTAATTTTTCAAATAAAATAATAATCCTAATTTCTCACAAAGTATGTGAAAGATTTGATTTCATAGTAAAAAATCAAATGTATAAGGTAGAAGAAAATAAATCATTTGGATTAAAAAATTAAAAAAAAATAAAAAAATAACATCATTAATAACCTGAAGTCATAATAAAAAGAACAAACAAAAATGTCATATTAACAATAAAACTTCTTGAAGATTTCATGTTGTTTACTGAATGTGTTATTCAATCACAATTTATCACCTATATATACTCAAATAATGAAAATAGTTTCACAAAAAAAACAATAAATAAATAATTTTTTATTATGCTGTATTATTTTAAAGACCATTTTACCGTTTTTACTTTGCTGCAAGAGTTATATACAGGACAAATGTTTTAAATATTATTTTTTAAGTTATTAACATAAATATATTTTGAAGAGAACAAAATATTATTTTATTTTTATAATTAATCTTATTTAAAACTTAAAGTCTTAAATTTGATGTCATGTCACTATATTTTATTAAAGAAATCTCATAAGACTAGGATCTTAGGTTTATAATATGTGTATGACCATTAACAAATATATCTTATAAGCTGTGTTAAATATAAAAATAATAACTTTTATTCATTAATATAATAATTATTCTTCATTACTCATAATTATTTTGGTCAATAGATAATGCTTTAATGGTAGATATAATATTTATCACTAAATATAAATATATTATCTTTATGTATTGAAACATTAAATAAACATTGAATGAAAATATTTTTGAAGAACTTTTGTTATAAAATATGAAATGTTTTATTGCCATGACAGTTATATATATATATATATATATATATATATATATATATATATATATATATATATATATATATATATATATATATATATTACAGTTATTTTCTTTATAGCACAAGAAAAAATTATCATTTAATTTAAACATATCACATTAAATAAAATTAAATAAAAAATAATAAAATTAAAAACTTACAATGTAAAAATTAATTTTTTATAAAAAAATTGAATATCTTCTTATAAACTTTAGGTTTTTTAAAGTAACTCATATTCCTCTTGAGGCAAGTTGTTCAAAGAAGTTGTTACTTTCCAATTATTCTATTAGAAATGGTCATAAAAGTTTCAAGAGTTCCATACCAATATAAATATTATTTAATGTGTACTTTTTATATTATTCTATTATAAATGATCGGAAAAAGTTTCTTTAACAACTTTGTTTTGACAACTTTTTTACAACACATACGTGACAGTCTATGATTTGTTCGTTTCAAATATTTTTTTAAACATAAATTTAAACAAACCAATAAAATAATAACACGTGTCCTGTTGTCAAAAAATTGTTAAAAAAGAATTATTAAAATATCATTGTTCTAAATGATCTAATACCACTTCCAATAAAAATTGCAAGAATTCCTTAAAATACAAACATATATTTATCATCATGGTACACCACACCTCAACCAAGCATTGCAGCCACGCCACCACATACATCACCATCGAGCACCACCACACCATGCACCCTTAAACTGAGTTATCATTTTCGGATAAAATTATATTAATTTTTTTCACATGTATTCTTAGTTCATAATAAAATCTAATTATTTCATGTTTTATTATGTCTTTATTGTATCATAGTTCACCATTTTTATTTGATTGGATTAATTGATAGAAATAAATTTCAACTAACAATTTTTTTGAAAAATGAAAATAATTTAAATAAATTTCTATATATTAAAATTAGTTTAACTTAATTTGTATAATATTTTCAAACTTTTACTTCCAACTTGTTTACAAATTAATTCTATTTTATAATGAACTTTTTAAATTGTTTAAAAAAACTTGTATCAACATAATCTAATTCATTATATTTGCTTAATTTTAATTTTGAAATGAAAAGGAGTTCAATGTTTCTTTAATTATTAAACAATTGTAATCAGGATGATAATAATAAGTTAATGTATGAATCAATTTGAACCAATCAATATTGTTAAATTGAAAGCAACTTCATAAAAAGAGAAAGAAGAAGAATCACCGTGTGTCTTTAAAACATATGATCAAGTAACAATAATGATGATAAAATATAGCTAACACAAAGACATTACTCTAAAGACAAACTAAAGATAATCAAAATCAATTTAAATTCTTATATTAAACACCTTGTAAGTGTCACTTAATATGTAATCAAATAACAATTCATTGATTTACTAGCAAAAAAAAAATACAACAGATTTAGTGATAAAATTTAGAAACCTAAATATGTGTTTCAGTTCATCGCAATTATTTTTTGCACACTATAATTCGTCTCACTTATTAGCTAGTTAAAAAAATTTGAACTTAGTTCAATTGATTCATTTAATTTTAAGTTTTTTTTTAAATAAAATAATATAATTTTTTTAAATTCAAATCTAAATAAACATATATTAAAATGATATTAAATTTTAAAGATATTTTTTTTAAAAAAAATATCATATAATCCAAACGTAATTGTGTTGATATACATATTCTCGTATTTAGGTTTCTAAATTTCATCGTTAAATTTGTTGTATTATTACTAGTAATAAATGAATTGTTATTTCACTAAATATTAAGTGACACTTACAAAGGTGTTTAATATAATAATTTACATTGATTTTGATTATCTTTAGTTTGTCTCTAGAGTAATGTCTTTGTGTTAGTTATAATTTTATCATCATTGTTGTTACTTGAACATATGTTTTAAAGACAAACAATGATTTTTCTTTCTCTTTTTATGAAGTTGCTTCCACGTTAATATTATTCATTGATTCAAATTGATTGATACCTTAACTTCTTATTATCATCTGATTACAATGTTTTAATAATTAAAGCAACATTAAAATCCTTTTCATTTCTAAATTAAATTTAAGTAAATATAACGAATTAGATTATTTTTATACAAGGTTTTTTCAACAATGAAAAAAGTTCATCATAAATTATAATTAATTTGTATATAAGTTGGAAGCAAATGTTTGAATATTTTTAAAAAAGTTATATTTTGTTTTTTTTACAAATTTACTTAAATTAATTTTAATTTATAGAAATTTAATTGTATATTTTCATTTTTCGAAAGTTGCCAATTGAAATGTGTATCTATTAATCAATCCAATCTAACAAAGATAATGAGACATGAAACAATCTCATTTTATTAAGAACTAAGAATACATGTGAAAAGGAGGTTGATGACAATTCCATCTAGAGAAGATGACTCAGTTTGATGATGCATGATGTGGTGGTGGTGCTTGGTGGTGATGTTTGTGGTGGTGTGGTGGTGATGCGTGGTGGTGATTTGGGTGGTGGTGTGGTGGGTTGTGGTGGTGTGGCGGTGGTGCTTGGTGTGGTGGCTGATGGTGGTGTGGCGGTGATGCATGGTGGTGATGTGGGTGGTGGTGTGGCGGTGATGCATGGTGGTGATGTGGGTGGTGGTGTGGTGGTGGTGCTTGGTGTGGTGGTTGACGGTTGTGTGGTGGTGGTGCTAGGTGGGGTGATTTGACAATATCAGTATGAGTTGAAGTTAGATGTGGACACTGACAAACATGATTAAGGCATATTGCTGCACAACCACAATTTGGATTACGGCATCCAGCTTGGCACTCCTTATTGTTGTCACATGGTAATCGATAAATGGGTCCTCTTGCTTCTGTCCTTATCAAGCATAAATCTGCATTGCAAAAATCTAATTAAGAACAATGCCAACTCACATTTTAACTTAAAACAGTAACCTTAATTCCCCACAAAAACTATATCAAAGATTTTGTTTCAAACTATGAAAACAAGATATGTACAAACATGACTTATTTAAATTGAGAAACTAAAGAGAGAGTGAATAGAAAATCATTTGTAACCTGAAATCATAATGAAAAGGGTTAACATGAATGTCACATTGACAATGAAACATCTTGATGATCCCATGTTGTTCAATGAACATGTTATTCAACCACAACTATTCATCTATATATACTCAAATGGTGGAAGGAGTTTTACACAAAAGACAAAAATAAATAAATACACATTTTTAGGTAATAATTGTATTAACTCTAGCATTCAATGAAAATGTGATGTTTTGTACTTTAGTAAAGTAATTGTCTATTGAATGTGTATTAAATGAAAATTAAATGTATATATTAAATGTGTATATTAAGATTGATGAACTTTTTTTATATACAAGAATCATATTTCTTTTATTAACAATGTATTATTGAACACCCTAAAAATTAATCTATTAATTATACTATAAATCCATCAAAAGGTTTGTACAAAACTTATGTGAATACGAAATACAACCTAAACTTATACATAATACATAAATATAAATATTTACAATAGATATATCACAATGTAAAAATTATTGTGTTTTTATATAAAAAAATTGAATACCTAATTATATACTTTAGTTTTTTAAAGTAACTCGTATTCCTCTTGAGGAAACTTGTTCAAAGTTGTTACTTTCAAATTATTCTATTAGAAATGGTCATAAAACTTTCAAGAGTTCCATACCGATATAAATATTATTTAATGTGTACTTTTTATATTATTCTATTATAAATGATCTAATATCACTTCCAATAAAAATTGCAAGAATTCCTTAAGAATACAAACATATATTTATATGAACCTCGTCTTCACGAGTTTCTCAAACACTTGAAAATAGTTTAAATAACATTTCCAAGGAGTTCTTAACATGCATTCTTTACCTACGAAGCTCACTTATACACAACTTTCATATGTAATTATTTTAAAAAAAATATTATATAATATAAATTTGCTTATAAATAAATTTGTATGTAATTATTTAAATAAAATATATATAATATTTGTATGTAATTTTTGTATAATAATGTAGATATTATATACAAATTTATCCTTATGGTATTATTTATTTTATCTATATAACTCATTGTATAAAATGGACGTTCTTTGCAACTCAAATCAATATCGTGATGATAATTTCTTAACTATAGGATGTAAATAGTATTATCATTCAAAACTATAAGAAATTCATTTGCAAAAGATATCATGCAATCCACCAATCAAAACGATTTCAATTCATATTGAGAATCCAATGTAATCACGTAATACCAACATTCATGACTAAATAACATAACATAGTCTCATAGTATTCAAACATCCATTCGACAAGAGCGTTAAGGTTTACATTAAAATATTAAAGAAATACAACGACTTATTGAAAAGTTAACATTCACGTCTCACTTCCTTTCTCGATTAAAGGAGAAAACCCGACTCAATAACAACCATTATACGATATAATAAATTATAGTTTTTCTTGAGTATCTTTCTTTTACTAGTTTTATCTCTTAATGTACTTTATTATTTTGATTAGTCTTTAGATTTACTTTTTTTTTTTTTATAATTTGTGTGTTTTTCATTAATATCTTATATTTCTCCCAGTATTTGAAAATCAATTTTCTTTTCCTTTAAATATAATTTGTTATTTAAAAACTAACCAAATTCTTTCATTATTTTAGTTTTGTGACCAATTTATCTCGGAAAATGGTAACACAAATCACCAAACGTTTGAGATATATACCAAGTAGTAAACAGCTTGTATAAACTCCTTTTCATTTCACAATTAAAATCAAACGGAATAAATTATGCCTGTATACGAGTTTTTTTTTGTTAAACAATTATGAAAATTCGTCGTAAATTAAAATTAATTTTTTAAATAAGTTGGAAGTAAAAGCATAACATTTTATGTTACTTTTTTTACAAGTTAATTTTCCTTAAAGTAATTTTAATTTATATATAATCCAAATTCATTATTTCTTTTCAAATGTTATTAATTGATACTTATATTTATCAATGAATCTATTATAAGAAAAATAATCCGTTGTGATATATAGGACATGAAAAAAATTAATTATACTTTATTAAAAACTAAGAATACATGAGTAAGAAAATGATGAACTGTATTTGAAACAAAAGATGACTCAGTAAGGTGGTGGTTGTGGAAGTGAGGCTTTGTATGGTGGTGGAGATGGCATTTGATGGGCTGATGGTGGTGGTGTTTGGTGTGGTGTTGGAATTGGTGTTTGGTATGGCGGTGGTGCCTGATGTGGTGGGTAGTGGTATGGTGGTGGAGGTGATGCTTCTGGTGGTGGTGGTACTTTGTAGGGTGGTTTGGAATAATCGGTATAGGTTGAAGTTAGATGTTTACACTGACAAACAATCTTAATGCATACAAATGTACAATCACAATATAGTTTACGACACCTATCTTTGCACTGCTTATCATTATCACATGGTATATGAACAATGGGTCCTCTTGCTTCTGTCCTTATCATGCACAAATCTGCATTAAAAAAAAATCTAATTAAGAACAATACCAACTCAAATTTTCACATAAAACAATAACCTTAATTCCCTACAAAAACTATGTCAAAGATTTGGTTTTCAAACTAAGAAATCAAGATTTGTACAAACATGACTCATTTAAATTGAGAAACTAAAGAGAGAGTGAATAAAACACCATTTGTAACCTGAAATCATAATGAAAAGGGCTAACACGAATATTACATTGACAATGGAACATCTTGATGACCCCATGTTGTTCAATGAACATGTTATTCAACCACAACTATTCATCTATATATACTCAAATGGTGGAAGGAGTTTCACACAAAAGACAAAAATAAATAAATATACATTTTTAGATAATAATTATATTAACTCATGCATTCAATGAAAATGTAATGCTTTGTAAGTAATTGTGGATTAAATATAAGTGTAATATTGTATGTTTTTATTTATAGTAATGATACACATCCACTAATTTTATACACAACATATTTGTTTCTTCTTCCTATCACTTTTATTCTTTTTCTATGTATGTATTAAAGGTGTATATTAAGTATTGATGAACTTTTTTAATATAAAAGAGTTATATTTCTTTTATTATTAATGTATTATGTAACACCCTAAAAATTAATGTATTAATTATAAAAATCCATCATAATGTTTATACGAAAATTTATATGAATATATACAAAATACAACCTAAACTTATACATAATACATAAATATAAATATTTAAAATAGCTATATCACAATAAAGTCTTTATTCTCATAAACTTTTATCATGCACATGTACTTACATATGTTTGTGTACTTCATATAGTCATTGCAGTTCGCAACACAACCAACACATACAAAAATAAACTTTTGAATCAAATTTTTAACTTAAGAAAAAATATATAAAAAGATACATTCTAATTTACAAGTCATAACAATTCACTTTCATTGAAAATTCAATATAAACAACCACATGGATCATATATGGATCTATACATAAAAAATATTCTGAAATATCAACTAACGTCTTTCAAAAGACACATATTAAGTAAGTTTTAACAAAGACTGACATCAAATCCAATACTTAAGATTTAGATTTATAAGCTAAGAGAAAGATCATGATAAATTCATTACATTCCAAGTCACACGTATGTATATGTCACTATATGTTAGAATTCTTCTTCAAATTTTCACTAGTATATATGACATAGATTGTTAGGAAAATTAAAAAAATCTCTATTATAACATAGGTGTCAGTACTTAATATCTAATAAAATGATCATTCATATATCATCCCAAATATTTGATCATAAACTCATAATTTTCTTCAATCTCAACAACCATTTTCATATAGCATGTAAAATTTCATCAATATCAATGAACATTATTATACAATATAAATCATTAAAAAAATCCATAAGTCAATCATAATTGTTGGCTTTCTTCTTTACTTTTCAACAACTGTATTAAGTCAATTATTGTACCAAATAAATATTGTATCCACATGTACTTATACAAAATTTCAAGTAACTTTATGACTTGCTATGAAATTGTTCTAAAATAGTGTTAATGGAGCCGTTTTGAAAATTATTTAAACAAAGTTAAGACAAGATTAAAACTAACCAATATATGAACATATATTGAAATTGAGTTTCATCTATGTTCTTCGACTTAACTTTTATTAATTCAATATATATCATAACAATATTCTAGTGTCATTTAAAGTTCTTAGCTCATTCTAAATCCATCCTTACTTTAGGTGCATGAGATTTCTAACTCAACTAAAGTATTTAAATATATTGTCAACATTCAAGCACATTAGAGTTATACAATCGTTGCATAAATAAGTAAAGATGAGTTAACCAAAATTCAGCGTACTATATAATTATTACATACATTCACTATAGGTTTTTTCTTTTTCTTTTTTCTTTCTCTTTCTCTTTTTTCTTATTTTTTTTCTCTTTTTTCATTTTTTCTTTCTTTCTCTTTTTTTTTTCATTTTTCATTTCTCTTCATTTTATTTTCATTTTTTTATCAATAACATTATCAACCACATTCTTTCTCGTTAGAACTCATCTTTGTGAAAAATCAGAACAATCAATTTTCAATCAGTGTGAGTTTTACTAGGCTGTAACATGACAAAGGTTGAAAAGGTTTTGAAAGAAAGTATATAAAGGACCAAATGAAATGTTAAGAGATTTAATTTTTTAGACACAAGGATTATCAACATGATATTTTCTCTTCAAGACTTTGATCTTTTCTTATTTTTCATCTTTTCTTTTTCTTTCGTATTACTACCACTTTGAAAGTTTTTTTTTTTCTTTCTTTCTTTTTTCTTTGATCTTGAATTAATTTGATTTCATATTTTTCTTATTCATTTGACCTTGAATTATTTTGATCATTTTGTCTTGAAGTAACTTTCATGCGGTTAATCCTTGCGTCAAGATAATTTGAAAAAAAAAAATTGCTTTTAGCCGGAAGAAGGTGCAATGGATAACTCCTTTTTGTTAGGAGTTAAAGATGGTTACACCTCATTTTGAATCATGATTCCCTTATTTTCACAAACATTGATTCTTGAACAAAATTTAATGATTTCCAACACATATTGCTTTTATTATTTCCTTCCCATTTTTCTTGTTTTTTCTTATTTTTCATTTTCTTTTTTTTTCCATCATTTTTTAGCCTCCAAGAGTCCATGGTCATTCCCTTAAACTAAGAGAACTATTCCAGAAAAGTTATAATTTCAAGCAACAAAGGACACTCCCTTTTGATTAAGAAAGATGGATGTACTCAAGTGATACACATGATGGGTCAAAAGGAAACATCTCACGTTATTCATCATGGAAACATGAAATATTGTAGAAACACTTAGAATTTCCACCTTTATTAAACGTTTAAAACCTTTTATTTTTTATTTTTATTTTTTGCAAAGTTAAGTTTCTTTTCAAAAAATATGATTTATCCTATAATTGTGTGTACGAAATTTCAAACCTTTTCAATGCAACATATGAATGAATGAGTTAAAAAAACATGAATTATGAATAAAACAAAATTACAATTCTAATTATTATCATCAATATTACTTCTAATATTATCAAAACCATATCTATATTTTCTTATGACATGTGTTGTCGGTGGTGTAAAAAACAAAGAGTGGGAGAAGATGTATAAAACCAATGGGTTGTTGTGCTCATGAGAGAGATGTGATAATTAAAAACAAATTGGCTATCTTTTTTATTCCTTTATGTGCTAAAATTGAAGTTTGAAAATTTAATGAAAATTTATTTCATTATTTTTTGTCTTTTTTTTATCTATCATTAATTGAAAACATTTATTTTATTATTATTATTATTATTATTATTGTTATTATTATTATTTCTTTTTTATTTTTTAGTTTTTTTAAAATAAATTTATTTACCAGACAAAAATGGTTGTTGACTGTATCAAAGTAATTTTTATCGTGAGACCGATAAAATATATATTCACTTTTATTCTAACTTGTGCAATTTTAGAATATAAATAATAGGAAGAATAATGAGTTGACTGAAGTAGACAAGCTATAAGAAACATGAACATGATCGCCAATTTATTACGAACCAAATGATTAAAGAGTCACATAAATGTTATATGTTACTCAAAGAGACCATGCATAAATGCTATAGTATAGGTAACAAAATAAATGTTAATGACCGTCTAATATTTTAAATGCATATACAAATAATGTATTTTTGTTTGTTTTGTTGTTTCTCTTAATATGTGCAGATTATAAATAACAAAGTTTTATTTAAAAGTTTTACATTAATTCAGAAGAACATTAAGAGATAAGAAGACATTTTGGAAATGTTTCCTCAATGTCTTTTTGTCGGGTCAATCTATCCAAGGAGCACAGTTGTCTTTAAAGGCTATACACTTATATCAAAATCAATGTCTATGAGTAACGGATCTCTTTCGAAGTTGTCTATATAAAGAAGACCTCATGAAGAGAAGACATAAACTAATAAGAACTTTATTGCTATACTCTTATGTTATCAAAACTCTCTTTCATTTTGCATCATCTAAGCTCTTTGAAAAAGGAAATCTTTGTAACAAGTTTTTTGGATAAACTTTGTATTGTTCAAATATCCTCTTTAAGAGAGTTCTTATAAGTACTTGTTCTCAGAAAAAACACTTTGTTGTTTTTGTATAATCAAGAGCAATTTAAAATACTTGTTTAACTATTTGATACCGAGAGTGGTTATACTCGTCCTAAGCCAGTAGTGATTAAACTCGTTGTAATCTTTTCAAAAATTAATGAAACTCTTTAAAAGTGTTTAGAACAATTGAACATAGATCAGTTAGAGCGAATAAGTACAAAAAACAAGTCTTCTTCTTTATTATCTGTTTAACATGTTCTCTAAACGCTTTATAAAAATCCTTAAGTTTTCAATATTTTGTACAAACCATGTAACCCCTACAAGCAACGTCAAAACTTCATTACAAAAAGTTTTAAACTCTATTCAAATTCCTCCCTATTTTTGTAAGTTTGCCTATGATTTTAATAACGGTTAAAGAAAATTGAAAAACATAAAGGTGTTAAATTTACTAATATCCTAATGTTTAGACACAAAATTAATTATTTTATTCTATTAGTTTGAAAATTTGATCCAGTACTTCATGTTTTTCTTTTCATATCAATTGTGATTTTCAGTTTAATATTACTCTTGTATCGTTTTTTAATAATTTATTTCAATAATTCTAAATATATTAGTTAAATTACTTTTCTAGTTTTTTCTTGTTTTCTTTTCTCTATTTTTTTTTCTCTTAATGTTGTTTGTTATGTTTATTAGCCTTCACAGTTTTTCTTTCCCTTTAATTTATATATTTTTTTAAAATAAAAAGTTGAGAGCAATTAATTACAGACTTTGTTTTTTTTTTTAAAAAAACTAATCAAATTCTTTTATTATTTTAGTTTTGTAACAAAGTAGTAGCTTAATAAACGACTTGTATATACTTCTTTTCATTTGAAAATTCAAATTAAACGAAATAAATTATGCCTGCAAGAGTTTTTTTTTAATAATTAAGAAAATTCATTGTAAATTAAAATTAAATTATAAATAAGTTTGAAGTAAAAAATTGAAATTTTGTGTAACTTTTTTATAAATTAACTTTACTTAAATTAATTTTAATTTATATAAATCCAATTTCATTATTTCTTTTCTAATGTTGTTAGTTGAAACTTATATTTATGAATCAATCTATATAAAAAAAATTATGAATTGTCATATGATATAGGAATAAGACATGAAACAAAATAATTATTTTATTAAGAACTCATAATACATATGATTGAAAAGATGACAAATTGCATCCGAAGAAAAAAGGTGACTCTAATAAGGTGATGGAGGTGGGGCTTTGTGTACTGGTGGTGCTTGGTGTGGTGGTGGAACTGGTGTGTGGCATGGAGGTGGTGCCTGGTGTGGGGGTGGTGGTGGATGATGTGGATGGTGGTGGTGGCGTGGTGGTGGTGGTTGGTGAGGTGGGCAATGGTGTGGTGGTGGTGCTTGATGTGGTGGGCAATGGTGTGGTGGAGGTGGTGCTTGGTGTGGGGGCGGTGGTTGGTGTGCAGGTGGAGGTGGTGGTTGGTGTGGTGGGCAATGGTGTGGTGGTGGTGGGTGTGGTGGTGGTTGGTGTGGAGGTGAAGGTGGTGGTTGGTGTGGTGGGCAATGGTGTGGAGGTGGAGGTGGTGTTTGGTATGGTGGACACCCTTTATTATTATCACATTGAGATGGATCAATAATGGGCTCTTTTGCTTCTGTCTTTACCATGGACAAATCTGCATCACAAAATCTAATTAAGAACAATGCCAAACTAATTCTTCAAATAAAACAGTAATTATAATTGCCCACATAATAAGAAATCACAAAATGTGTAGTGCAAAAGAAAAGAACACATTTGAATTGAGAAATAAAAAAAGAAAAGTGAAAAGAACATTGTTAATAACCTAAAATCATGATGAAAAGGGTTAACAAGAATGCCATATTGACAATGGAACATCTTGAAGAACCCATATTATTCATTCAAGATGTTATTCAACTACAATTATTCATCTATATATATTCAAATGATAGAAGTAGTTTCTTACAAAATTACAAAAAACAATAAATATGGCTTTTAATGTAGTAATTATGTTAACTTATGCATTCAATAAAAATTTAATACTTTTGTACTTTTGTTAATTAATTGTGAATTAAAAATAAGCATGATATTGTATTTTTTTATTAGAAGTAATTAGGTTTAATATCTCTTTTGGTCCTTCCTTTCTTGGATTTGTTCAAATTGATCCTACATTTTAAAAAAGTTCAGTAAGGTCCCATATTGTGTAAAAAAATGTTCAATAAGGTCTTTTTCACTGACGTCGTTAAAAAGCTAATGATGCACATGCCACCGTGGCCAAACCTTAGTCACTTGTTCACTTTGATGAACATGTGGCACTGTGAAGTGAAGTGAGTTGGTGTAAATGTTTAAAGTTGAAGTTATTGTGTCTAATAAAATGGGTGGTTAGGGTTCCTCCAAGGGATAGAAAAAAATGGCTTCTTCCCAAGCTTGTTCTTCTTGTTCCAAAACAGGATGGGAAAGAAATTCGAAACCCGCAAATGATGGTGGTTAGAGGAGAGGTGGGATAATCCCTTGTTGCAAATGTGGTGATTATGCTGAGCAAAGTGGCGAGAACTGCACAAAATGCTGAAAGACATTTTTGGGGATGTTGTCATCACAAGGTTTTTTTGAATACCCTTCTCACTTTGTTTGGAATTTATTTGTTCAAAAATTGATGAGTTAGAACCAATTTTGGTGTCTTATTTGGTGCATAACAGGGTGGATCTTCAAGAGGAAAGTACTGTAACTTTTTCAAGTGATGTAATTAAGAAACCCTAACCCCCAAATTAAACCCTAACCCTCAAATACAACAACAACAAAATTAAGACCACTTACCTCACGTTCGTATGTTGTTCCAATTTTACCTTCAACAAATGAGCAGCCAACATTGATTAGAACACCACGTTTTCCACAATGTTGAACCCATAAATGGTGAATTCAGTCTTAGATAAGGATAATTTTGTTTAACACATACTTAAACCTAACACCTATCTTACGTCATTTTAATTTTAATAAAATATTTACACAGTACAACCTCTTTACAGTGTCACATATTCATCAAAATGAACAACTGATTGATGACCACGATGACATGTGCACCGTTAGATTTTTAATCGCGTCAGCGAAAAAGATCTTATTGAACATTTTTTTAAACAATATAGGACCTTCCTGGATCAATTTGAACAAATCAAAAAAAATATTAAACCAAATAATTATATATATATATATATTAAGAAAAATTAATAATAGGTATGTTCCAATTTAAATAATATACTTTTACATTTATTTATTTGAAATATAATATAAAAATAATATATATATATATATATATATATATATATAACATTGAAATTATTTGTATTTTCTTCAAAAGAAAAGTAAAAAAAAAAATGTCAATCAAATGTGAATAGTTTGTGTATTAAAGTATTATTATTTTTTTATTTGTCAAATGTAAGTGATAGTATTTTTAATGTGACAGTTTTTGAAAAATGTAATAATTGATTTTATAATAAATTATTATTTTGTTATGACATCTAATATTTTATTTATCTTTTAATTTCCAATTTTGTATTCTCTCTTTGTAATTTTTCATTTTCCCCGGTTTGATGCATTAATTAATCCAGTCTCTTCTTTCTTGTTTGTTAAAATTCATGGGCATACAGTTTTCTTTTTCTTCTCTACGGCATTTTCGCCATATACGTAAATAACAATGTTTGAAAACATTCTGATATACAAAAATAAATATCACAATTTACATTTTTTTTATTGTCGTGCTTTGTTTTTTTAAACGGGTCAAATACAATTTTAGTCCCAAATGTGATTTAAAATTGGAATTTATTTTTATCTTAAATTTTGGTAAATCCGTCAATTTAATCATTTTTACATATTCGATTTTGATCCACATGGTTGAAATCAGAAAAATTCTAAAAAGCTTTTCGTAGAAAAAAGTCTTCAAAACCAAAAGAATTAATCCATAAAAACTTTGTAGATCAGAATCAATTCATGATTTATTTTAGAAAAAATACTTATTTTAAATACAAGAAAAAAAAACTACGTGTTGTATTTACCAGTCACATACCTATGCTTAAATTTGTTTTTTTTTCTTCCGTACAGTTTAAAAAATATTTTTTTATAGGTTTTTCGATAAGTATTTATAAAGTTAAAACAAAATAATGTTATTAAAACCTAAAATTAATTTATAGTATGTATTTCCATCATTAATTATGTTGCAATGTTCATTCGTTTAAAAGTCAGCTGAAAATGAGAAGCATGCTAGAGTATATTTATAATGGGTTGTTGTATTGCTTGATGATCAGTTGTTGTATTACTTTAATTTATTTACGTAAATAATCAATTTAGTTAGAAATATATATTTAATAATATATAAATTAATTATAATTTCAATTATTGGTTTTGAATTATACTTATCATTGTCTTCTATGAAATAGTTTTCTATTTTGTTTTTGTAATTTTAGGGGAAATAAAAAACCAATGAAAGAAACACGTTTTTTTGTTTTTAAGAAAGAGAGATGAATTTGAGAAAATAATAGAGAAAAATGGTGTTACTTGTTTTAAGAGATACATAGACCTGAAAAAATAGTTTATGAAAATTTATTAATGATTTGATGAATGTGATTGATAAAAAAAATATTTTAATAAATTAAAATATAATATTATAATCATAGTTAAAATTAATATGAAATAAATTTTAATTAAGTAAAATTAAATTAAAATAAAATGTGAATAACTAGATTTTAAATAAACTAAAAATCATGGTTGCAATTAATATTGTTATTACTATCAAATTAATTATATATAATTGTATATAAAGGAGATTTATTTTTGTAATTGTTGTTTTGATGTACCATCTTAAATTAATTAACGAAAACGTAAAAGATAAAAATATGAAGGATGCCGTCTGAAATTACAGTGAAACAGTGGTAAGAATGTAAAGCGGATGAGTTCAGTGATATGGTAAAGTATTTATTTTTGTGTTATAAAATTATTTTTAAACGTATAATAATTTAAAAATATTAAATTCAGTTTACAAATAAAAGTATTTTTATTACCTTTTTACTTCCTTAATAGTTTTATCATCAAACATAAAAACAATCACACTAGTGTAAAACAGGTATATTAAAGCGTTAATTTTTTAATCTATTTGATATGTGTAAATATAATATGTCGACGTATTAAATCTATTATGCTATAACTAATTTAATACCTTTAATTAAAAAGATAAAAAACAAAAATATTTTTAAAAGTACTTTTTTACATATTTATAATATTATTGACTGATTTTATACTATTAAAAAATTATTAAATAGGTTGTTTTCTAATTAACATAATATATATATATTAAATTAATTTTTTTATAATGGATCTATTATATACATATTATATTAAATTTATATAATATAGTTTTCAATATTTATAAATTGATTTAATAATTGTCTATTTTGCACAATTGAACATCCAATTTTACAAAACATCTACGCTTAAAAAGACACAATAAAAGAAAACATGTATAGTTTAAAATTTCCGTTCTAATATGAAACATATAATCAGGTAAAGATGAACGTTGTAAGATAAAATAACATGTAATAATTTCTCACAAGCAATCCTATTTTTCTTTTTGCTTCGTTAGAAAAGAAAACGGTATTGAGTGTTTGGTGAGTAACATATTTACAAATTAAAATAAGTTGGAAGTAAACTTCTGAAATTTTATCTCACCATTTTACAAATTACATTTACTTAAATTATTTTTAATTTGTTGAAACTTATATTTATCTATTATTCTATGACAAAAAGAAATTATGAGTTGCCTAATAATATAGAAAGACAGAGAGACAAAATAATCATATTTTATTAAAAGCTAAGAATACATATAAGTAAGAAGATGATAGTATTTAAATAAAAAGATGACTCAGTAATGTGGTGGTGTAGGTGGGGCTTTGTGTGGTGGTAGCGCTGAATGATATAGGTGGTGTGGTGGTGGCGATGAATGACGTGGGGGGTGTGGATGGTAGTGGTGGGGCGGTGGTGGGACTTGGTGGGGTGGTGGCAATGAATGATGTAGGTGGTGTAGTGGTGGTGTTTGGTGTGGTGGTGGCGATGGATGACGTGGGGGGTGTGGATGGTGGTGATGGTGCGGTGGTGGGGCTTGGTGGGGTGGGGAATGGTGTGGTGGTGGTGTTTGGTGTGATGGTGGGGATGAATGATGTAGGTGGTGTGGTGGTGGTGCTTGGTGTGGTGGTGGCGATGAATGACGTGG
>NC_028355.1:32448355-32465052 GCF_000741045.1 Vigna radiata var. radiata | reverse complement strand
TATATATATATATATATATATATATATATATATATATATATATATATATGGGTAAGACAAAATTAAAGAAAATAATTTTATTTAAATTATAAATTAGAAGAAATTATTAAAATAGGTCTATTGAAGTTTACATTAATTTGAGATTAGTGAGAAAAATAAATTGGAGCAAAAGGAAATAATATATTAGTATAAGGATGGTGAATCTAATTTATTCTTATTTGTTAGTGAAAAATATAAATTGAATCACATATGAATTAAAATTTAATTTTAAGTAAATTTAATTTGATAAAATAAAAGTTATTAATTTTAATAATATTTAACTTAATAAAATATAAATAAAATTAAAATTTTTTATTTTTACGAGTATCGAATATCTATGGATAGGGATAGTAGAATACCCATATTCAATTAGTTTATAAATAGGTATTAAAATAAGGGTTAAATATGTTTTTGATCCCTTAATTTTCAGTGAAAATTTGAATTAGTTCATTTTCGAAACTTTGGCCCAATTTAGCCCCTCAACTTTAGAAATTTATGGATTTAGTCATTTTAACCAAATTTTGCTAAGTTTATTTGACATTTCAAACCTCTTTCATGATAACATTTGAGTTGTTTGTTTTCACATTTTTTCTTCAATCTTAATTGAAACCTTAAATAAACTTAACAAAATTTTTGTTAAAGGGACTAAATTCATTAAGTTTTAAAGATAAAGCACTAAATTACTCCAAAGTTTTAAAGGGAAACTAATTCCAATTTTTACTAAAAATTAAGGGACCACAAACATATTTAACCCTTAAAATAATCATTATTCTCACAGATAATAAATACTCACGTCGATATATAAATATTTTTATCATCCATATATGTTGGTATACTTTATTAATAATGTTTTATACTTTTGTTAATTAATTGTGAATTAAGTATAAGTGTAATATTATATGATTTTATTGGAAATAATGGTATACATTCACATTAATTATAATTATATATATATATATATATATTAAAAATTAAAGAAAAATAATTTTATTTAAATTGTACATTAAAAATATTATTTATAATAGGTGTATTCGAGTTTAAATTAATTTGAGATTAGTAAAAAGGAAAGAAAAGAACAAATGAAGTAATATATTAATGTGAGCATGATGAATCTACTTTATTATACTGTAAAAGTAATTTATATTCATTAGAAAAATATCATATATATATATATATATATATATATATATATATATATATATATGGGTTTGTTAACTTGCGTACGCCTGTTTTTTAGTTGGTATAATATTTTAACAATGTATACTGGGTTTCAGTAGACAAAAATGCTCTTATATCATGAATTCTAAGTTTTAAGGTTAAGGGTATTTTAATAATTTTCATTCTCAAAATTAAAAAAATAAAAAAAGAAACCCCCAAACCCTTACTCATCTCTCTCATTCCTCTGAACCATTTCTCTTTCATCTCTTTCACTCTAACCTTTTCTTTGTCATCCCTACCGTAGCCCTAATTGAAAAAAATCAGAAACACTTGTCTTATTTTAATAATTTTCATTCTCAAAACTAAAAAAAGAAATCTCAAACCCTTACTCACCTCCTTCATTCCTCTCAATCCTTTCTCCTTCATCTCTCTCACTAAAACATTTTTTTTGTCATCTTTGCACTAGTCCCAACTAAAAAAACTGTAACATCCCGATTTTGGGGATATCTTGATTATTAGGAAAATTTTAAAATTTTTAAAATCCTAATATCATCATAGAAATCCACTTATAAAATACCAAAATTAATAAAATAGAAACAAAATAAAATAAACCCGATTACATTGACTCTAACGTTTATAGCACAAAAACTTTAATTAACATGAGTCTTTTCCCCCCTCTCGCATCTCTATCATGCATCTGAAGCATCTGCAACATCTGCTCCCGTATAACTTTTGGTTATACGATCATCGCAAGACATATACAACCACAAACACAAACAAATATGGGTAAGCTTCCATAACACAACCAATAATGATAAAGAAATGTACACGATAACTAAGCACAACTTAATAATAATACCATTCATCTATAATGTTACCTATATTCACATAATTGTTTTTATATTATGAACATAATCAATATCCTCGTTAACTATAATGTGACTATACTCTCCACATCATGATTTCTCATCACATTGTCATCATGAACCAACATTACATGAATTCTACTCCAACAATAATCAAAATAAATAAATAAATAACATTTACTAATAAACCAAAAACAATAAAACATTTATTGGTCTAATTAAAGATTATAATTGTATTATTCTTCTCTCTTATCAAACTAAAGTTAATAAGTAATTTAATATTCTAATTAATGATTATAATCTCATTATTCTCGTCTTTAAAAACAATTAATATTTATTTCTTCTTTCCAATTTCGTAAACTATTAATTAAATGACTTTAATTTCCGTTATTTTAATTTCAAAAACATAATCTTTATCTTTACTATTATTTTTATCCTCCAATTTCGATTTCCAAATATATTTAAAATTTTATTACTTTAACTTTATTACTTCTCTAATATCAGTTTAGAACATAAACTTTATTTTCAATTTTCCTTATCTTACATTTTCTTTTATCATTAATTTTGCATTTACCATTACTAATTCAGTGTCCAGCACAAAACTAATTTTAAGCCTACTAACCCAAACAACTCTTATTATTATTTTATTTTTAATTATTTTATTTAAGTTTGGTCCAATATCAATTCAATCCAACCCAAGTCCAAGTCCAAACTAAACCACTGGCCCAACCACACCATCCCAATCTGCAAGCCAAACTGAACATTCAGGGACTCCTCGGCCGGCCGCCACAACACTCCGACAGCACCCACCGGCGACTCCACTCGCGCAACTCCGACAACCACCACGGAACGGTTGCCACTGCCATCGCAACCACCGCCAGAATCCAAAAGGTGAAAAATCAGAAACCCAAAACGCAAGGTCGGAACAATCCCCAAATTGTAAGATCAGAACGCAAGAAACGTATATCAAGAACCAAAAATCCTAATTTACAAGAACAGATTGCAAATTTCCCAATTTCAGAAACAGGATGAATCAACCCCAGAAACTCCCAATTCAACTTCAGAAAACACAATTTCGACAAAAACCTCAAGGTTGACATTTTGAAGGCAATATTGCTTCCACTACAACGAAACCTCAAAACTAAATCGAAACCTTCAGTCAAAAATCTCGATTGCCACGAAACCGCCTGAGAATGGAAACCACCAGACCGTAACGCAAGCTTGCTCCTCTCCTCCACGACATCGCCATCAGACAGGGCTTCTCGCATTGCTAAAACATCGAATGTAGAACCCTCACGGAAACGCCGCCGCTGCATGACGCCTTCGTCGTGTCTAGTACAGTGCCGCTCTTCTCGCCGTCGTGACGTTTTGCCTTGCTCAAGACATAGAGTCCTAAGATTTGGTTGTCCGCGAGAGAGTGGAATAGAAAGAAGCTTAAAGCTTCTGGTGAGTAAGAGTGATAAAGTTGAACAACGAGAGAGAGAGAGAGAGAGATGGGAAATTGAATAGAGAAAGAGAGATGGTGAAAGTGCTTTCCACCTTCAACAGGGTCTTCTGAATCCAAAAAGAATGAAAAGGCTGAAACCCCCAAATTAAAATAAATTCCAAACCCTAAATTTTATTACAGTAATTGCCATAATTAAAACCCTACGTATAATATACTTTCTGTGATACAGAATTCAATCACATGAATTCTTAATAATATAAAATTCTTAATCTTAATCTCTCTCTGACACATAATTCCATTTACGTGAATTCCTAGTAATGTAACATTCAATTAGCACATGAATCATTCTATTATTCAATTACCTATAATTCAATTACGTAGAATTCCATTGCTTGTCAAATGATGTTCAGGTATTAATACTCAATAAACAGTGCCGTTTATGTATGATTAAAAATATCAATCAAAAATTCTACCACATCAAAAAAATATTCAATCATGATATTGAACACTCAATTAAATTATCCACCATTTAAATGTAAAGATAGCTTATCATAATCATATAAAATACTCAAGAAAATTTCTACATTCATCATAAAATCAAGAAAAAAAGAAAACTTCTCATACCTTAGCCAATTATAGAGCATCAATCAATAATAGGTCTTCACACTTCTACTATATCTTTTAAAAGAAAACATTTCTCTTCTTCAAAGAAAGTTTCTAACTTACAATGCTGTATGTTCTCTTTCTCTCCCCTTTAACGTAATCTCCTTTTCTTTTCTTTTATAAACCTCCTTTTTATTTTTATTTTAAATAAATCATATTATAATTAAAAGAAACCACCTAGGTAGTGATCTTTATAATATCTCAAGTGATTTTAAAAAAATAACCTCTTATCCCTTTTTTTTTCTAATTTTCAACTTATATTATTTAAAGTACTTTTCTTTATTTGCCACACCCTTATTTATAACTTTCACACCTTAATTACAAAATGGAAAGGACATTCTTACCCTTAAGAAAATATAAATAAAATCAAACAAATGTTTCACAGGAACCTCTCTCTAAGATCCGAACTCTCTTACATTCAATCCTAAATAAATATTTTTAGCAACAAGCCAACACATCACACTAGAATATAACACATCACAAATTTAACCATCAAACAATAAGAAGTGTTACACTTATATTAACAAAATAATATAGAACTTTATGTTCTTCTCAAGACTTGCACACTAACTAAACTACACAACACCTTGTAAACTCACGTAGATTTTAATAAAACATATTTAAGACTTATTTATAAACTCTACATTTTCTCGGTCTTACAAAAACACTCCTTATTAAACAATTTAATTTTGTAAAGAGTTGAGTCATTGACATATTCACCTTCCGAAAAAAGTTCATTCAAAATCTCTTTAATTTCATTATCTTCACTACATATATTACAGCCGACAGGCACAACTTGCACCAAGACTTATGAGCATCCTTCCTTTACATTCTGAGACTACTACGTAACATTGTTCCGTGGCCATTTAATTTTTTGGTAGAAATTCATTAACTTGTTTTCCTTTACTAAAGAAAGAACAAATCAAAATACAATAAAATTCTCAACGATAAAATCAAACAATTAAATTCTAAATCTTGAAATTTTATTTAAAATTATATAAAGAAAAAAATTAGGTGCTTTAATTTTTTTTATTTATGTAAGTATTTTTTTTTTCCTCTAACCATTTTATTTAATAATAAGTGTTTTTTTAGTTGGGGCTAGTAGAAATGACAAAGAAAATGTTTGAATGAGAGAGAAGAAGGAGAAAAGGTTGAGAGGAATGAAGGAGATGAGTAAGGGTTTGGGGTTTCTTTTTTTAGTTTTGAGAATGAAAATTATTAAAGTAAGACAAGTGTTTTTTATTTTTTTCAATTGGGGCTAGAATAGCGATGACAGATAAAAGGTTGAACTGAAAGAAATGAATGAAAGAGAAAGGGTTGAGAGGAATGAGAGAGGTGGATAGGGGTTTTGGGGAGTTTCTTTTTTTATTTTTTTAATTTTGAGAATGAAAATTATTAAAATATCCTTAACCTTAAAACTTAAAATTCATGATATAAGGGCATTTTTGTTTATTAAAACCGGGTACACATTGCTAAAAATGAAAAACAGGTATACACAAGTTAACAAACCGTGTATATATATATATATATATATATATATATATATATATATATATATATATATATATATATATATATATATATATATATATATATATATATATATATATATATATAGACACGTTTTTAATATAGCAGATCTTATAAAAGAAGTGGAAATTTATAATATAATATAACAAATTGATATCTGGCATAATTTGTACATATTAGTGACAATCAAACTTATTTAATATATATCTAATTTGTCTTCGGTGTAATGTCTTTTTTTTGTTAGTTTTGTGAGTTTTCTTTTAATAATATTTGACCGAGAAATATAGAGACGATAACAAGTGTAAATAATTAAAAAAGTTGGAAAAAATAAAGGTGTATTAAATTTCTTAATATGGTAAGGTTTAGACACAAAATTAATTATTTTATTCTATTAGTTTGACAAATTAATCCAATACTTCATGTTTTTTCTTTTCATATCAATTGTGATTGTTAGTTTAATATTGCTCTTGCACTATTTGAATAATTTATTTTAATAATTCTAAATATATTATTTAAATTACTTTTCTAGGTTTTTGTTGTCTTCTTTTCTCTATTTTTCTTTAATTTATCTCTTAGTGTACTTTCTTATTTTGATTAGTTTTTTTAGTTTTATTTTTCTTGTATAGTTTGTGTTATTCATGATCTCAGTTTTCTTCAAAAAATTATTTTTCTTTCTTGTAATTAGTATATATATATATATAATAAAAATTTGAGATCAATTAATTACACATTTTGAGGATTTTTTTTTAAAACTAACCAATTTTTTTTTTCCGAAGATGGTAAGACAAGACACTCACCAAACATTCACGAGATATATGCCAAAGTGGTAACTTCATTAAAAAAAACTTGTCTAAACTCCTTTTCATTTAAATAAAATAAATCGCAATATGTATAGTTCGGTTATGTTATGTGAGAAATGTAATTTTATTGTTTTGTATTTTTTATTTTTAATAATTTTTATATGATGATAAATGAATAATGGATTTTGAAGTATTAACAGATAATCAAAATATAATAATACCTAATTTGATCTTATTGGAAAATTTCTTTTCATTTTAAAATTAAAATTAAACGAAATAAATTATGTCTGCACGAGTTTTTTTTTTCTTTCTAAATAATTAGGAAATATTACCGTAAATTAAAATTAATTTATAAATAAGTTGGAAGAAAGAAATTAAAATTTTATATGACTCTTTGCAAATTAACTTTACTTAAATTAATTTTAATTTATATAAATTCAATTACAAATAGTAATTTATATAAAACATCATGTATTTGATTTCATCATGAAAGATCGATCAGAATAAAACAAATCAAAGGACATAATCTATGATGTTGGCGTAAAAGTTTTTGTCCAAACATATGTATGAGACGATGTCCACTAATGCTATGTCGGTTCAACTAAACTCACACTTTTGTCAATAGTGTTAAGGCTTGTGAATTTGAAGATCACCAATGAATGGAGCAATAAGAGTTTCACAGAGTTTTTGTCATTGTTGAATGAAATGCTTTCATATGGAAATAATACTCACTCGTAATTATGATGCGATGAAAATTCTTCATTCGATGGGTATGAAGTATAAAAGGATATATGCATCTTCTAATGGTTGCATATTATACATGAAAAAGTTTAAATGTTTGAAAAGAATGTATAAAATGTGGATTATCAATATATAAGCGATAAAACAATAGTGAAGATAGTAGTTATATATAGAAAATGATGGTTTTGTTATGAAAGTAGTTTGTTATCTTCCAATCGTAGTCATACTTAAGCATTTGTTTGTGAGTCCAAAAGACACTAAAAATCTTAAATTGCTTGCAGACGAGAGAATAATTAATCGACTACTTTGTCATTCAGTTCATTCAATACAATGGAAAAATATTGATCATGAATTCTTCCAATTCGATCAAGAATGTAGAAATCTTCAGCTTGGTTTAACTATCGGAAGAGTGAACTCATTGGGTAATTAGGTGTTGCTTTCTCCACCACCCCAAATACTCCTACACCTCTTCACTATTTTCATATGTTGAAATATTAAATCATTTATGAAATAACTAATTTAATACTTTTACTTAAAAATATAAAAAATAAAAATACTTTAAAAAGTACATTTTTATATATTTAAAATATTATTGACTGAATTTATACTGTTAAAAAACTTATTAAATAGGTTTTTTTTAATTAATATGATATATATATATATATATATATATATATATATATGTATATATTTAATTTCGTTACAGACAATATAATATAGTTTTCAATATTTATAAATTGATTTAATAATTGGGTAAAGATGAACCTTGTAAGATAAAATAACATGTAATAATTTGTCACAAGCAATCCTATTTTTCTTTTTGCTTCGTTAGAAAAGAAAACGACAATGAGTGTTTGGTTTGTAACATATTTACTTCATTATCCATTATCCTTTCTCCATTTCCTGCTTTACGCTCGTCTTTCAAATATGATGGACCCACAAGCATATAAAAAACTAATTTCACTGTGACATGTCAATGTTAACCGCGTGTCAAATATTATTTTTTAATAAATTAAGCATAATCGAGTTTTTTTTTCTTAAATAATTAATAAAATTCATTGTAAATTAAAATTAATTTATAAACAAGTTGGAAGTAAAGTTTTGAAATTTTATGTAACCTTTTTACAAATTAAATTTACTTAAATTAATTTTAATTTATATAAATCCAATTTCATTATTTCTTTTTAAATGTTAATAGTTGAAACTTATATTTATCCATTATTATATGACAAAAAAATTATGAGTTGTCTAATAATATAGAAAGACAGAGAGACAAAATAATCATATTTTATTAAAAGTTAAGAATACATATAAAGATAATTGTATTCGATGAAAAAGACGACTCAGTAATGTGGTGGTGTAGGTGGGGCATTGTGTGGTGGTGGTGCTTGGTGTGGTGGTGGTGAATGACGTGGGTGGTGTCGATGGTGGTGGTGGTGTGGTGGTGGGGCTTGGTGGTGTGGGGAATGGTGTGGTGGGTACCCTTTATCATTATCACTTTGAGATGGAATAATGGGTTCTCTTGCTTGTGTTTCCATCACGCATAAATCTGCATCACAAAATCTAATTAAGAACAATGCCCAACCAATTTTTTAAATAAAAAAGTAATTCTAATTGTCCACAAAAGCAATGTCAACGATTTGATTTCATAAGAGATCAAAATATGTAATGTAAAAGAAAATGGTCCATTTGAATTGAGAAACTAAAAAGAGAGTGAATAGAATATCATTGATAACCTGAAGTCATGATGAAAAGAGCTAATAAAAATGTCATATTAACAAGAGAACATTTTGAAGAACCCATGTTGTTCACTGAACATGTTATTCAACCACAACTATTAACCTATATATACTCAAATGATGAAAACAATTTCAAATAAAAGACAAAAAACCATCCATATCTCTTTTTAGAGAATAAATGTATTAACTTAGGCATTTATTGAAATTTTAATACTTTGTACTTTTGTTAATTAATTCTGAAGTGTGTGTGGGGAAGGGAAGGCAAAATTAAAGAAAATAATTTCGTTAAATTAGTCCAAAATTTCAAAAAATAACTAATTTAAATTTTTAATAAAAATTAAAAAACCACAGACATATTTAATCCTTGAAATAACGGTTATTCTCGTAGATAATAAATACTTACATACATACATAAATATTTTTATCATCCTTAGATGTAGGTATACTTTATTAATTATGTTTTATATTTTTATTAATTAATTATAAATTAAATATTGTATTCTATTTTGGTATTCTCTCTTTTATATACTCCATTTTTTAATTTCTCTTCCTTTTGTAATTTTTCATTTTTCCCAATTTGATGTACTTATCCTGTCTCTTCTTTCTCATAACTTAAAATTCGCTAGAATACAATTTTCATCTTCCCTCTATGGTATTTTCAAAAAATATCAGTCGCATAAACGAAGACTTTTGAAAATGTTATATGATAAAAAAATAAAGATCACAGCTTACACAATTTTTATAATGATTTACAATCATTAAAGTGTGAAATTATAATTTACTTCTCAAATTATTATATATTACACAATTTTTTACAATAATTTAGTATCATTAAAAGTTGAAATTAGAATTTACTTTTGTCTCAATTTTTTTTATATTTTGATTCTAAGTATGAATGTAGTTTCTCTAATATAAACATATTAAATTTTTTTATGAATCAGAGGTATTTTACGAGGACAGTTTAACTTGACAGGATTTAACAAATCTAAAAACATTATCCTCATTAAAATAAAAAGACTATATACATTGAATTTTTAAAATATTTTAAAAACTTAAAATAAGAACTAATTTATGCAAAAACATATTTAATCCTAAAATAAAATAATAAAAAGAAAAAAATAATATATATATATATATATATATATATATATATATATAATTTGTTAATTTATATAATCTCTTAAAATATACATTTTTTTTAAAGTATGTTTTTTTAATGAATAAAGATATTTTTGTGAATTAAAATTTGTTATAATTTAAGAAGTTACATAAGTTAATAAAGATATATATATATATGGATTTGTTAATTTCTGTAATATTTAAAATGTATTAAATTTTAATTGATAAAAAAAATTATTCAATAAAAAGAAATACTTTAAATAGAAAGATATTTTAATAATTTTTATTTTAATTTAAAATAAAAGTATAAAAAATTAAGAAATTATTTAAATACTTTTAATCTTAAAATTTAGAATTTAGAATACATGAAAGCAATTTTACCAACTAAAATATGGTAAATTTTTAGTATATTTTAAAAGGTGACATAATATATATATATATATATATATATATATATATATATATATACCTGTGAAAATATAATAATAAAGTTTTAATCTACTAAAAAATCATTTTTACATGTGTATAAATGCAAGGAAATAAGTACTAATGTTTATTTTTGACTAGGAACTGATAATAAAAAAATAAGTAAATAATAAAACTGTATAATATGTTTTATGAGTAATTAAAATGTTATACTTTATTTTAGAAAATATATAATTTATAAGTTGAACCATTGAATTGGTACTACAAATTTTTTTACTATAACTGAAAAAAAATTAACATAATTTATTAAATATAAAACAATGTAATTAGGATGCCACGATAGATGGTATCAGAACAACGTTTTATGTGAAAATTGCAAAATATGTTCATTTATCTTAAGATTTTTATTTTAAGTGAAAATTCAAAAATATGTTCATCACAAGATTTTTATTCTAAGTAGTATAATTTTAGATGACAAATAATAGAAAGAACAATGAATTGACTACAAATTATAAAAAATATGGACGTTAAAAGAATAAAATGCTTGGAGGGATAACAAAATCTAAAGACAATGATACGTTAACACAATACATATTTTTAATTAGATTTAAAATACTTCAGCATAATAATAAATAAATATTGATTCAAATGTGAAAAATTTAAAAATACAACCATTTAAAAAAATGTTACAATATTAGTGTAATGTAGAATCCTTTTCAACTTGAAAATCAGAGTGCTTTTAATAGGTACTCACTATAAAAAAAAGGAAAAACGAAAAACAAAACTTAAAAATAATTAGAAAATCTGTCCGGTCTTCAAAACAACTTGTATTGCTTTTAGTAAGAGACTTCAACCCAATACCTAAAACAATTAGTTTAAATTTTGTTTATGTATCAAGTGACCCTACTTTAAATAACATATTTATCACATTTCTTAAGAAATATGAAATGAATATAATTTATTAAGATAGTGCAAATAAAACAAAATTGAAGCTATTAATTAAATCATTTCTAATACATAATAGAACTTAAAGTTTATAGCATACGTTTAAAAATATAAATTATTAGCTTAAAATGAATGTGATACTCTCCTAAAATAAAGATAATCATACTACCAATTTAATAGATATAATAAATTTTAATAATTAAAGAATTCATTTTCACAACAATTTCAAAATTATATAATGTAATTATAGTGTTCATATATTTGTTGATAAATCGTTGCTAAATTACAAATACAATTAACAAAACTAAAATCATAAACTTAGAAGAAATGCCACTTTATAAAATATAGTCACGATATATCAAGTCAATGTGTATCTGAATATGGAGGGTGACATGTTAGTAATCAATGAGCAATTTTGCATATTTTATACTTCGAGTTTTGTCTAATTTAAATTAGGAAAATGATACTTTGATAATATTTTTTTAACAATATTTTAACATTATGTCATTTTCTGATTGATCTAAAATTATTCCTTATTCAATAATAATAATTATAAACACCACTATGGATTAATCCCATAATTACACATAAATGATGTTAAAATATTGTAAAAAAATGTTGGTATTATCCAATTAATTATTGAGTTGTTCTTGATTAATTAATGTTGGCTTTTATTATATAGTAGTGACAACCAAACTTGTTTAATATAANGACTTTCATTGATTATATCTAATTTGTCTTTAGTGTAATGTCTTTTTGTTAGTTTTGTGAGTTTTCTATCACAATTCTTGATAATTAGACATATGTCCAATGTTTTAAATAACATTTGACCAAGACATATAGAGATCATGTGTAAATGGTTAAAGAAAGTTGGAAAAAATAAAGGTGTATTAAATTTCTTAAAATGATAACGTTAGACACAAAATTATTTATTTTATTTTATTAGTTTGACAAATTAGTGCAATACTTCATGTTTTTCTTTTCATATCAATTGTGATTTTTAGTTTAATAATACTCTTGTACCGTTTGAATAATTTATTTTAATAATTCTAATATGTTATTTAAATTACTTTTCTAGGTTTTTGTTGTCTTCTTTTTTCTATCTTTATTTTTTTATCTCTTAGTGTACTTTCTTAGTTTGATTAGTTTTTATAGTTTATTTTTCTTGTATAGTTTGTGTTTTTCATCATCTCAGTTTTTTCCAAATATTTCAAAATTATTTTTCTTTTCTATAATTAATATATATAAATTGAGATCAATTAATTACACACTTTAAGTGAGGATTTTTTTAAAAACTAACCAATTTTTTTCCTTTATTTTAGTTTTGTAACCAATTTGTCTCCGAAGATGTGATATAATATAGGAACATAATGAGACATGAAACAAAATAATCATACTTTATTAAGAACTAAGAATACATAAGAGTAAGAAGATGACAAATTGCATCCGAAGAAAAAGATGACTCAGAAAGGTGGAGGTGGTGCTCGACGGAATTGTGGTTGTGCTATGTGTGGTGGTGGTGCTTGGTGTGGTGGTGGCGAATGACGTGGGTGGTGTCGATGGTGGTGGTGGTGTGGTGGTGGGACTTGGTGGGGTGGGGAATGGTGTGGTGGTTGTGGTTGGTGTGGTGGTTGATGTAGTGAGTACCCTTTATCATTATCACTTTGAGATGGAATAATGGGTTCCCTTGCTTGTGTCTTCATCATGCACAAATCTGAATCACAAAATCTAATTAAGAACAATGCTCAACCAATTTTCCAAATAAAAAAGTAATTCAAATTGTCCACAAAAGCAATGTCAACGATATGATTTCATAAGAAATCAAAATATGTAATGTAAAAGAAAATTGGTCATTTGAATTGAGAAACTAAAAAGAGAGTGAATTGAACATCATTAACCTGAAGTCATGATGAAAAGAGCTAATAAGAACGCCATATTGACAAGAGAACAGTTTGAAAAACCCATGTTGTTCACTGAAGATGTTATTTAACCACAACTATTAACCTATATATACTCAAATGGTGAAAGCAATTTCAAGTAAAAGACAAAAAACCATCAATATCTCTTTTTAGAGAATAAATGTATTAACTTAGGCATTCAATGAAATTTTAATGCTTTGTACTTTTGTTAATTAATTATGAAGTGTGAGCAATTAATATTCATTAAAAGAAAATGATTAATAATAGGTCTATTGTAGTTTACATTAATTTGAGATTAGTGAGAAAAATAAATTGGGAAAAAATGAAATAATATATTAGTATGAGGGTGATGAATCTAATTTATTCTTATTTGTTANTATAAAATATAAATTGAATTAAATATAAATTAAAATTTAATTTTAATTAAATTTAACTTAATAAATTATTTTTTTTAATTTTAATTATATATAACTTAATAAAATATAAATAAAATTTTTAATTTATTTTTACGAGTATCGAATATCTATGGATAGNGATAGTAGAATACCCACACTCAATCAGTTTATAAATAATTATTAAAATAAGGGTTAAATATGTTTTTGGTCTCTTAATTTTCACTAAAAATTGGAATTAGTCCATTTTCGAAACTTTGACCCAATTTAGTTTCTCTACTTTAGAAATTTGTGGATTTAGTCATTTTAACCAAATTTGGTCAAGTTTATTTGACATTTCGAACCTATTTCATGAAAACGCTTGAGTTGTTTGTGTAGATTTTTTCTTCAATCTTAATTGTAAAATGCAGTTGAAACCTCAAATAAACTTAACATAATTTTAATTACTAAATGCAAAAAAATAAGTTTTAATCCTGTGAAAATATAATAATAAAGTTTTAATCCTACTAAAAAAATCATGTTTCATTTGTATAAATGCAAACAAATAAGTACTAATATTTAATTATGACTAGGAATTGATAATAAATAAATAAATAATAACACTGTAAAATATTTTTTTTGAGTAATTAAAATGTTATACTTTATTTTAGAAAATATATAATTTATAAGTTGAACCATTGAATTGGTACTACAAAACTTTTTACTATAATTGAAAAAAAATTAACAATTTATTAAATATAAAACAATGTAATTAGGATGCCACGTTATATGGTATCAGAACAACGTTTTATATGATAATTGCAAAATATGTTCATCTTAAGATTTTTATTCTAAGTGAAAATTGCAAAATATGTTCATCACAAGATTTTTATTCGAAGTAGTATAATTTTAGATGACAAATAATAGAAAGAACAATGAATTGACTACAAATTATAAAAAATATGGACGTTAAAAGAATCAAATGCTTGGAGATATGAAAATTTCAAAATATGTTCATCTTAAGATTTTTATTCTAAGTGAAAATTGCAAAATATGTTCATCANAAGATTTTTATTCTAAGTAGTATAATTTTAGATGACAAATAATAGAAAGAACAATGAATTGACTACAAATTATAAAAAATATGGACGTTAAAAGAATCAAATGCTTGGAGGGATAACAAAATCTGGTGCTCGACGGAATTGTGGTTGTGCTATGTGTGGTGGTGGTGCTTGGTGTGGTGGTGGCGAGTGACGTGGGTGGTGTCGATGGTGGTGGTGGTGTGGTGGTGGTGCTTGGTGGGGTGGGGAATGGTGTGGTGGTTGTGGTTGGTGTGGTGGTTGGTGTAGTGGGTACCCTTTATCATTATCACTTTGAGATGGAATAACCGGTTCGCTTGCTTGTGTCTTCATCATGCACAAATCTGAATCACAAAATCTAATTAAGAACAATGCTCAACCAATTTTCCAAATAAAAAAGTAACTCAAATTGTCCACAAAAGCAATGTTAACGATATGATTTCATAAGAAATCAAAATATGTAATGTAAAAATGAGCAATTTTGCATATTTTATACTTCGAGTTTTGTCTAATTTAAATTAGGAAAATGATACTTTGATAATATTTTTTTAACAATATTTTAACATTATGTCATTTTCTGATTGATCCAAAATTACTCCATAATCAATAATAATAATAATTATAAACACCACTATGGATTAATCACATAATTACACATAAATGATGTTAAAATATTGTAAAAAAAATATTGGAATTATCCAATTAATTATTGAGTTGTTCTTGATTAATTAATGTTGGTATTTTATTATATATTAATGACAACCAAACTTGTTTAATATAAAGACTTTCATTGATTATATCTTATTTGTCTTTAGTGCAATGTCTTTTTGTTAGTTTTTGTCAGTTTTCTATCACAATTCTTGATAATTAGACATATGTCCAATGTTTTAAATAACATTTGACCAAGACATACAGAGGTCATAACAAGTGTAAATGGTTAAAGAAAGTTGGAAAAAATAAAGGTGTATCAAATTTCTTAAAATGATAAGGTTTAGACATAAAATTATTTATTTTATTTTATTAGTTTGACAAATTAATGCAATACTTCATGTTTTTCTTTTCATATCAATTGTGATTTTTAGTTTAATAATACTCTTGTACCGTTTGAATAATTTATTTTAATAATTCTAATATGTTATTTAAATTACTTTTCTAGGTTTTTGTTGTCTTCTTTTTTCTATATTTCTTTTTTTATCTCTTAGTGTACTTTCTTAGTTTGATTAGTTTTTATAGTTTTATTTTTATTGTATAGTTTGTGTTTTTCATGATCTCAGTTTTCTTCAAATATTTCAAAATTATTTTTCTTTTCTGTAATTAATATATATATATATATATATATATATATATATATATATTGAGATCAATTAATTACACATTTGTAGTGAGTATTTTTTTAAAAACTAACCAATTTTTTTTCTTTATTTTAGTTTTGTAACCCATTTGTCTCCGAAGATGTGATATAATATAGGAACATCATGAGACATGAAACAAAATAATCATACTTTATTAAGAACTAAGAATACATAAGAGTAAAAAGATGACAAATTGCATCCGAAGAAAAAGATGACTCAATAAGGTGGAGGTGGTGCTCGACGGAATTGTGGTTGTGCTATGTGTGGTGGTGGTGCTTGGTGTGGTGGTGGCGAGTGACGTGGGTGGTGTCGATGGTGGTGGTGGTGTGGTGGTGGTGCTTGGTGGGGTGGGGAATGGTGTGGTGGTTGTGGTTGGTGTGGTGGTTGGTGTAGTGGATACCCTTTATCATTATCACTTTGAGATGGAATGACGGGTTCGCTTGCTTGTGTCTTCATCATGCACAAATCTGAATCACAAAATCTAATTAAGAACAATGCTCAAC
>NC_028355.1:32438590-32443175 GCF_000741045.1 Vigna radiata var. radiata | reverse complement strand
TCCTTGTGCTAGAAGGCCTTTTCTTTTTCTTACATAAAAATTACAAAAAATGCCAAAACATCCTTTCTCAAACAAACAATCAACTTTTCAACCAGAACTACGTAACCCTGATTTCTTAGTCCCAACTGAGAATACGTAGGAGCAAGGTCAATCCTTGTCGGGCACAAAAAACACAAAAAATATTTTATTTTCTTTAGTTTTATTTTTTTAGGGGAAATTAAACATTTTGCAAACCACATCAAATTCATGTATTTAGTTAAAGGTACTGCCTTAGGGCAGGCGTTGTGGGAGTGCTAACTCCTTCCCCACACGTAACCGACTTCCGAAACCAGAATCTGGTTTTGTAGACCTTGCCTTATTATTTTATGGTTTTTCCGTAGTTTTCCAGAATAAACTATGGTGGCGACTCCAAATCTTGTTTTCAAATCGTTTTCTTTTCGGATCGTCGTTCCGTCGCGATTCCGGTTGCGACAGATGGCGACTCCATTGGGGAAGTCAGAGAGTCAAGCCATTTAATTAGATGCGCGAATTCGACGTGGTTTTGCTTTGTGTTTTTCTTTCCCTTTTCTCTATCTATGCTTGATATTTGGAATAACTGCAATAACTGTTGAATACCGAACCCTAGGCTAGAAAACATGTTGTATTTGCCTGGGAATCTTTTGGTTGTTTTGCAGGTGAGGTTTTGGGTGCATTGCATTCTCCCTTCACACACACACACACTTTGTGCATCTATTGAGTGGGGCCCTATACCCGGGTCTGAGCGTAACTTAGAATTAGAGGAGTTGTGTAGCGGTGTCACTCTGGGATGTACTTCCTGTCTGGCTATCATGAGAACTCCAGCTAGAGTCTGTTCTCTTCACTTGTGTCTCCTCATCTAGTTGATTACTCGACTGTTGTGAAGATGCTTTGAAGGGGGCCATAGCTCTAGTGACCATCGACCTCTAGGTTCAAGAGACTATCCTTGTGAGGTTGCATATACTTGACCCCAATCTGAAGCGCCGAACCTTTATTTAGGGCACAAAGGGAGATGTGTACAACCTTGTAATCCTCACTTTTGTCTAATAAAATTTAACACCTTGTACATGTCACCATTTTTTTGTTTTTTTCCTCTCTCTCTTCCTCTTTCTCATGTGTTTTATGGTCTTGTCACTGGTTCTAGGTAGGAATTATAAATTTGTGACTAAGCCTTCGTGGTAAAATGGAAATTAACATGAGATGTGAAGTCAAGGAGGGTTCAAGTTCATACATTTTAAAGGAAAGGATAGCCATTGAAGCAGAGGAAGTTAATATGGATAGTTTGAGAGAACTGGCGAAGAAGATGAGCACGACCCAAAAGAATGTATTCAGGAAGGAGTATGGGAATTTGTTGAGTCTGTTAGAGGTGAAGGTCCAAACATCGGCGATTACTACTTTAGCCCAATACTATGATCCACCACTGAGGTGTTTCACTTTTCGGGATTTCCAATTGGTGCCAACAGTAGAAGAATTTGAGCAGATCTTAGGTATACCTCTTGAGGGAAGAACTCCATACAACTACCTTGGGCAATATATCCCTATGTTGCAGCTAGNAAGAATCATGAGAGTACACCCTATGCAGTTGGAAAGTGAGTTCATAATCAAGGGTAAAGTAAGGGGCCTTCCTCAGAGGTACCTAGAGCAGTACTTGCATCGTTNGGCAGAAGAGGAAAANTGGGAAACATTTATGGATGTATTGGCTCTTATCCTCTATGGTGTCATGCTTTTTCCTAACATCGAGAATTTCATTGACTATGCTGCAATGAACGCATTCGTAGGATACAAAGAACGCTCTGAGAATCCAGTCACCGCTGTCCTAGCTGAAGTTTATGGGACCCTTAATCAATGTTACGAGCTAAAGGGAGGAAACATTTTATGCTGTCTACCAGTTTTGTATGTATGGTTCGTCTCTCGGGTGAATGAGAACACACTGAATGTCACATGTCCTGTGGATGAGCTACTGCAGTGTAAGGGGCAAATGAATGGGCGCAACTCTGTGCAAATTTAAATATGGAGCAAATTAAATGGAATGTCCTTTGGCAGCAAAGATCGCAAATCATATATTATTGCGGGAGGTATCCTAATGTGCCCCTCATGGGTATCAGGTGTTGCATTAACTACAATCCAATGTTAGCACAAAGGCAATTGGGGTATCCTATGAGAGGATCGCCCACACCAGCATCTCTTGCCATATTGTAGATCTATTATAAGGAAGGAACCTTTGCTGAAGTGCTTCATCAAATTAGGGACGCTTGGGGGAACGTTGTTCGTGCGGAAAGGGACCCAAGACCATGGACTGTTGATGAGGGAATTCCTTACAGCCATTGGATTGTGGAAAGGGTTAGGACAGTGAGGTTGCCTTTCAAGTTAAATTCTCCTAACCTGGAGATTGAAGAGCAACTTCATAAGGCTGAAGGTGAGGAGGCGCAATTGTTGAGGGCCGAATTAGAGCGAATGAAATTAGAAAATATCAAGTTGACTAGTAATCTTCAGAATCTACAGCGTGATTATGCGAATCTTAAGCAAGATAGTGTGGAAAACAATGAAGTATGTGAAGAGTTGTTAATAAAACAAAGAAGAGAACTGGTAGCGGCCAAAACTGAGCTAGCCTTGAAGGATCGGGAGTATGGTTTAATTGAGATATCAGAGCGTGTTATGAAGCAGATGTGTGATGAATTTAAGAGGGACAAGGAAAAAACACTGGAGGACCTACACAAAATGCATATCAGGTTGGACGATGCTGAACAACAGGCAAAAGCAGCAGTGGCAAAGCTGAAGAAGGAACGTTGGCATCGGGCTGAATCAGACAAGAAAGATCAAGAACTGATGTATCAGATGAAGGAGTGTATTGTTGAACAAGGACGAGTTATAGAGAACTGGAAGGGAAGTTTCTCNCAGCTAGCCTCCCTNGCTAATGAAGCCATTAAGGATATCCCTAAGTTATTGGCTGACGCTGAGTCTGCAATGCCAATCTTTAACCCACCCAAGAAGGTTGAAACTTTCCTCAATTACTGCAAGAAGCTGATGAGAGAAATGAAGAATGTGATGGCCAAGGCTCGTGATAGTTGATCAGAATTTTACATGCTTCCTATGTGGTGAACTTAAATGTTGTGGACGTTTTATGAACTGCCCTATTGACTCTATTTCATGTTAATTCCCATATTATACATTGGGCAATGTTTTCACATCTTTATAATTTCTGGCTATGGTAGTTGTGTTATGTTGTCTTTTCTCTTTTCTTTTTGTTTTTATTTTCTTTTTCTTAACTTATTTCATCTAATGAAATTCAGTTCTAAAATAATATTACGGCTAAGTTTCCAAGACACCCTAAAGGACACGAACCAGTGAAAAATCATGGAGAACCAAGGAGAAGTTCAAGAGGGGATGAAAGCCGATATCTAACAACTGAAGGGACAAATGAGCCAAATCCTAGAGGCTCTGATTGCATTACAAAGCCCTGGAGATTCGCAGGCACCACGACCGCAACCAAGAGCACTAGAGGCACAGACTTTCCCTCCTTATGGTCTTCCTCCGAGTTACACTCCACCTTCAGGAGCGGACTTGGGATATGTAGACACCCAAAACACAGTTGAAGCATAAGACAAGCTTGGGGCAGACACTGCCATAATTCATGGGGAGACAATCCAGGCAGGTATGGCAAACGTGATAATGACAAAGCAACCCGAGATGAAGTCTTCACCTTATGCTGTTACACCAACAAATTTTGAAAAACTGGAAATGCTTGAGAAAAAGTTGAGAGCCATAGAGGGCAAAGATGTGTTTGAATTTGGAGATGCTAGAAAGCTATGCTTAGTTCCAGATGTAGTGATACCTCCAAAATTCAAGTTGCCAGAGTTTGAGAAATATCGAGGAAACACTTGCCCAAGGAGCCACATAACCATGTACTGCAGAAAAATGGCAGCCTATGCTCATGATGAAAAACTGTCGATTCACTTCTTCCAGGAAAGCTTAACTGGTGTGGCTCTAAGTTGGTACATGCGCCTAGAACCAACTCACATCTGCTCATGGAAAGATCTGGTCGATGCATTTGTAAGGCAGTACGAATATAATAAAGACGTAAGACCTGACAGATTACAATTGCAGAACATGGTGAAGAACGAGTCTGAATCGTTCAGAGAATATGCCCAAAGGTGGAGAGAAATTGCTGCTCAAGTAGAACCTCCTCTGAATGACAAGGAGATGACTACCATATTTCTGAATACTCTACAATCACCATTTTATGAGCACATGATAAGCAGTGTATCCTCAAGTCTTGCTGATATAGTTGTAATTGGAGAAAGAGTCGAGGGCGGCATAAGAAACGGAAAAATTGCACTAGTCCCAAACATGGTAGCGAGTTTGAATGAGTATGGTCCTAGGCGCGAGAAAAATAGAGAACCAAAGACTAATTCGCATTTTACTGCCTATTCCCAGACATCACTTTCTTATGGGTCCAATCGAGCCATGGAGCAGAGAAAGTACAATCGTAATGAGAAGGTCGTTAATTTCACTCCTATCCCCATGACCTATACAGAGCTGCTGCCAGATCTGCTGCGCAACAACCTCATAA
>NC_028355.1:32436421-32437830 GCF_000741045.1 Vigna radiata var. radiata | reverse complement strand
GACGTTTGTGCGCAGGTTGCTTGAAAACCTTCACCCTTCAGTTTCCCCAAAATAAAGGATCTTCCCCAACAAACACTGTCACTGACCTCGGTAACAAAAACCCTTACACTGGGGCAAATTGGCCTGACCAAAGGTTTTCTCGCTTGCGCTAGTAGGGTGATCCCTGAATCCCATAGGACAAATTGAAAAAAAAAAGAAAAAAATTGAAAAAGGAAAGACAAAATAAAAAAAGAAGAATAAGTCCACTAGATTGAAAACCCAAAAGGGCAGTCTAGAAAGGAAAAAGCAAGAAACAACAAAAAGAAAAAAAATGACTCATGTTGAGGTCATCCAGTCGCAAAATTAATCTTTTGAAAATAAAGCAATCAGAGTTCAAAATGATGTGTGGCCTTCTTGTTATTTTTTTACCTAAAAGCAGAAATATATCCATTGTCACCCTATTTGAGCCAAAAATAAATTCTTTTTTCAAAATCATCCCTAAGCAAGGGTTGTCATCAGGTAGGAGTCAACTCATGATGCAAATGAAGAACACTCAATGATCAAAGAAAGAAAATTCATCAAAAAAGGTGAACAAAAAAAAAACTAAACAAAAAGAAATCACAAAGTGATGTTGAACAAAAATNAAAATCAAAGTTCAAGAAAAAAAAACAAAGTGTTCAAAAAGTCAAATAGTTGACGCAACGTCTAGATGATAACCCTTGCTTCAAAAAATATCACCGAAAAACATTCATTTGGGCCTTTACACCTTTTCTTTTAATACCTTTTAGCCCCTAGCCACGTTACAAGCCTAATAAAGTCCACGCAGATTGGATAAAGTTTGCTCAAATTTTCATAAAGTTTAATTTTGCGACAAGACAAAATGACTTTCAATGTGTCGTAAAAAAAAGTTGAAAATGAATGAATGAATGAAATGAAAAAAGTAATGTCTCGGGAAGAGGGGATCTCCTTGCAAACTAGCAAGCAGCATGTAAAAGAAAATCAAACCAATTAGGGTTGCCCTTTTAGCCAATCCTTTTCATGCCCACTACCTCTTCCAAATGGAACCCCTTTGCCAAAAAAAAACCGGGACAACTTTGTGAGTCTCATACAAATTTTTCATCAACCCATGATCCCAAGACTGGGGCAGATTTACAAGTTTCATTTGATTTGTTCACCCTAATTTTCATGGATCCATACCCCTATGCTCAGTTTCCCAAACACTAAACCGAGGCCAAATTTTTGGTATATCGTGTTTTCGTCTTGACACTCACATATTACATCTCCTTTGAGGATTATGAGGAATGACTTGTCCATACAGTTATCCCATTCTCCTCTAAACCCTTCTAAACATCTCTCATTTCTTCACCTACCAATTCAAGCATGTGTACACTAATGTCTCAAAAGAAAAAGTCAAAATGCAATAATCTCAA
>NC_028355.1:32428380-32428941 GCF_000741045.1 Vigna radiata var. radiata | reverse complement strand
CCGACCATGGTTCCGGTGACACCCATTGTTGCCGGCGACGTCATGGATCAGGTGGAGGGCTCCTTTGCGGTGGCCGTTTGAGACGAATCACAGGAATGACGGCTTTTGGTTTTTTTTCTTTCGTTCAGAGGAAGAGATTTGGCCTCTTAGAGGTGAAATGCAAGAATGAAAATGAGTTAGCCTGAACCCCTAGGGTTTCTGTTGAGAATGCTAGGCCAGGTTGTTGGGCTCCAGTTCTTTTTCTCCATAATAATAAAAAAAAACCTTCACCCTATGCACCCCCATTTCCTACCTGCACACCTCCTGTTCTTTCCTGTAGCTTGGGCTCAAGCCCAGTCCGCTTCTACAAAGAAAGCAGTTTCCGCACCCCCGCGCTTACTCTTCACCACCCCTTTTCATATGGGCTTGGACCCAATCTGCGTTTAAACAGAAAGCAATCTGCGTTTAAACAGAAAGCCCTTTTTGCACCCCCTTTGCTTCCATTCGCAGCCCCCTTCTCTTTGGGCTCAAACCCATTTTGGCAACCAATCAAAAGATCTCTTCTGCACCCCTATTTCTGCT
>NC_028355.1:32353622-32427880 GCF_000741045.1 Vigna radiata var. radiata | reverse complement strand
TATGTATATACATATATATACATATATGTATATATATATATATATAAGACCGCAGAAATGTATTTCAAAACTTAATTATTTTATTTTCTAAAATATATTTTAAACATTATTTTTTAAATTATATTTTGAAAATATAATTTGTAATAATTACCCCTAAAATTTAATTCAACTAAAAAAGTACTCTAATAATTCTTTATATGCAAGTTTTTTAGTTTTAAACTTTTATATATATATATATATATATAACTGTGACGTTAAAATAGTTAAATATGATTTTGATTTCTTAATTTTCAAGTGGAAATTGGAATTAATCCTTCTTTAAAACTTTGATATAATTTAGTCTTTCAATTTTAGAAATGTATGAATTTATTTATTTTAATCAAATTTATTAACTTTATTTGATGTTTCAAATACGTTTCTCAATTAATTAAGATTGAAACAAAAATATGTCAAATAGTATAAATAATTCAAATGCTATCATAAAACATGTTTGAAACATCAAATAAACCTGACAAAATTTAATTAAAAGGACTAAATTCATACATATCTATAGTTGAGGGACTAAATTAGGTTAAAGTTTTGAAAAGAGATTAATTTCAATTTTCACTTAAAGATAAGAGACCAAAAACATATTTAACCCATAACGATATAACAAATATATATATATATATATATATATGTCTTTGAATTCTTTGAAGTAGTGCTTGAATTAGAAAATAAATGGAAGGAGAAGTAAGTAAATGAATATGAAGAAATAGAAAAATGATTTAGTATTATTTGAATTAAAGAATTTGAATAAATGAATGAAATGATGGGAAAGAAAATTTTGTGAGTTTGTAAATGATGTAATAAATGTAATAGATTAAAAAAATGTTTTAATTGATAAAAAAATATGAATATCTATTTTACCTTGTATTAAAGTAGGATATAATTTTAAATTTAAGTAATGAAAATTACATTGAAATTGTTATTGAAAAAAAAAATTGCAAAAATAAAACTTGATAAGTTTGACAACAGAGAAAAAAGTCATCAAATTCGATAACAGAATAAAAGCTCGCTAAACTCAGTAAGTAAACTCGACAAGGTCAATAAACAAACTCGACAAGTTCGATTTACAAGCTCGACAAGCTAGAGATTTACCTTGGCAAGTTTGGAAAACAAGTTTGGTTTTGTAACACCCAAAAAGATAATATAAAACGTTTGACATTTGTACTTGAAAAAAATACTTCCATTATTTAACAAAATGAATAAATATCCAAAACTGTAAACAATTTCATTATTAAAAATTTTATGCAAAGTACATGTAATAAAAAATCAAAACCAAGGTTTCCAGTTTCTGTCACCGTAGATGGAAATCACAATCACAACTAATTCAAAGTGAACTAATGTAAAAAAAAGTAGGTAATTAAATATTTAAGGATATTATCAATCCAACAATTCACACAAATATAGCATGACTCACCCGTGCTTTACATCTCTACTCATTCATTTTCCTGGCTCCTCGTACCGTTTACAATGTCAAAAATTTCATAAATAGGTTAACCCTTGTGTATTATGTGCTTTACCCGTAACATTTGGTTCACTCTGCCTCTTCTACCAAAGCCTTACAGTCATAGTCATTTTGCCTATTCAACAACAAGGTCTTAAGGTCAAAGTTATCCTACTTGCTCAACGAAGCTATATGATCAGGACTAACTTTCTCGGCTTTCCAAACTTTACGAGTAAAAACTTTGCGTGCTCAACTAAACCTTACCGTCAGAGCATTGTATTCAGCTCTAGCCAAACCATAACAAGAATCAGACCGGATTTACAGTTAGGGCAAGTACACACTTCTCAATTCAAAACACCGCACCCATACGAAGATTTTTCTAGCATAAACCAGCCAAGTACATTGCTCACTAACGAGTTAAACCAAGTAACACAGCTCACTGGCTATGCGGCTAGACATTAATGAATCTATCAATACTTTGCCTAATCTGAATATTTAGGTACTTACGTCTGTTCAGCCACCGTCCAAAGTCAGCACCAATCTGCTCATAACCCTTTCTCCCCCAATGTGCTTTGATTAGGAATGAAGAAGTCCCCGGTCACCTAGAATCTGCAGAAAAAATTGTTAGACACTAAACCAGTTTATTCTGGTATACTCTATGTGAAAACCGTGACTCAAGGTTGACTGTATTTGGCCTAAAGATACAGTTTGTTGTGTGTATTTCTGGTGCAGTATAAATGCCACGTTCCTAGCCTATACACCAAGAGTTCAAATATACTTAACCACTTGGCTAACCATTAGCCCACGCCCAAAAGAAGCATACCAAGCCGTAATAGACTAGAACATCTCTGCAGAAGATGTGTATTTCTGTTTGGATCACTGCACCACCCGCCAGCCACTACTGCTTGAATTTCTCCTCTCACGTTAATTAATTGGTTGGAATAACCATAATCAGCAATCATGCATCAAAAAGTTATACTACATTATACAGTGAGATAACATAATAGATCAGAACTGTGCTTTTTGATGGTTGTTTAAATGCACAATATGCAAAGAGATATATTCTCTAAAAAGGGATTTCTAACAGGATAAAAGTGGTGCAAAAGACAAGTGTTTTCTGACAAAAGAAAAATGAAAATAATAATTACCATTACCTACTGCAATGTACTAGAAGAGGGAAATGGACCAAGAAATACTACCCATCGGCATCTTGGCTACAGAATGAAAATTAATTCAAATAAATTGTATTGGTGAAAAGGCCAGAGTAAGTTGGCTCACCGTTAGAAGAAAACTTGCAAATATATACACAAGGAAGTCTGGTAAGACATCTCCTTCAGCTAGATACGAGTCCCAAAGACGTGTGACCAAATGGAAGGGTACCTAATTGCATAAATCAGAAATTGGAGTCAACAAAAGCATAAAATTCTGCCTATTTTTCTGTAGTTCATAATTTCTCTACTGACTGAATGTACAAGTTCTTGAGGTTTGATATAAAGCCAATTTATAAAACATGCATGCACTTCTTCTTGGGAAAAGACTGTTGCACTTCGTGAGAAAAAAAAACAAAAAGTTTTGAAAGCAAACTTCTTGGAATTTCTTCAATTTGCTTTCCGCTGGTTCATCTGTCTTCTAATTCGCCACCGAGATCTCGCTCCTCCGTTCACCACCGAGATCTCGCTCCTTTCCGCGTGCGAAAGGAAAACGCACATCCGCCACTTTGCGTTCTCACCGCCACTGAAACAGCAACCTTCGTCGGACCAACACTGAGAAACCACCGCGCCTCCGGAAGTCAACGCGAACTCCAGTCGCCGCAGCCACAACAATCACTACGCGAATCTCATCTACTTGAATACACTCTGTTGTATCACACACTCATCCTATATTGGAGTTGGAATCTCACATTCATGAGATTTTACATGTTTTCAATTTCCAGCTGTTATTTTCTTCTTTAAATGGAATTTGATTTGTTTCTTGAGTTCGTTCCAGCTTTGACAGGGAATGGAGATATCAGGAGAGCTTAAGCAGATCTGGTTTGGAGATGGTGCATGAAGACACGGTGATGGGGAAGGACTGGGTTATTGGTTTGGTACATGTTTCTTCTTTGGTTTTTAGATGCAGGGGAGCTGTGACGGGATGAACATGAAAAGGGTGAACCCGTGTATGTAGGACATTTGAAAACGAAGAGGAATCATGGGGTGAGTCGAATGGGTTAAAGATGAATGTTAAGATGGTCAATCAATCCTTTATTTCCTACTTTGGTATATGAACGGTTAAGAAAATGCATCTGCTGTTTCTATTTTGGTATACTTATCTTCCATTGTTATTCATATGTAATGAATCTCACGGGCATTCAGTCAGATAATGAGATGAAACCACAGCCAAGCCAAACACGACTATGAATAGTGATCAAACATCATTCATTTATCTCCAAGCATGCATACGGGAAACATACATGTAAGCAAGCTCAAAGAATTTACAAGCGTGCATAAGGAAACAAAAAGCTTAGGTATAAGTGTATGAGGACTTACATTCGCAGCTTCAAGACTTGCAGCCTCAAGACTCCTCCGCAGCTTTCAGACCTTTCCTTTTGATTCTACTTTCTTTGGTTCTCAAGCTTTCTCTTGCTGTGCTCTTCTTGTTCTCCTTGTCATCCTCAAAGTGAGGTGGTGTTGGATGTGTATATCCTTCTCCTCTCTGATAGTTTTTTTCGTAGTGATAGTATGCTCTCTGCTGCCATAGCTCTTCCCTTCTGATCCTCTTTTGCATTCTGAATCATCCGAACATATCCCTTGTCTTTTTCCTTTTTTTGCGTTTACCTTCAATTAATTAGCCATGGACATTCAAATTTCCATTCCTCTTTGACGTAAGATTGCGGCTCTGCGCAAAGGATTTTGGCCCAATGAACAACAGGAGGGCAACAGGAGGGGCAGCGTAACGTGTAAAGTCTTACAGTATGAAAGCTCGGCTGGTGTTTACCTAAACCGAAAATGGCGAAAGCACCATACTGACATTCCGAAAAGGGCTAGTTGACTAATGTTTTTTTTCTTTTTTTTCTTTTTTTTTGTGTTTATTATTTTTTTTTTTATTTTGTCTGCACAACAACGTTTTAGTCTATTCTTAAGAACACTTTTCTTTGAATAATGAAAAACAAAAAGGTAAAACAGATGAAAGGAATAAATAAAGGAAACGAAAATGACACACAATAAAATAAAATAAAATGATGAAGGCAGCAAAATAAAAAGTAACTGAGAAACAAAGGAAAATAAAAACCCTTTTTTAAAAAAAGAAAAGAAAATAAACTTAAATGAAATTAGTCTTTGCTTATTATTATTTTTTCCTTGACTGTACACATTTTATTTTATTTGATTACTCGGACGAAATTAGATATTGATAATATGGCTGTTAAGTATAATTACCACTTAAACTATTTAATCTGTAAGATTATGACATTATTAATGATTAATGTTAACAATTTTTTAAGAGAAAGTAATAGTGTTTAACTAGTTTTATTAGTTTCCGTAAATCAAATGCTTGTCTTTTGCATGCATGGATGCATTGAATATCTATCTGTGAAAAATATTATTAAATAGATTAGACGGTACGTAAATCAAAGTAATACGGTGAATAAGTTTTTAACCGTATCTATTACATTAGATACGGTGAATAAGTTTTTGGAGGACAGAAGAACTGTTATACGGACAAAAATACATGTAACTAAACCATACAATACAAGAAAAAGGCGCACGATACTCCCAACCACAGCAGATCATTTCTTGATTGTCTTTTGGGTGTTTCTGCTTCGTCTCTCGCTTCGCACCTCCCTTCAAAATCTCAAAAACCACTCACTCTCTCTCTCTCTCCCGATCACGCCGAGAGAACCAAACCAAACCGAACTCCTCCGGCGTCTCTCTCTCTCTCCGTCGTCTCGTCCGGCCACGGCGCCCTCCCACCGAAGCAGCCCCTCAATCGCCGCAATCAATCCCTAACCGACACAAACTTCCCTCTTTAGCTCCTCTTTCAACCTCCGCCGGAATCCGTCAGTTTGGTTCTGATCAACCTCTCGCAGGTGCGTTACTTCGTTTTCAATTCCTTTCTTGCCTTCTTTCTCCTTCCGTTTCTCTTTCCAATACCTCTCTGCTTGCTATTTATTTCCATGCATGCTTGGATCCTCTTAAAACAGCTCGTAAATTAGGGTTTCCACCTTAGGAGAAACTGTAGTTTCCCAAGTAGGACCACAAAGAAAGATTTATCTCTGCCTGGGAACTGTAAACACGACTGGCGATAGTTTACGCCGCACGAATCTCGAGTTCTAACTTCAACTGCCAATCATTGTACTTTAGGGCAAGTTTCCATATGGCCTAGTATAACATCGTGGGACTTCAGTTTCTGATTTTTCTCTTTCTTCTAGGGTTTGGAATACTTGAAATTTCGGTAAATGTTGTATTTCCGAAAGAAAAAGAACTTCAAGTAAGTTCGCAATGTAGGGAGTGGATGCCAAATAATTCTTATGCTTCAGAAGTTCGGATCGGAGTTATAATCTTCAAGTCCTCATATAATCTTTGCCAATGTGTGTTTCTGATTTATAAAGGGTTCTTGGTATAAAGGAGTGAGGGTAGACAAATTTTAGTACTTTGGTTGTGATTGGAACGGGGAAGAGGGGGCCAGGGAAGAATGAGAGGTAACTGGGTAAAAATTCCCCCCAAACCACGAGTTTCTCATTGACCCAGGCTTGTTTGCTGTTATGTGGGTAATTTTTTTGTCTTTATAGTATGTATAATGTATAATGCTCTTTAAATGCCTCTTGGAAATAGCAGTTACGGGCATTGTTTTCCCGTCAACCTCGAGCCTGGATTTTTGATGTTTTCTTTTAACCATTTGACGCTACAAATTTATTACGAGTAATTTGTATTTTTTTAACAGTGTAGTTTACGTCCCTTTGAATATTATTTTATGATTATAATTACAGTCAATTGTACGGAGATGTATACTTTCCACCCGATTCTCTACTTTTCCAGTGTGTCAGATTTTTTTCTGTTTATTCTTTAACATGTATACCATGAACTTTTATACCGTACCATACCATGTTCATGGTCTGCATATGACCAATTTTTAGTTATTCACCAAAAAGTAGGTTTAATGTTTCAAAATTTGCCTACAAAATTATCTTTGAAATGTTAATTTTATTTTATCAACTTGCATATGCATTGTTAGAGGTGTGTTCATTTTGAACGATGCATAATTCAAGTATAATAGCCAGAGAAATTGCTGTCCTAGTTGCATTATATTTTAGAAATAGACTTGTTCATTACATTTAATCACTTTAAAATTTGTATTTTCATGATTTATCCAATGGCCACCGAATAGCTTTGTGAACTTGGCATAACTATAGTGCTATTACCATCAGCAGCAGTTCCTCTACTGTAATGTTCTTTTGGAAAATCAGCTGGATTCATAAATTTTGCCTTGAAATCTTATGTAAGCCCTTTGGGTTTTCTTTTTGGTCTTACGAATATATATTTATTTTTTCCCAGATTAGAGGGGCAGGGGCTGTAAGTGAGGATGAATCTACAACAACCTGGGCAGCCCAAGTCCTCCAATGGATACAGCCGCCGAAAATCTGAAAGAGAAGGGACAATTAAATCTGAGAATAAAATCCTGTCTGGCAAATTAAATGCCAGCAGATTAACAAATACAGGTAAAATTCGGATCTGTGTAATGTATTATTATTTATTTGTTGGTGCATTCAGAATGCTGATATTTTTTTTTTTGTTGTCAAAGGTGCGGTGACTGGCAGTAAAGGTGGCAATTACGAGAATCCTTCACATGATCGTTTAGTGTATGTAACAACATGTCTTGTTGGGCACCAGGTGGAAGTCCACTTGAAAAATGGATCCACGTACTCTGGAGTCTTTCATGCGACAAACACAGAAAAAGATTTTGGTATGTTCTATTGTATTTTTTGTTGGAAAAATGTGTTTTAGTCTCTGTACTTTCACTTAAACTTAGTCTTAGTATTTACAATTTCAAATTGATGAAATCTGTCACATATTGGAGGTACAAAAATCACATATTTTAAGTAGTTGAAGGATTGATTTCATCAATTTAGAAGTATAAGGACAAAAACCAGTTTTTACTTAATGTATAGGGATTAAAAACAAATTTCTCCCCAATTTTTTTGATTTTGGCTGTATTGTGAATACTATTAACTTATATTGTTTCACAGCGCCTAATAGCCAAATGGATAAGCATGATATTTAGGGAAATTATGCTTTTTAGAATATTTTGTTATTTCTGTTTGGATTTGTCTTATTTTAATAGAACTTTGTTTTGGTAGTTATTGCTCAACTGGGATTTCACTAGGGTTGTTCTAGGCCACTATCTAAAAAAGCTTCTGCTGCTGTTTTCATTTAATTTTATAAAATGATCATATTGTAGGAATCATTTTGAAAATGGCTCGCTTAACAAAAGATGGTTTGTCACGAGGACAGAAATCTGGTGCAGAATTCGTCAGCAAGCCCCCTATGAAGATTTTAATTATACCTGCCAAAGACGTTGTCCAAGTTATAGCACAGGTTTCCTACTTTTCAACTATTTGGAATGTATTTTGGAATATGGTAGTTACTAAGCTAAGGTTTTTGTTGGAATGCTGTATACTTTTGGAGAATTTAGATTCGTAGAAGTAGCTTTTAACACATTGTTGACTTCTCTGCTGATAATACCATTCGTGTTTCAATCATGGCAGGATGTTGCTATTGCCAGGGATGGTTTACCTAATGAATCTCACCAGGATATGCACCAGGAAATCATGGTTGATTCATTGATATCTCAATCTCGTCATGTTGAGCTAGGGAGAGAATTAAAACCCTGGGTACCTGATGAAGATGATCCACAATGCCCAGAACTGGAAAACATATTTGATGGCCATTGGAATAGGTTGCTCACTTTTTATAAAATAATTTTGTGAACATAATAAATATCAGTTTTTCTTGACACTTTGACTCCCATTCGGACTGTTGCCTTCATTAGTACACCACTTTTTCAGTATACAATAAGAAATTTCTTTAGAAGTGTCGAAATTTAGAATAATATATTTCTCCAAATTTCATTGAGAACACTTCTCCTTTTTATTATGAACACTTCATATTTGGTATGTCGAAAGAATAAAAACTGGAGATGAAATAAAACCTCCTTAGAGGTATAGACATGTACTTCCTGAATTTCTGGATGACATCTGGAACCATATTTCTGGTTAGGGTCAATTTACCTTGCTTTCTATAATAATCTAAACCCTTTGTTATGAATCTGATTTTAATAAAGATTGAGGGTTTATAGGTATTCTATTTGTTTTCTTGTGTTGCTTCAAGTATAGTTTTGAGTTTTCATTCCATAGTCATTTATGGAAGCTAACAAATGTTGCCAGAGGAATTATTAAAAGATCATTGGCACACAATTGATTGAGACTATGTTCTTGATGTAGCAAAAGGAAATAGGATTTTTTTGTGGTATATCTTTAATGATTAAAAGAGGCTGGAGTGAGTATAGGAAATAAGCTAAAATACCATGATTATTTTATACACATGTATTTTTATCTTTAATTCACTAATTTCAAAATTTTCACAGAATGCCTATTTTTGTTTACATTGGTATTTATTTATTTATTTATTTTGTATTTTTTAAGAGGATGGGATCAATTTGAAACAAATGAGGCATTGTTTGGTGTAAAAAGCACATTCAATGAGGAACTTTATACGACAAAGCTTGAAAAAGGGCCTCAGACAAGAGAATTGGAAAAGCAAGCTTTAAGAATAGCAAGAGAAATTGAGGGTGAGGAAACCCAAGATCTTCATCTTGCGGAGGTTAGCATGGTTTCAATACTTATCGTTCTTTATTTTCATTGCTGCTTGTGAATTTCTGCTGTTTTTTGTTTATTTGACTAATTGAATTCAACAACCTACATAAATTTTCTTAACAGGAAAGAGGCTTTCACTTGCATGAAGACTTTGATATTGATGAAGAAACTAGATTCTCTTCAGTTTATAGGGGCAAACGTGCTGATGACAGTGGATTTGATGAGGATGTACTGTTTGATACCCACAGTTCTGATACTTTTGGTGGTGTATTTGGTTCGGTTGTTAAGAGGTCTGGTGAAATAAGTGGTGGAAAAGGAAATGATGGAGCTCGAACATTGGCAAATTCCTCTGTGGTATCACCTGAATTATTATTTAATTATTGAAACTGTACTATTTATTAATTCTTAATCGTTTGTCATTGTCACATTTACTTGCTTGTCCTTTTTTCTTGTCGGATTAAATACTACTGTTAAGTTTTCATATAGATTATCGATATGAGCAATGTCATACCTATATAAGACTTAGGTTGTTGTCACCATATAAGCCAATTTTGTAAGGCTAAATAAGATCCCAAGGTGTAAATTGTTAGAACTACCATATTTTATGTGTGTACCTTATTTTAAGTAAATGGTTTCTTTTAGATTTTCTTGCATTCCGAAAATCTTTGGTTATGCAATTCTGTAAAAGTAATTGATGATTTGAGTAGAAGCTCTCTCAAAATGTTTGAAAAAATAAATGATTATTTATTGAAAATGAGCTGAACCCAACATGTGTTCAAGACAATGGCTTGTTGCCTCCTACTTGATTAGAAAATATTAGTGAAAATTCTGGTACATGACTATTATTTTAAATGACACATTCGTCACTATGTTCTGTTTGAACATGTCCTAACAATCCCGAGTCTTGTTATGCTTTCGAAATTGGTACAACATGAACCTCTGATTGATGCAGCTGAGTCTTGTTGGGGAAAAATGTTGATATGAAACTATTCCATTTTTGAAGTTTTTGTCCTTGTCTCTCCCTCCTCTTATGAAGTAACTATTTTACTTTCTAAACTCACCTTAGTACTTGTTAATTATGTGTGCAGGATCACACGCAATCATCTCAGTCAAGTACTAGTGTGGATTTAAGCCGCTCTAGTTCTTATGATCATGCTAAGCAGTTAGCATCTGAACTCCCTGCCATAAGCTATTCATCGGTGGATGGGGAAAGCAGGTGCTTGTTGCCCTTTTCTCTTCTGTATATAATTATTCTTTTTGTTCTGTTTTGTATACATCATTTTTGCACTTGAAAAAGAATTAAATTTTTCGTTATCATGATTTTTAATATGCAAAATCTACAGGATTCTGGAGAACTCAATTAGTAATCAACATGGAGACAATGATACTAAGGAAGCAAGTGTGATTGTGAGTTGAAGTTTGTGCATTATCACTTAAACTTGTGTCTAGGAAAATATCTCATGAGAAAGATATTAGTTCTAACACTCCAAGTCTCTCTATTTTTCTTCAATTGATGCAGCAAGCTGAGGATGTTCAACTGTCAAAATCTGAGGGTCTGTGAAATCCTTTTCTTAGCTTTCTTAAATTGAGTGGATTTAAGATGTGCATGAAATGATGCAAATGAAGCAACCATTTTCATATTATTGATTATTCTTTCTATTGTAAAGGAAGTGCTGAAGCTTTCTGTTAGTACTCTTCATAAGTGCTTCTGAATGGCAGCTATAACCTACATTTCAATTTGGTCGCTGCTTCTTTCATAATACATGTATTCCTCTAATCTTGGCAATTTTTGGCGCAGGTTCACAGGGACCACTCTACTTGAAGAAGGATGGCACTGATAAAGGGGTATTATCTCCGAATGCTAGCTCCTATGCCCCTTCAATTCATACTTCATTAAAAGCTCATGAAAAGATGGGATCACATGGAGATCTGATTGAGGGTTCAGCAACTGGCAAGGTTAATGGGGAAACAACATCTGTAAATTCACGTGGGACCCCATATGTGTCAGATTCAGTTGGAGTCCCTGCAGCATCTTCTGGTCCTGGCTTATCTCCAAGTTCATCAGTTGGTTCACTGTCTTCTGAAAAATCAACTCTGAATCCCAATGCAAAGGTATGGAAGTTCAAGCCCAACTTTTTGACTGGAATTTTTTTTTCCCGCTGTCTGGTTCTAGTCTTTTATGTTACTGTCTTATGTCTGAGTTTCCCCTTTCGTGTTGTAAGGAATTCAAGCTTAACCCTAATGCAAAGAGTTTTATTCCATCACCTGCTCGGCCTCCCACTCCACCGTCCGATGGTTCCTTCTATTTTCCAACTAATGTAACTACTGTACCAAGTATGCCAGGCATGCCCATGGGTATTGGAGTAAGTCATTTGGTGCATTTATTGAATACATAGAAATGCATAATTAGGGAGTGGATTTACTTCTATAAAAGGTTTGTGATTTTATGACAAATGGACCTGGTTGTTCCACATATCCATGTCGCACGTTAGTGCAGGTTATAATTATCAGTTTGGTTGTCCAATCTTATGGTCTTTTAAATTTCTGATTGTTACTTAATCCATATAAGGATAAAGTTCTCATTTTGTTGATTGCGTAGAATAGTTTGCCAAAGAAGTTATGCAGAATTGTTGGGTTTGGCTTAATAATGGCTTCCCAGCCTTCGTTCTGTTGATAAACTTGATTGTTTTGCACATGTCTTGCAGATTGGACCTACTTTTGCTGGTCCACAACCTATGGTGTATAATCCTCAGGTAGCACCAATGCCGTCTCAAGCATATTTTCATCCGAATGCACCACAGGTATAAGATCACATGCATTATCCCTCTGTTAACTGTTTTCTTAAATATTGGTGCTTCAGGGCAATTGCTTATTATAATCTGATTTCAGTATGGACAGCTCCTTGGTCATCCTAGGCAAGCTATATACATGCCGGGTTACCTGCCCGTAAGAACTCTCGTGCTTAATTTATTTTATTTTTTTAAAAATTTGTATTTAATTGATATTGGTCATGTCTTGAACACTGGGCAGATAAAATATAAAACCATATATTTCAATAACTTATTACATGGTTAATTCTCCACGTTGATGTGTCATACTTGTTGGATATTCTTCCTTGGTGGAACATATCAAACTGAATTTGAGTAATCTTATCTGTAGTCCTATATATATACACTTTCGAGGAACTTTATCTGCTTATTAATGTTCTGAGAAATCATCTTCTGAAATCAATATTTACAGGAAATGCCATACAAGGGACGGGACTATTGACGACTTGGCTATTAGCATTCTTGTTGGCAAGTCAAATCCTTGCTTGAAAAGAATAAACAAAGTGGTTGTCCTGATAAGTTTTAAACGAGGATATCTGCAGCTGATGCGAAATCTCTAAAGGCATATGTTATGTTATTTGCCAAGTTTGCTAATTCTGGGAGATAATTTTATGACCTTGTTTTAACCCATGCATATACATCTTTTGGGGTTTCTCAGGCTTTGGTTGTGTAATAGGTTATCTCAGATTGACCTTTCCCATCCTTTTTTCCCTCTTTAAATTCAAAGTTTACTTCTTTTAACCTCAAATGCTCGTTTATCTGACCCTCGGACACATCTGCTACCATTTAGTTGCTGTAATAGTAGTTTAATGACTGGTAAACGAATTTTATACTCACTGCCATTTTTAACCTTAATCTACCTTACACAAACCATCCCTGAAAGATAGTCACTATACTAATGTTACTTGAAGCTTAGTAAAAAACTTAATTTAAGAATTATTAAGAAGTAGATTTTAAGATTAATTTAGATTTAAAATTGGTTTTTAAAGTGAGGAATGTATTTATTTATATAATTTAAATTGGTTCAAGAATACTAGTCCAAATTGTATAATAGTGATTTCAATTTATGGATAAAGCAAACCTTTAGTTCTCAAAAAATAATATAAAGCAACTGTGTTCGAAAAGAAACTCTGTTTTTTGTTAAGCACAGTCTCATTTAATGACATGTTTCCGAAACCACTCTGAAGAGTGTTTATGGACAATTTAAATTTGCTATAAATAAATGTTTTAAAGTATATAAACTATATTTTGGAACTATAATAACTAATTGATTTTTAAATTAAGGTCTAATATTTGTTTGAAAAAAAAAAAACATTACAGATTACATTATTTAATGCAAGTTAAAATATAATTTATTTCAAAGCATCTATTTATTATGCATTTGAATTATATAAAAAAAAATTACTTTGTACAATACCTAAAATAAAATTCTCAATTATAAGACCTTTAACATGATTTTTTAGAATTTAATAATATATGGTGAAAAATAGGATCAAACATATACTTTATTATTTAAATAATATAATGTTTACTTATAAATTCTCAAAAATAAATCAACTTATTTATTTCCTACTCGTCTTTAGTTCCTTACATCATTACATGGTGTAATTAACTGAGAACATTTTCTTTCTTTTTGAAGAACAAAATTACGTCTAATATAATATTTTTTATAGATAATAAGTGTAAATAATTTTTTAAAACAATAAATTTAGCAAATAAAGAAATACTAACTATTATGTTGGATATATCTTTGTTCAATTATTATCAACTTCTTTAAATTCATACTCAGAATCTTGCATCATTATGAAAATAAAGAAAGGTAATAAAACGCTCTTTGTGAGTAAGCATTCATTATCATTATGCGTTTGTTTTTTTTATCATTGATGTTGTCGATAACATTCTATAAAATGATTGTTAATAAATTAAATATTAAAAAATATAATTAAAAAGGAAACAACAATTTTTTAGATTAAAACATAAATATAGTAAATATTTTCCATTTCAATCAGATACTACCATTCTACGTGTTTAAAAACTATTATAAATATTTTATTATTGTTGTTGTTATTATTAGAGTTTAATTTCCACGAAGTTTAGTAAATTTATTTTACATTATTAGTCCATTAAAACAAAAAGTTGTCTACAACAATTAGAGTAATTAATTAATATAAAAACTAAAAATTTCAATTATAATAATTTATAAGTAGACCGCAATATAATAACTCTTTGTAGCTAAGTACATTTAAATCAAATTGATATTACCTTTATTATGAATTTAATTTAAATAAACTAAAAAAAAGTGTAACCGATTTTAACATTATATTCTAATCACAAACTTATTACCCTATTCACATTAAAAAAACATTAATTGTATGATTTTTAATTAATTAATTAATAATATAAGAAATTATTCATACAGCAACTCATAATATTTGTACAATGACATTCTTCTTTTTTTCTACCTCTCTTGGCGATATCATTTGTTTATTAGCTTAATATAGTAAGAGGTTTTTGAATTTGAATGTAATACTGAAATAACAGTGCTCTTCTTTTGGTAAGTTAATGAAAGAAAATAGTGGTCTTCTGCAGATTTAACACAAATCAAGCTGTGTAATTATTAACTTGCAAGAATTAAATAAGCAGAAGAAATGATAAAAAAAAGTATATTAATGGGGTTTGGCAGCACAGAACTGAGGTTGAAAAATTGGAGGCATTGAAGAAAAGCATATGATAGCAGCAGGAAGCATGATGATGAAAGAGTGCGATGCCATGCTCCATTACAAAATTCTTATTTCATTTTTTTTAAAACCAGACAACAAGGAATATCATCAGTAGGGACAGCAAAACGACAAGAATGGAATGCATCACCATAAATAATTTTTAATTCAAAGATATTTTGAAACTTAGATTCTCATTTTGAAAAATGTTGTCTTTTTAATTTTCTCTTTAACATGGTAAGTTGGGCAGGTAACAGATGAGTTTAGTTGGTGTGTGTTAATGCAACAGAGTCACTGTTTTTAAGACTCAGTAGAAGCCACTTTAAGGGTCAAGAATTTCTTAGCACTAAAGCCATGAGACCAAAAAGACTAAAACAATGATGCACTCATTCAAGTGTGATGTGTGACTCAGAGTCTCTTCTTAGCTTACAAACTTTCAACCCACAAGACATGCACACCTTCTGATTCCTCTCCAATTCATCCAATTTCCAAGGTCTCTCTCTCTCTTCTTGTTTTTTCCTTTTCCACTTATCTTTGCTTACTTTCTTCTTTCATTTGTAATTTCATGACATGCCTTGAATCAGTAAAAGGGTCGTTCTTGAAGCTTAGGATGATGGAACAAATCTTAGATAGATAGTGGGTTTTCTTATGTTTGCCTGAGGTGATAGGTTTGTAAGTTGTAGCTGTTGTTGATTGAATTGGAGAGTACAAATAGTTCTTCAGCAAAGATCATTTTCTCTATGTCTAGCATAGCTGCTTGTTGTTTTCTATAAGGCAATTCAGATATCATGGTTGACGAAGGATAAGTTGATCCAAGAGTTGAACTGCTAAAATTGTTCCTCTGATGCTCTCTATCAAGTTCTTACTTTTATGGGGTTTTCTTCCACAATCTCTTTTCCCAATCCACAAGCTAGAGTGTATTTTCTGAAACACAGATGCACACATGGTTTATAGGGAGCTGTAAAATTGGCATGTTTCAATTAGAGTTTGATATACTTACTTTATTTGGAACTCTCAAGAGGAGTATATATTGGCTGCTGCAAAAAGTGTGATGACGATCTGAAGTTATAGCCAGATCAAAGTTTATCAGTTCTATTTATCTTTTTGTTTTCTCTTTTGAAGTCAAGTGGATTATTGTTCCAAGAGGTCAGAAAACAATGAATTGCTCATCATGGGGGACTTCAGAATCCAGAAGTTTGAGCTTAAAAGTGGATTTTCTGCCACAACAATGCCACAGGAGCAAAACGTTGAGCTTTCAATTCCAAGAACAGGATTCATCTTCGATTCATTCGGGTCAATCTTCTACCAGACTTGGTTCAGCAAAATCCGGTAATTGGATTTAAACCCTGCCTTTTTGTACAATTCTGAATACTTGTGTACTTATCAACTGGGGTTCTGTCATTTCTTTCTGCTATTGCGGTATGTATTTCTGGCGGTGAAACTGAAGCAGTACACTGTTTCGCAATAGAAATGAAATGGAGCACTACAGGTATATGAAAGTGATGTGATGTGATCCTATGTTGCATTAAATCCTCACTTAGCATTGGTTATTGGATAAAAGTTTTATCCACACATATGATAGAAGATGTTCTTCCTAAGTTGGAAACTGTCTTAGATAGCTTATTCGGCATCAGAAAATTCTTGTCAAATTCCCTGGCATGCTACTTCATATACCATATTGATGAGTATTTTCTCTGCTTTGGATGATAGGTGAAATGTCTGTTCAGCATAGTTCTACTGGTTCAACACTTCAGCATAGATCATTCATGCAGAATCAGGATTTCACCTTCCCTCCTCCACTACTGGATCACGGCCAAACACTTGTAAGTAGATATATTCTCAAGTTCTTCTGGATGGAAGATATATGCATATATGTTTTCCTAAAGTTTGTGTTCCAGGCTCACTATGCTGATCCAGGCTACAGCAACCTTATGGCTTCTTCATATGGTCCACAATCTATGGTAATTAGTACTTCAGTACACATAATTCATGTATTTCCATTACTATTAACGTGGTATGCAGGCTCCTCTTAATTTGGACTGAATTCTGATCAAGCAAAATTTCACATGAATGTTAAACGTTACAGTGGAAAATCCTGTTTATAACTTAATGTGGTTCTTCTAAACGGAACCATTAAGAGTTCAACACTATCCACTGTTTTTCCAGTTTCTTACAACCTTAAGATTCTTTTCAGCGGTAATCCATGGTTTAATTATTTTCATGGTTTGCTGTGCTGCGGATAATTCACCAGCATGGCATATTCTCATTGCTCATAAAGGTTAAAGTTGGTCTGTGTAGTATCTGTCAGTTTAAAAAGTTCCTCAGCTTTCCTTTGCATCTCGTTTGTTCTACTCTATGCATTATTTATAAAAATTAATATTTGTGGTGGGGAATTTATGTCTTATCTTGAACACCAGAACACCAAGGTTTTCTTATTATAGCTTTTGAACAATTGAAGATGCAATCTTTACAAGAATATTCTTGTTGGCCTTTACAATTGGAGATGAGATCTGATAAACTTTCCTGATACTAAAATTCACAGTTTTACCTATATTTCTCTGCATCCTCTTTTCAGAGTCATGTTTCTTACTGTTTTAGTTCTCTAAATTATTTAATTACCTTGCACAACAAAACCATGAAAGTTGTAGCAGCATGAAGAGCAATTCTGAAAAACACTGATGAGATTCCTAATGTGCAGCCAGTGGAAACTGCTCCTATGAGAATTCCTCTGCAACTGGACGTTAAAGAAGAACCCATATATGTGAATTCAAAGCAGTACCATGCTATTCTGAGAAGAAGACTGTACCGAGCAAAACTTGAAGTACAAAACAAACCCATCAAGGATCGAAAAGTACTAAACATGTCTATGTTTTTTTGTCTACAATTTCTGCTAAACCAAACTAATAACACTGTTGCCATGCAGCCTTATCTTCACGAGTCCCGTCATCTACATGCAGTGAATAGAGCAAGAGGTGCTGGTGGACGCTTTCTCAACACTAAAAAGCTTCAACAATCAACTCGTACTCGTGGAAATACTGCAGAATCTAACATGCATCAAATAGAAAACTACAGAGATGGTGATGATACCACATATGCATCTAACACTGCTGCAAGAATTATGCAGAATTGTATATCTGATAAGGGTGGTGGCACCACTCAGCAGCAGCCTCTATTTGTCTACATGTGAATGACTAAACCAGTCTGCTTGTGTTCCATTGGGAAGTCATCCTTGGCTCATATTCATTACACTGTTGCTGTTTATTATTGTTTGTTTTGATTTCCTTCGACATTGACATGGACCTGTTAAAGTTGTTTTGAACTGATTTGTCAATAACAGTGTTTTTCTATGCTGCAACATGTCTTGTTGAAATTCGTTTACGTGTCTTCTGATGTTTGGTTTCTCCAATTCTGTAACCATTGACACATCTTATAGTTGCGATATTTTCTATGGCCAATGATATATTAAAACTTATTTTTTTTACTTTTTTTTACATCATTCTTGACACAAACATATATTATTTTTTTATTGAGTTTAAAATATGTTAATAAGAAATAAATAACCAACTAGTAAAAAAATATACGTTAGAATATTAAAAAAATATGTATCGAAATATTTTTTTTATTTATTTTTAATACGCCAATCATTTTCCTTACCATAAATATTTGAGTGGATAATGTTGTTTATTGGAACAGTGCTATAAAAGTAAAGACAGAACAACTTCTGCGTGCTACGAAGATCTTAATAATAGCATGCCAACTATTAATTCGAGGAAAAAACAATCACTTGATTGGATTAAAATAATTATATATTTTTTTAAGAGAAAGTAAAAAATAATAAAGGATATTATCAAATAAATATAATAATATTTTAGATATCAAAATACCATTTCTCATGTCATTGGAATTTCTGGTCTCTTTCTCTTCTCTTCTAAAATACCACTCACTGTCTTTAATCACTATTTTTGTACTGGTAACGAGCATCTTAAAAAACTGAGTTCCGTACATGAAAATATTAAAATGTAAATAAATATTAAATTTAGCAACTTGGATAAAACCGCAGAAAAAGGGACAGAAATTTTAATATATATTTGGACGAAATTCGAAGTTTTTAAGAGAAAAAAATTATGATTAAACTTATTCTATTGTAAAAATGTGTGTTTCTATATATTTATTTAATTCTTTTATCCTTGGAAATTTTTAAAAATATTATTTAAAGAAAACATTTTTTAAAATATTAGTCGATATATTTATTAAGATAAAGACGACAGTTGAAAAAGAAGAGATGGTTGCAAATTGCGTGACCGGTGGGTCCCACACGATTGAATCATTGCATATAAATGTACGGAATAAAATATGGAAAAAGTAAATGAAAATGAAAATGGAAATCGACGATGGATATGCGTGGAAGAAATGAGGTTGTAAATTAATTGAGGTGGACGCGAGCACAGAGAATTGAAGGAGGAGGATTCATTGTTCATCATGCAAATGAAATAAATTTCACTACACTATACTCAAACGCAGCACATACCATAATACCCTGCGACTGCGTTTTTTCTATTCTCTCTTCTCTCTCTGAATTTTGTTGTGAACAAAGTTGCTTTTGTGCAGTGTGGTGAGACCCTAAACGACCTCGTTTTCACGTTCTCTGAGAATGGAAGCGCGAAGTCGCTCCGTGGAAGACATATTCGAGGATTTCAAGGGGCGAAGAGCAGGCATCATCAAAGCCCTCACCACCGGTAACGTAACTAATGTGCTTTTCAATTTTAAATTCCATGCACCGTTAAATTAATTATCTACCACTGTTCTTCTCAAATACCTATTCCTTTTTTTTTATGATGGGTTAATGGGTTATGGAACCAGAAAAATAATAATAATAATCATAAATCACGAATCACGGCAGGGGATTGTTCACTGATCTACTTTAGCGGTTTATTTATTTTTGTCATTTTCCGTTGTAAATGACATGTTAACCTGCGACCAGTTACTGTTCCGTTACGACAACATTCAGTTTGTTGTGGTTTAGACGGAAACCGAACGTGAGACCTGTTTGTTGTATTGGATGAATTGAATCCTTTCTTTCGCATTTCTATACCTTCAGGGAATTTCAGTTTGATGAGTCGCACGTGACGGATTTTGTTCTTTTTTTTTTGTTTTTTAATTTTTTGTTTCAATGTATGAAGGATTTTGATTTTTTTTTCTCGTACTTGTTTAATATTTCTGGCCTGTTCGTGCTGTTGCAGATGTTGAAGATTTCTACAGCCAATGTGATCCTGGTTAGTTACCCTGATTTTAGGTTTGAATTGTTTTTCTAGCGGTTTGCAGTTACTGGCTCTTGAGTTTTCCTGATGTTCTTGCTTTTCTAGTACATGTACTGAAATTAGCTCGATATTCGAGCATGACTTTTTTTCTTGGTCTAGTTTTTGATTTTCACCGTACCCATCTTGAGGCTCTTGCTATAAAGGGATGTCAATTCAATATGGGTAGCTTTTATTTTTGTGGTGACTTGGTCGTGTATTTATTTCAATTGACGATGACAATTTATTGTTCTCTATCATCTGACTGTAAGCTTCGAACCCCTCTTTTTTTTTTTTTTTTTTTTTTTTTTTTTTTTGTTGAACTGCCTTCTTTATACATTAGCTAATGTAGCTGTAAATTATGTTGCGGTACTCATTTCCTTCTATGATTAAAATATATTGCGTAGACTTGTGGAATGACAGTAGGTCACTAGGTTTGGTATGGTTCTGGCTTTCCCCATACGGTTTGTGATTGGTTACGACCTTACAAAGTTACACAGTTGAGGGGAATGTACTATTTTGTAATCCAAAGCATCATTCTCCCCTAGAGATATTATTGTATTATTACCCTAGCTGCAGAGCTAGGATGACATGAAATGCTTGATACTTCTTAAAAACCTTTTGGCAGTAAATTGTTTTCCGGAGTAAAGATGTTATGGAGTTATTCTAGCTTCAAATAAAAGTATGCTGTAAAGGTAGAATTACCAGTCGTTTTATCCATGTGAAATTTCTTTCCTTTGTAGCTAGTTTATCTGTGTATGAATTTGTTTATATATCCTTTGTTTTTGTTCTTTCAGAGAAGGAGAATTTGTGCTTATATGGATTACCCAGTGAGCAGTGGGAAGTAAATTTACCTGTTGAAGAAGTTCCTCCAGAGCTTCCTGAGCCTGTCCTGGGCATTAACTTTGCTAGGGATGGCATGCAGGAAAAAGACTGGCTATCTTTAGTTGCTGTTCATAGTGATACATGGTTGCTTGCCCTTGCCTTTTATTTTGGAGCCAGATTTGGATTTGATAAAACTGACAGGTATATCTTACTCGGAGAATAACTCATATCTCATGTCAACTTGTAAAGGATTTGGTTCGAGATGAGGTTGAAAATAAGGGAACTGAGGAAGCAATTTAGGTCAAACTTTTTTGATTTATCACCTTTGTTCAATCAAGATTCTGTGGGATTTTTTAACTTATGTTTTTTCTTTCACCACCCTCCTTGCTGACTACAAGTTTACCTCTTGTTTAGTATGAACATTCTTCTCCCTTTAATAGTTATTTGGCTGCATCACTGTTTTTATCTCAGTTTATTTATAATTTTGTTGCTGATTAATTATTGTAGAAGCAGTTGCCCACCATGGACAAGGGCAAAGATGTTGAAGAATATAATAACACATTTAGCCTATTTCTTTGAGAAAAACATGTTGAAGAGGAAGAGAGAGAGAGAAAAAAAAAAAGGAATAACAGTGTCGTGACTACTGTTTACTGACTTAAGATGATGCAAGGAGAAAAAGCAGTAGAGCTTTTATATTAGTTTCATTTGAATGGAATATCCCTAGTGGGCTTCCTATCTGACACCTAAATGAATGTTCTTTCTGTCATCACTTAGTAGGCTGTGTATTTGCTCTTGATAGTTGGTAATCTGAATATGTTTCCTCATGCATCGATGTACTCGTGATTTGGCATTTGTTATGTAGGAAACGACTATTCAGTATGATCAACGAACTACCAACAATATTTGAAGTTGTTACTGGTGGTGGAACAAAGAAGCCAGTTAAAGAGAAGTCTTCAGTTTCGAACAACAGTGGAAACAAATCTAAGTCTAACTCTAAAGTGGTAAACAATATTTTTCTCCTCAAATCTAGACATGAAATTATACTAGTTGTTTGGAACTCTCCTTTTTTTTCCCACAGATAGTGTCGATATTTTGATCTGAGGTCTTTTAAGATAACATTGCTAAAGTTGATAACCTTTCAAGGTATTGTGTTTTGAAGCTCAATGCTTCTGTGAAGTTTGTCCTTAAAAAATGTCTCGTCAATTAAGCGAGTAAGGTGTTTATAAATTTTACTATTGACATTGATTGTGAGACTTTTGGATGCACATATTTTTTTTCAAATGGAAAAAATTGGTTTGACATGTTCCATGTCCTAAGATGAAAATTGATATTGAGACCTAGAAATCGAAACATTAGGATAAACTTCAAAAAGGCTAGAAATAAGGGTTGTTGCAGCTTACATTTCAGTTCCTTGCCTTAGCTATTTCAAGGTGCAAACATTTCGTATTAACTGTAATGGTTTAAACTGGCCGGCACTGAATTTGAAAAGAAAAAAGGAACAATAGAAAAGCAAGTTAGTTTAATTGATTGCTTTGAGCGAAAAGGGAGACAATTGTTTAGATCAAAAAGTAAAAGAGTTCTTCCTCATTCTAGACCCTGTCACCCAAAACAGTATAACTTGCCATAACCTTCCATTCAATAACTATCTGTTTTAAAAGACTGAGGTGTTACACTTACAATTTGTTAAGAAATTTATCCTTAGCTTTTCATATTTTGTATTAGTTTTGATCTCACATTCGAATGAACAATGGAGTAGGATAAATACTTCAGAGAGATGGTGAGATAAAAAGATCATGAGGGATCCTAATATGTTATATCATGGTTTTCCGATGTTATCTTTTTAACTCAGTGTATAAGAACATTAGAATGTGGACATTTATTGATAGCAGCATCTCATGTTCTTAACGTGCATCAATGACTGTTAATGGAGCATTCACTGGGTTCTGTAAAGATGTTCGTGCAAATGTATGTGGGAGGAGTTTGAGAATAGCTGACTTGTGTGGCTAGTGTCATCTTGTCTGTGGTTCTCCTTTACTCAAATAATTTGTGTTCTTATGTAATTGTTGGCTGGTGGAGCAGCGGGTTTCCGAAACCCAGGGCAGACAGTCAAAGGCATTGTTACAACCAAAAGACGAGGATGAAGGACTAGAAGAGCAAGATGAAGATGAGCATGGAGAGACCTTGTGTGGGGCATGTGGTGAGAATTATGGCACTGATGAGTTCTGGATTTGCTGTGACATCTGCGAGAAGTGGTTCCATGGCAAATGCGTGAAGATAACTCCTGCTAGGGCAGAGCACATCAAGCAATACAAGTGTCCATCGTGCAGTAACAAGAGAGCTCGCTAATCAAGTTTCCGTTATGGACAAACTTTGTTCGAGCCTTTACTAATCTGGTTAATATGTTTTTCTTTCTAGATGTAGTTGATGGATAGTTTTTCTGTTTGACACATGTAGATTTTTTGTCTTTTGTGTTGGTTGTCTTGGGAAAGTTGTCTTTTCCTAAGCCTTGCCCTAGCTACGGATTCACGTTGGCATAAGCTTCATATGAATGGGGTTGAAACCTCAATCTCCTGGCCAGCTTAAATATTAAGGAAATTGAAGTGCTACAACATTTGCACCAAATGAATGGATGGCATTTTAACATGTTAATTTTCAGTTCTTTCGGTTGTCTGAGGGGAAGAGCAACGTTTACAAGTATGGTGCTTCTAATCAGATGAAGCCAGAATTTTATCAAAAGCACCAAACCAGATTGTTGTGGATAATAGGTGCCTTGAACACAGAATACTCAAATCTAAACAAAACACGGACCGATAATACACTTGCTTGAATAACAACTGATATCTTCAAATTAATTTAGATGCACAGACAAATGCATATTAGCACTAACGAAATCTAGATGAACTTTAAATTAATTTTTAAATGACCACTTTTGGAATGTTGATAGAAAAAAGGATGGATGACCTCTGGCTCTAGGATAAAATCTCAATGAACGTATTAATGACATTTGCTAAACGTTGAAACAAACCATATTTCTTGTATAATTTCGTAAAAAGATAAAAACTACTACACCTAAAAAAATTCTAAATACAATTTATGATGTTGAATATTATTAAGTTTATTGAATCTTCTTTTTTGTCTCTTTAGTAGAGGGGTTGTTAATAACAGGCAAATTGGTGGAAGATATGAAAAGGAAAGAAATCTTCTCAGTTATGTGTTAAACATGATTAGTGACTTATTGATTCCCAACATTGTCACTTTTTCCTTGTTCAGCATCACTACAAGTAATATTTATATCTTAGTAGATGAATAAAGTGTTATCTTATTACATGATTTAGTTTCTCAAAGTTTCCCATGTTATTGTTTGATGTGAGAAAAATATCTTTTCTCCTTCTCATATCTTCACCCTTGTGAGATATTCTATCAATACATTAGTTGTTTCTTGTCAATGAAAGGAAGAAAAATAAATTAATAAATACAATTAATATATGTGTTTATGTTATGAAATTGTATTTGTAGCTTGATAGTTGTTTCTTGTCCATGAAAGGAAGAAAAATAAATTAATGAGAAGATAATTTTTGCTTAATAAAAATTGATTTAAGTATTTTAAGTGAAATTTATATATACCATAGGTGAACTTAATAATTCCACAAAAAAAGGTGAATAATTATTATAATAAGATAACAAATAGTATTATTTTGTAATGAAATAGTATTTTATTATGAACATAGATCTGAAGGTGGGTGGAAAGGAGTAATATAAAAGGAGGAAGCACGATGAGATACATTGGTGGAATCTCACTCCAAATCAATCCATGGCTTCCACATCTCTCTTTCAGTCTCTCCCTTTCTCTCTCCAAACCTCTAAACGGGCCTCTCCCAAGCCCTCGGCCCACTTCGTTATCCGAGCCCAGTCCCCTATCAGTCAGAACAACGCCCCCGCCCCCGCCGCCGCCAAGCAACGCCGCCCCGCAGATGAGAACATCCGCGACGAAGCCCGCCGCGTGAATGCGCCGCACGACCACCACCTCTTCTCCGCCAAGTACGTGCCCTTCAACGCCGACCCCTCCTCGACGGAGTCCTACTCCCTCGATGAGATCGTGTACCGGTCCCAATCCGGCGGCCTCCTCGACGTCCAGCACGACATGGCCGCTCTCAAGCGCTTCGACGGTGAGTACTGGCGCTCCCTCTTCGACTCCCGCGTCGGAAAGACCACCTGGCCCTACGGCTCCGGCGTCTGGAGCAAGAAGGAGTGGGTCCTCCCTGAGATCCACGACGACGACATCGTCTCCGCTTTCGAGGGAAACTCCAACCTCTTCTGGGCCGAGCGTTTCGGCAAACAGTTCCTCGGCATGAACGACTTATGGGTCAAACACTGCGGAATAAGCCACACCGGCAGTTTCAAGGATCTCGGCATGACCGTTCTCGTTAGCCAGGTCAATCGCCTGAGAAAAATGAACCGCCCCGTCGTTGGTGTCGGCTGCGCTTCCACCGGTGACACCTCTGCAGCGCTGTCCGCGTATTGCGCTTCTGCAGGGATTCCTTCCATTGTGTTTTTGCCTGCTAATAGAATCTCTCTTGCCCAGCTTGTTCAGCCCATTGCCAATGGCGCCTTTGTGTTGAGTATCGACACTGATTTTGATGGGTGCATGCAGTTGATTCGAGAAGTCACTGCTGAGTTGCCTATCTATTTGGCTAACTCCCTCAACAGTTTGAGGCTTGAGGGGCAGAAGACTGCTGCCATTGAGATTCTGCAGCAGTTTGATTGGCAGGTTCCTGATTGGGTCATTGTGCCTGGTGGGAATCTTGGCAACATTTATGCCTTTTACAAAGGGTTTAAGATGTGCAAAGAGCTTGGACTTGTGGACAAGATCCCAAGGCTTGTTTGTGCTCAGGCTGCAAATGCCGATCCTTTGTATAAGTACTTCAAGTCTGGGTGGAAGGACTTTAAGCCTGTGATACCCACCACCACCTTTGCCTCTGCCATTCAGATTGGTGACCCTGTTTCCATTGATAGGGCTGTTCATGCGATTAAGAGTTGTGATGGGATTGTGGAGGAGGCGACGGAGGAGGAGCTGATGGATGCTACAATGCAGGCGGATTCCACCGGGATGTTTATTTGCCCCCACACTGGTGTTGCTTTGACGGCATTGATCAAGCTCAAGAACAGTGGGGTTATCAAAGCCACTGATAGGACTGTGGTGGTTAGCACTGCTCATGGCTTGAAGTTCACCCAGTCCAAGATTGATTACCACTCTAAGAAAATCAAGGACATGGCTTGTCGCTATGCTAACCCACCCAAGGAAGTGAAGGCTGATTTTGGGTCTGTCATGGATGTTTTGAAGACGTATTTGCAGAGTAAGGCTCATTAGGTAGGCTTTGCAAGTTTTGCTCCGCCTGAGTTACTCATTAGTATTATTTGTTTACTTTTAGGCACTACTAAATTGTCTTTTCTATGAGCTAGGTCTGAGTGTTGTAATAATTTGCTTTATTATGCATTGTGGCAGCATCCATATTGGGGCTACCTTAGGGTTTTTGTTGTAGATTTTTCTTCGTTGAGTCATTGCTCGCTCCCGTAGAAAAAATGAATTGATACGAGGAGGAATGCGTATTGTTGGCTTCTTACAGGCCAACCCCTCAAAGAAAATAGTCTCAACCAATATAATTAGAACAGTTTTCTTTCATGATATGTTATTGGCATTAAGCTATGTTGGGTAATATGAACTAACTGTTCAATATGTGAGAAGAAATTAAATCAGGAAGAAAAAAGGGAGGAAAGAGCTGCATTGTTGGACTAAGCATACATGTTATATTGCAGCCGCCGCACACATTGAAATGGTAGCCAATTTAGATACTTCATCTTGCGCTTTCTTCACAAGATGAATTTTCCTCAGCCATTTAGTATAATATTTTATAGTATAAATTTGACTTTTAAACGCCTTCAACTGTATCTGCCATATTAGAAAAGTTGAATGAAATGTAGTGTGTTGGATATCTTCTCTTCCCTCTGCATTTCATGGTGGCAATGTAGTTTACTGCTGTTGTCCCACTGCAATCAAATCAGAAAAATGGCCCTTGCGAATTTGCATTTGAGTTGAAGTCCCTGTTTTGTAGAAAAGACAAGAAAGGCAATGGCGAATTGGAATTGCATGTTTTTAGTACAACTTGCACAAGTTATTACGAACGCCTCGATTCTGTGAATTACTGTATTATTCGCATCCTTTACTTAGCCCATTAACATAATTTAGTTTTTTGAATTCCATTGGATAACAACCGGACTTTACTTTGGAGAACCACCTCTAAAATGGTAGTATATTTTAACCGTGTTGAATGTATTGTATTGTATAATATATAAAATAGTATAAACTTTGTTTTGTGTTGAATGTATTGTATTGTATAATATATAAAATAGTATAAACTTTGTTTTGTGTTGAATGTATTGTATTGTATAATATATAAAATAGTATAAACTTTGATTTGCATGCTTTTTTCTTTTGGAATGTATTAGATTTAAGGTTAAAAGCTCTTTTTGTCTCAGTTTTGGTTGAGAAAATTTGAAATGGTTCCATGTTTTTTTTTGTGTTCAATTTGGTCTTAAAGAACGTAATTAGTGTTCAATTAAGTCCTTTTCACTAGCTTCGTTTAAATGGTTAACGGCGAGCTGTCTAAGTGTTCTACTGCATTGTGATGTGTCATTTATTTGCTGACTTGGAGTCCTTTGTGGCATTGTCAAATGGAATTAGGATTTTTTAAATTGTATTTCTGATTAAGGTTATTATTTTGGAAATAAATTAAAGTTAAGTATTTGTGAATTTTTTATCGTGGTTTGAGAGGGAAACTTGTGAAACTTGCTGAGAGGATTAAGGAAGCACAAGCACTCACCTTCATCTTCTCTTCACTCGATTTCTACGCCAAGACTCATGGGAGGATGCGTCACAGTTTTGAGACTTTCTATGCTCATTCTTGGCTTGTGATTTAGGGTTGTTCTTGTGTTTCTATTTCTTCTTTGTAGGTTGACAATTATAGGTTGAGGGTTTTGATTTTGTAATTTGGGGGTTTGGTTTTAGGGTTTCTGAATTTGGGAATTTTTTGGGGTTTTTGTTATTGGTTTTTCTGATGTTGCAATTGGAGGAGTTGGAATCTTTGTTTTCAAATTGGATTTTGGGGATGTCCTGTACTTGTGTTTTTTTCTTTTTTGAAATTTGGAGTTAGGGGTCCTGGTTCTTGTGTTTTTGGATTTTAATTGATGGTGGTGGCACAAGTTTGCGACAATGGAGGCCAGCAACATTTTACTATGGGGTGGTGTTAGGGCCATACACTGATGTTCTTCCCAATCTTGCAGAACTCCCTTACAAACCATGATCAAACCTTTAGACATCATTACCCTTAATTTAATTTTGAAAATAATAAGTCTAATATCAGAAAAAGAATTTCAAAAATAATAAATCCACCTCATTAGATCTACATCAGTCAATAAATGACATTTCATTCTCTGACTGCATAGTTGGACAGTTCGCCGTTAACAATTTAAACGGACGGAGTTAGAGAAAAAGACTTAATTGAACACCGATTACGTTCTTTAGGACCAAATTGAACACAAAAAAAAACATAGGGACCATTTCGAATTTTCCAAACCAAAACTGGGACCAAAAAGAGCTTTTAACCTAGATTTAAAAGTTAGACTTGAACAATACTTTTAGGGTGTGTTTACTTGGGGGGTGATTGGGGGAGAGTGATTGGGAGAGAGTGATTGAGTGGATTTGAGAATGATTTTTTTTTTTTGTGTTTAATTGGGTGGATTTGATGGTAATTGAGAGTGGATATGGGGTGAAGTTTGTGAGAATTAGTGTAAGATTTGATTGATGTGACAGTTAAAAAAAAAATTAATTAATATAAAATGAAGATTACCAAAATGTTCCTAAGTATTAAAGTAATATAAAATGATATTTGTTAATGTTACATTTAATTGTAAAAATGTTTATTAAGAATAAAAAATTTAAAATAATTATTAAAAATAATTTAAAAAATTTAATTAAAAATTTAATTGGTAGAAAATTTGTTTAATTGGTAGAAAATTTAATTGTAAATTATTTTAAAAATGTTATATATAAATTAATAATTATTATGCTATGACAATAACTCTTTTTTAATAGTAATTAATTAACCATTATTCACATTTTTATATTGTAATTAATTTAATTGTTATTAGAAAACCTCCTCATTAGTAATTAATAGTAATTAATTGCTCATGGTCAGTAAATATAAAACATCCTCATCAGTAACATTTCTATGCAATCAATTCGAGCTATATATTCCAAAAGTCATGGAAAATCCAATTCCAATTCGTCCATGGTCTCCCTTGGTCTCTGTAAGACCCCCTCCTGCGTCAAAAACACTTTCCGAAACTATACATGCAGAATTTTCTCTCAAAGCAGTTAACCGGATACAGAGGTGTTGTAACCGGATACAGCTGCACTTTGTTCTTCTTCATGGTCGTGTATCCGAATACGGGAGTGGTGTAACCGGATACAGGTACGCCTTCTTCTTCTTCATGGCGTGTAACCGAATACGCCACCGGATACGGAGGCCTCTTCACTTGTTATCGACCTCAGCTTCTCTTCATAGATGACCTCCACATCTTCGACGAACCTCACCTTCTTCAGTTGGGAATTTATTTTCAGAACAAGGGCATTTCAAGGAAAGCCACTTCCATCCCTCCAAATCTCTTCCCATGAAGAGTGCTCTCATCCCACAATTCACTTCCATTAATCGCTCTTAATTCCCCTAAAGTGAACATGATTATTTTTTTATTCATTGCTCGCCAATGCCTATAAAGAGTGAAATAACCAAGTGAACAAACCTTAAAAATTTAAATTCTGGGCAAATAACCTGTTTTAGCAAATGGGTTAGTCTTGGAAGATGCTCCATCATCTAGTATTCACCCATTCTATAGTTGCTTATTTGTGCTGATAAAAAAAATAGTGGTTTATTTGTACGCAAAAGGTTTCACAAAAGAAAGAACATAGATTATCTTGCAACCTATCAGTTCCCAACACAACAAAAAGTTTTCTTTTCTACCCATTGCTTATGTGTCCCGTCAAAAGAAGTAATTTTTGTTGTCATTGATAAATGTTCCGATTTTTAGGGTGAGATAATAGGAAAAAGTGTTTTTAAAATTTTTTTTTACAATGCATAGTTAATAGGTTAATAGCTTGTAATTGATTCTAATAAAATGATTGAAATATGTTTTATTGTAAAAAAATTATTAACATATTAGAATTTGACAGAATTTACGTCTATCTGTAACTAAAAGATTTACATCCATTTGAAATTAGAAAAGTAAAATGGTAATAAAAAAATGTACATTTTGTAAAAGAGTTGGTCAAAAAATTGAAACGACTAATCATAAACTACCAACGATTATAAAAAAAAGTTATTAAAAAAACATTTTTTTTTTATATTTTTCTAATGTCAAATGAAAAAGAGTTGTATATGTTAAATTATCATTTATTTCCTTTTAAAATAGAAATTTCCCTACTTGTTTTTTTAACTATAAACTCATTACAACTAAATGGTATATGTTAACAATATTTTCTTAACAATTATATATCACTGTATATTTAAAACAAATTAATCACGAACTACCGTCGTAAAAAAATTATTGAAAAAACATTTCCAACTAAATAACAAACACAGAAAAAAAAGTAAAGGAAGTGGTGTTTCTATATCTTTTCGAAAGGAAAATTGGATATAACTTTTCGTGTAAGATTGAGTAAAACACTTCCTTGTATTACACTCAACTTACCCGAGACTACTCTCTATCTATGTTTTGAAGAAACTGCATAAATCTTAAACAAGAATGGTGAATAATCAAGAAAATACAAGAAAGGATTCAGCATTTTACTCAATTATATATTTCCACTGCTCATAGGCATTGCTTTTTCAAAGGAACCATTGTCTTATTAACTGTGTTAACCTCTTGCTAAGCAAACCGATCAGAGCACTGGAGATGGTACCAAAGGAAGTGTTAAGCATATGCTATGCAGAATCCTTCACTTTGATAAAGTCGCAACATGCAGAACTATAAATCTCAGGTGTTATATACATTCAAAAATGGTAAAACAAAAAACATCACACTTCATAACAATTCTCAGAAAGAAAGCAAAAATATAAACTAATTAAAGAATAAAGACATAGCATCGATCAATTTTACACCTTAAATTCAACTGGGTCCAGCTTTCAAACCAGCTCTGAACCTTTCAATAAAAGTATCAGCTTTGGTGTCAACATCATCAGGGCTAGGATCATAGAACAATAAGATTGCAGGTTCTCCACCATCTTCACTTCTTGCTGACTCCACAACTTCATCTTCTAACTCTGGGGAACCACTACTCGAGCTACTAAGGCTGTTTATTCTAACAAAGTCACCCTGCACCCGGAACTTCCACGCCGGCATATTGAACGGCGGCGGCGGAGGTGGAGGTATAGGGATCAAAGGTGACTCCTTACCAGTAACAGCCACGTTTTCCTTCAAGAAAGTCTCTTTCTTGTTTGATTTAAGGGAACTGGCCACACTCCCACTAACTGGTTCGGTTTTGGATGATGAAACATGCGACGATGAAGCAGACTCAAGTTTCTTCCTCTTGCTTTTCTTCGAAGGAAACAGACTATGAAAAACTGAGGAAACTCGAGGATGTGAATGAGGTTCAGAATTTCGAATGCGATTAAGATTTTCAAAGCTTCCTTGTCTTTGTTTCTTCTTCTTCTTCTTTCCCTTCGAAGAAGTCAACAACTCTTTAGTTGTTGCACTTGTTCCCTTATTCTTACTTTCCCCACTCCTCTCCTCCGCCAGAACTGGTGGTGGAGACGCCGGTAGCAGCGGAACCTCTTTATCTACTTCTACGTTCTCCGCGCTCTCTTCTTCCAAGTCAAATCTAGAATAACCGTTAACGTGTGTATCATCATAAAATCGCCAACGTTCGTCGGAGGTTAGCCACGGCGACTCTTGGCGGAGATCCGGGTAGGAGTTGAAACTCCTGAGCCTGTTATACGATTTGTAGGACGTGCGATCTGTTTCCTCGTACCACCGTGGCGTTGTTGTAGGGTTTGGTTTCTCGTACTGGTGTGGAGTGTCGGAGAAACTCTCGTCGGCGTTGTTCCTGCTGAGGAAGGCGCAGATAATGGCGAAGAGGATAAGCACAAAGTTGAGGGAGTCCCAACTCTTCTTGACGGAATTGGGTTTGAAAAGATGGTAGGGGAATGCGTGCAACGTGGAAAAGATTGTGGGAATTATGACCAACGTGAATGCAAGTGCAATCACCAGAACGCATATCAGAACCGCACTGGAGCTGAGAAACAGCGAGTAAGATCGTCGGAGGCGGCGGTGGCTACCGTTCTCCGTCCAGAAGTTTGGTGGCGCGTCTTCTTCTTCTTCCGCTTCCATTTGGTTTTCGCTTAACGTGAGTTCCTTTCTTTTGATAATGCCTTGTGTTCTTTGTTCGCTTTTATAGACGTAAATACGTTATTATTATTATATTAATTATTTCATTTTTTTTTTACATATTTTATTATATGAATTTAGTGAAATATTATATATACGCAATTTCTTAGTTATGTATGAGAAATTATTGTATGGGGGAATACAGCCAAATAAAAAATGGTGTAAATAATTTTCCATGTGCATTTCGAATTGGTCAAATTTATATTAATATTTTTATTTTATGGTTGAAGACTATTAAAATGGACTAACTCAATTAATGCCATATCACGTAATCACGTTGCTTATGTATCAAGTTTAGAATAATACCATTGCAATTATAGCTGCATATTTTCTGTAAACTTTGTTTTTCCCACAACTTCCTACATTTTTCTATTAATAAATTGGACCTTGGTGTTTCTTCACAACATGGCTTCCATAAAGACATTAAAATAAGTTAAATTAGTTATGATTTTCTTAAAAGACAACACACCATACTTCAAAAACTACAAGTATTTATTATTAGTTTTTATCTTCAATAATATAGAAAATATTTTCATTTTTATCCTTCAATTTGGTTGACATTTCAGAAAGTATTTATTAGTTGTTAGAAAAGTTTATGATATTTTATGTACTAAATTTGGTTGATATAACATTAGAAAGGTAATCAATTTAACTCCAAATTTTCGGAGTTAAATATTTTATAATATTCATTTTTAAGATTAATTTGATAGTTTACTTGCAAAAAAAATTACGTATGTTCTAGCATAACCAAGATGATGCTGTCATAGTCGTGCTTTTCGCTTGGGATGATCAAAATGTCCTAAAATTTTTGAGTCACGTAATTGCCTAAAGATAAAAATGACGATGATAAGTAACGATGAAGAGGATTAACAAAATATGTTTTTATTAACTTTTATAATTAAATAAAAACCGGTGTGAATAAATATTAAAACTAGATTACTTATATTTCTTTGTTAAAAAAAGCATTATTTGATTCCTTTGTATAATGTTGAAGGAAAGCGTGTTGTGTAATGGATAGCTTTGTTTTTCGTTGTTTATTAATTACGTTAAAAGGAACCTTAACGAAGCATGCTTTAATTATTTCTTTTGTTACGTTTTGTGCAAAGCATGTTTTCTAGACATATTATTTGACTTTATCTTTTAGTTTATGATCCTATGTACAAGGAACATTCTTCGAATTATCCTTTTAGTTTAACTACAATGCATAATTTTAAAAATATATTCATTTAATCAATGTTGTTGCATAAACTATTTATAGGATTAGAATTTGAGTAAAATAATTAAAACATTGTCTAATAATTTTCGCACTTAATTAATGGTAAATTATGAATTATTATGATTAGATAATTTATTATTTAAAGTCAAATTATTGTTTGCTATATTTTTTTAAGGAAAAAATAGTTTATGGAAAAATGCATTTCTCTCATTCTAACATACAACATGTAATAGTATACATAGTTGATGAATTTTTATGATAAGATGAGTGAAAATTAAATGGTTAAGTTTCATAGTTTTTTTTGAGGGTTAAATATGTTATTAGTCCCTATACTTTGGGCGATTTTGGTTTTAGTCTATTTTCAAACTATGGTACAATTTAGTCCTTCAATTTCAGAAAACTCTAGTTTTAGTCTTTTTTATCATTTCTTTTTAACTTTATTTGTTGTTTCAATGTTAACTAAAAACATATTTAATCATTTTTTTAATTACATGCTTCTTTTCCAAGAAAAAGGAAAGCAACGTATAAGAAAGAATCCTTCTATTAATAGTTAAAATTGACTTTGAATATAAAACTAAAATAATCAAGAAAATGTGGCTGTTCTGTATATGTTATAAAAGGATAAAATAGGATCAATATATAACTGTTAGAAAGATAATAATTAAAAGAATTATTTAAGTTTAAAATTTCTTGGTAAATTTAAATATTTTTAATTTAACTTTTATTTTTTTATTAAATATTTAAAATTTTATATTTCGCAATTAAATTTTGTCATTTAATTTTTCTTTAAACTAAATTACGTGAAAAGAAAAATAAAAAAAATGTAAAATAAAATAAAAATTACATGATTAATAATGAAAAAAATTCAATGAAAAAATATATTTTTAAAATATAAATAAATTATTTTTAATTAAAATTACTTAAATCTGATTTTTCTTATTAATTATATTAAAAGTAATATAATTTATTGATTTTTGTAATTTATATTTTGTTGTTACTTAAAAATGTAAAGATTTATACGTGTGTGAGACATGATTATAAGAAAAATTATACCATATAATACAGAATTTATTTTAATTTTAAAATAAATTATTTAGAAGATAAAATTAAGTATATATTCGAAGAACAAAAATTCTTTTATAGATATGTATACATACATAAAAAATATATATAATTAAAATATTAATATATTCAGTTGTGAAAAACTTGTGTATTTTTTCCTGATTGTAAATACGCTAAAGTTGGGTTTACATTTAAGATACAACGGGATTAAGGTGCATTGATGCTAAAAATATAAGAAAAAGGTTCAAAATCCCTCGGACATGAATGAATGACATAACAATTACATTGGTTATTGCAGTCATAGGTTTTTGAGAAACCAACGTTGTTCTTGATTATGGGTTCAAATGCAGCAGAAGAAGAGTCTACCTTGATCGCCATTGATAGCGATCAGAACAGCCAACATGCAGTCAAATGGGCTGTGGAATATCTCTTCAAGAACAACTCTTCCTGCACCCTCCTTCACGTCAGAACTAAGAACTTATATCACAGTACGTACATTGCTCAAACTCATGCTTCACCAATGCATTGTATTTCTGATGAACACCATTTAAATTCTTGCATGCAAGAAATAGCATCATTTTTGCTGATTTATCATGCATGGATTTTTGCGTAGATGATTTGGAGGTTTTCCCTAAGCAAGGTCGCCCACCAACAGAAGAAGAATTGCAACAGATTTTTCTTCCCTTTCGAGGATTTTGTGCTCGAAAAAGGGTGCTGAATTCATTACCAAGTTTGAAGCTTTGAAAATCTTTATTTTTAATATGAATGCAGATATCTTATATATCAGTTTTTGATTATGAACACTGAAAATTTCAGGTCGCAGTTAAAGAGTTAGTTCTGCAAGACACTGACGTAGCAAATGCGCTTACTAATTACATAATTCTGAACTCTATCAACAATGTTGTTGTTGGTGCTTCTCGCTCCAAAGCTCTTCTAAGGTCATTATTCTCTTTCTGCAGAAATCAGTAATGACTGCAGACTGCATATTTTACTTGTTTGTGAATTTTCTGATTTATCTCTTCACACAAAAAGTCTTGCTAATTATATTGTACAGGAAATTTAAAGATGTAGATGTGCCAACAAGCTTGGTAAGATCTTTGCCTCAATCTTGCATGGTGCATATCATATCAAAAAGAAAAGTGCAGAGTATTCGACCAGCAGGTCATTCTCATCAGAATATTAGTATCGCACCATCAAAATCTCTAAAAGCCATCAGGGAAAGTTTTCGGTCCAAAGATTTAAACAGGTTTTTGAACACAAAAAGTTTATAATTTGATGGTTAAAGAAGAAAATGATTTGAACATCCTAAATGATATTAGAAGGTGAAATCAATTTATACAAGTTTACTAATTTTATATAAATTCTAGACATAGATGCAAGTTTATACATGTTTTCTTCAATGATGTACATGTAAAAGCACAATCACCGACTTAGATATATGTATTCACATTTTAACAATAATTTTATTAGATTTTACTAAAATTATTACCAATAAAAAGAATAATACATTTAACTATGTTTTAATCTTCAAATTTTAGATAATTCTGATTTTGGTCCACCCAATTTAAAAGAACTTTTTTTTAGTCTATAAAACACTAAATCTAAAAAAACTAAAATAAGTTTCCAAGCGATTAGATAGAAATTATTATAATTAAGATTTAAGATCCAAAGTACCTCAAATATAAAAAATTAAAAACAAAAGTAAACCTAAATAATTCAATAGATTAAAAACTATGACAAAGGAGGAATATATTAATTATTTGTTTATTCACATAGATTTGGTTGGATTTTTCCATGTTTATGTTTGATAGATGTGTTTTGGAGTATGAATTTAACTGAGATACCAAAGTATATAATAATGATTAACATGAATCTTCATTAAAAAAATAGAGATTGGCATTCTTAAAATGTTTGTTTCTTATTTGAACATGTTTCTGTGCTTACTAAATGTTGTATAAACAGAAGATCGCTCCAAATTAAATTTTGGCAAAGCTCAAACAATGATGGGGTATCTCTAATGACACCACACAAGAACAATGGAGAGACTGATTCTGCAAAACTATCTGATGAAACCAGTTCTTTACAAACTTCATCCAATCAAAGTTTCTTTAAAGAAGACACTTCAAGGTTGTTTGATAATCAAACCAGTGAGACATCACATGGAAACCAAAACGTTGTCATTAATTCGAATTGTAGGAGCAAATCTTCCAAAAAGTCTCCGGTAGGTGATATTTTGCATCATATAACTTTTATTAATTATAATCCTCAAAACAGTTTTAATGATTAATGTTTCTCATTCAGACAAAGAAGCATGAAAATATTAGGCAAGAAGAGGGAGACATGCATGAAGAAGAAGAACAAGAAGAGAGGAAAAAACCATCAAATGAAATTGCACCAAACAAAGTTCTATTTAAAAGATACAACATTAAAGAAATAGAAGTAGCAACTAATTACTTTGACAATGCCCTGAAAATCGGTGAAGGTTCATATGGACCTGTTTTCAAAGGGGTGCTTGATAACATTGATGTTGCTGTCAAGGCTCTGAGACCTGACATAACTCAAGGGGAGAAGCAGTTTCAACAAGAGGTAGTCACGTTTTAGCTTTTCCAAAAAACTGAGTAACATCTTGAGTTCCCTTTACTTGACAACATAGGTTATTATAAGTAATCATTTGTTCTGAAATTGGTACATGCATGACACAGGTTATTGTTTTGAGCACAATAAGACATTCAAACATGGTTAAACTTTTGGGTGCATGTCCGGAGTATGGATGCCTTGTGTATGAGTACATGGAAAATGGAAGTTTAGAAGATCGTCTATTCCAAAAAGATAACACACCAGTAATTCCATGGAAAGTTAGATTCAAAATAGCATCAGAAATTGCCACAGGCCTTCTTTTCCTTCATCAGACAAAGCCTGAGCCTATTGTGCACCGAGACCTGAAACCTGCAAATATTTTGTTAGACTGTAACTATAGTAGCAAGATCACTGATGTGGGTTTGGCAAGGCTAGTTCCACCTGCCATACCGAACAAAAGCACTCAATACCATAAGACAACTGCAGCTGGTACATTTTGCTACATTGATCCAGAATATCAGCAAACAGGACTATTGGGAGTTAAATCAGACATTTATTCACTAGGTGTAGTGCTATTGCAAATTATAACTGGAAAGGCTCCTATGGGTGTGGCTCACTTAGTTCAAGAGGCTATAGAAAAAGGTACATTTTCTGAGGTTCTTGATCCTAATGTCATGGATTGGCCTGTTGAGGACACTTTGTCATTTGCTAAGTTGGCTTTGAAGTGTTGTGAGATGAGAAAACGAGATAGACCAGATCTTGCTTCTGTGATTTTGCCAGAATTGACTCGGCTTGCAAATTTAGGAGTAGCGATTACATTTCCCAAAGACAAAATCATGGTGTAAAGCTTTCCATGTCATGTAAATTTATCTATGATTTTGTATAATGTATATTCAGGAAGCAAATGAACAACAATCCTAATATGGAAACTCAAAAACAATAACAATGTATAAACTCCCTAAGTTTGTGATAAATATACTCTGTTTGTGGAAACCATTTAGAAAGCACGTTTGAAAACGAATATGTATATCTATGTACAGGATACTATTTGAATTTGTCTGCATATTTAGCAAATAAAAGACTATTTTATAAACTAATTTATATTGAAATATGCTTAAAATGAATTCATTACCTTGAGTCATTCTAATGTTGAATTGTTGACTAATAAATTGATTTATAGTCTTATATTTATTTTACAATAAAATTAAAAAATATATAATTAATTTTTCACTTAAAACATAATAGTTTTTAAGTAACGTATTGTTTAAGTAATCACAACCAACATTATATAGTGTTGAAAATAAAATATTCATTTAAGATAAATGTACAATATTTAAGTTAGTTTTGTAAAATTGAAATTGACATATATTTTTTTTTCTGATGTTAAATTTAAAAAAAATATAGAATTATACAAATATGAAATAAAAATATAAAAATAATTGTATAAAAAAACTTAAAAATGGTCGATCTTAGAAATTAGTTAAAAAATAATATTTTAATAATTTAAACAGAGAATAAAAAAGAACAGGAGAGCTATGATCCCTTCGACCAATTTTTTTTATACAAACAAAAAATTATATATAAATAAAATATGTACATACGTATTTACAAAATCGTTTCATTATGTATTTGACGTTTTCAAAATATNTTTTAAGATCTCCTACTAACATATATAAGGTCAAAAACAATTATAAAGACAATGATGAGACGTATACACATATATAATTTAAAAATTCAAATATTATTTATATGTATATACGGACCTAATCAATATAAGAAGTTATCATAAAAAAAAAAAGAACAATATTCACAAAACTAATTGATTTCTCATTCTTAATATTATATGATTTGTGTGTTTTAAATTTGATTAAGTGTTTAGCTTTAGACTACACTTAGTATTATTTAACATAATTGATAAAAATAATTATTTATTACACACCATTCGTTAAGGAACTAATTTTCAGAGAAAAAAGTACTTAAAAGTTTTAATTTGATATGTTTTGGCTGAAAGAAATTAGAGGATATAACTTGTTTAAAAGTTGATAAATAAGTTATCCGAATTATTAATAAATTAACTAATGAATGCATTGATAATGGTAAAATAGTACAGAAAATTATTTAAAATATGTTTGACTAGAAAAATCAGCATATTAACGAGATTTTTCTTTTGAACATATAACAATATTGGTATAGTGTGTCATATGATAACATTCTATAATATTAAGATAAAATATTTTTATTCTAACTAATATCACAAATACATTTTAGATATTAATCGAATTAATCTAAAAACATGTAGTTTTTAGATATTCTTTATATTTATCTATTAATAATTTAAAGTATAACTCTTACACATAGAAATAATTTAGAAAGTATTTTCTAAGTTGTCTTTTTATAAAACCGTCGTCACGCTATCTTTTAATCTATCACTATTACTAATCAAAATTTAGAAAATGTTTTTACACTTTAGAGAAGCAAATATAATATGAATTTCTTAGAAATGTAGCTAATAGACGTGTAAATTTACAATATAAAACCCTATCTAATTATATGCGTATATTTATGTCTTTTATGTTTTTTGAAAATTTTCATAAGATTTTCTAGGTTAGTTGTGAAAAAAAGTAATTAAAAGTTTATTTTTACAATGGTTCTAATGTATTCATAATTTTGTTCTTATTTTAATTTTAATTTTTCTCTGATTCGATAAACTCCATACACTTTTAGAAAATAAATAATGAAAAATATAAAAAGAAAGAGCTCAAACACACCTTCCTTCACTTTTCTTTTAATTCAAAATTGTTTTTTTTTTTTTAAATTTATTTTCGTTCAATAAAAGAGAAAAGCATAAAAAGTTGCCACGCACAACGTCAAGAATAGAAAAAACTTGGCGAGCAAGAAGTTTCGCATTTCCGGTTCGAGCCGAAAATAAAAGACTAACCAGACCGGACCGGGTGTCAAACGCGCCGCCATACTCCAAATCATAACTCTCTAAACAGCGTCGTTAGTTCATCTGCGACTCTGTGATTTGTTCCTTTTCTCTCTGAAACCCTAACCCTAACCTCGACCGTCTGGAAGCCTCTTCAATGGCGTACNAGACCCCTGATAGAGATTCTGAATCGGATCCGAAGACANCAACGCGTCTCTATAATCCCTACAAGGACCTTGAAGTCCCCATTCGCAACCTCTACCAGCTCCCGACTTCCCCCGAGTATCTCTTCGTCGAGGAGGCTCGCCGCAAGCGTCGATCCTGGGGCGAGAACCTCACCTTCTACACAGGATGTGGCTACCTTGCCGGCGCCGTCGGCGGTGCCGCCTCCGGCCTCGTCGAAGGCGTAAAGTCCTTCGAGTCCGGTGATACCGCTAAGCTCCGCATCAACCGCGTCCTCAACTCCTCCGGTCATGCTGGGCGAGCCTGGGGCAACCGCCTAGGCGTCATTGGCCTGCTATACGCCGGCATCGAGAGCGGGATCGAGGCGGCGAGGGACACCGACGACGTCTGGAACAGCGTCGCGGCTGGACTGGGCACTGGCGCGTTGTATCGTGCCGCGAGAGGGGTGCGGTCGGCGGCGGTGGCGGGGGCCGTTGGCGGCGTCGTGGTTGGAGTTGCTGTTACCGCGAAGCAGGCATTGAAACGCTACGTGCCTATTTGAAAACGACACATTTTGTGAGCACTTAATTTTTCTTCTTCCTTTATTGGGGTTACTATCAATTTTGAGCGATTGTTGGGGTATAAGCATTGTTATACCAGCATGTGGCAGCGTTTGCCGTTGCAAACAATTGGTTTTACCGTTATGCATATTTTTTCGGCTTGATAATGGCTAACCTTTCTAATGTAATTTGTCGAATCATCATGCATGAATAATTGGGACGGCTTTAATGCTGGATATATAGTATCAAAATATTGTTCCTCTGTCAGTGGCTGCAAATGGAAGATTTTGTAATCGATGTCACAAAAAGATTTTGTGGTAGATGATTTGATAGAAGTAATGGTTAGTTAATATTTGTGCTGAAAGAATCCCGGGTCATGCTTGTGTTCTTATGATTAATGAATTCAGGGGATTTCAGGTCATTTCAGGTAGAATATAATTGGAGATTTTCTGTTTAATAAGTTTTGTATGCTTTTTGTGCCCTCGTATCTCTTTATATCTTAGGAAACTAGCAAATGTGCTGTGTTCCATCTTTATTTATATAATTTTTAATAGTTAATAGTGTATTGTCGATGGCCGTTATGCCGTTTATTCAGCTAATATTTAATTTAGCTGAAAGGAGAAGTTTGGGCTCTATACGAGTTATCAAAACATATGCTCTGGTTTGACTACATATTATTTGAGGGAGCTATTTCATTGATGAACCACTGTTAATGTCTGCTAGAAACTTTTTCCCCTTAAAAGAATGTATGCCAAAGTAATTAGTGTTTTGACGGAATTCAGTTGTCAGTAGATGCGATGTTTTTGCTCTTTCCATCCTTGTAGTTTAGCTTTCATAGACAAATATTTTGAATTCTGATATTGTCATGTAGGAACTTCGAATTTGGTAATTTAGCCTTACACTTGTGATGCAATAAGCTCATAAATAAGCTAGGACACCATTAACTATCCCAATCTCTTACCTCTTAATTGATGCTATTAATTCTTTTGCTCAAACCAAAGCAATAAACATATTCATAGCTTTTCTGTGTACAAATTACCACCCATTATGGCTTCTTGCATATCTTGCTAGGCGTTGTTTAGAGCTAGAATTGACTGAAGAAAAGTTTCCGAGCATATGATTGTGTTGGTTTTCTATAGAAGGAATATATCTTGCCAATTAGCACCGAGGGATTTCCCCCCTTCATTTTTTACTTGTATGTTTTGCAACTCTAGTTTCCTGTGTATCCTTTCTAATAGATTGTGATATTTGGTTTCTCCAACATAATAATGGAAGTCTTAACGTGGAAATTATCTAGGGTCATCCTAGTCGTGGTGTGGTTTAGGTATTTTTCTTGATGTTCTAACTTTCTATGTTTAAAGTTTAATCCCAATGTTGCTGTTTTTTATCATACATAAAAATACCATTTTAACTGGCTTTAGAGATTTTGAACTCCCAAAAATATAGTTGTTATTGGCTTGCATTTAAACCCGTTTTTTACCGAAGTTATATTTGTGCTCAGTGAATGCGAAAGAAGAGGCGGATGATGGTGTTTATGCAGTCATTGTTCTTTTTGTTAAAAATTAAGATCAACTGTAGTTGATTATTCTGAAGTTTATTTCTAAGCTTTCAGACTCAGTTAGCTGATTATTATTACAGTCTAATAGGTCGTGCTAATCCGTCTTTCTCCTTCCAGTAGTTGGCTTGCCTTTTGATAGTAGTGTTGTTCCTTTTCTAACGCCAAATCTGAATTAAAGCAACCAAGTAATAGTGTTACTCCCATCGCTTATATTTTGTTAAAACTACGAATCACGGCGTTACTATAGTTTCCGGGTTATTTCTTTCTTCACTTCCATGGTTTTTTCTTTATCTGCATGGAATCTAGGGATTGCCAAACAGGCCGGGCTCCCGTTTAAAATGGTCCGGTTCGTCAATTTCACAAACTAAAGTACGAGCTAGTCAGATTAGGTCTTAATTTTTTTTAAATTAAAAATTAGAATAAAAACAATTTAAAAATTTATTTTTTCTATATTATATTTTTTAAAAGTATAAATATATTATAGTATTTAACATTTACAAATTAAATTTTGATTATAATAAAATAATTTAACATGTAATAATTATTTTACTTTATTTAGCTAAAAACGTTAACTAATCAATGGAAAATGTACAAATTATTTTATATAAATAAATATGTTTTTAATATTTATTTATATGTAAAAAAAAATTAAAATTAATAATTAAAAATTTGAAAAATAAATTAAATAATTTAAAAAATAAAAAAGTGACGGTTGTATGTTGGATGGATGGATTGTGATTAGTGATTCATTTCTTTTTGAAGGGTCAAGCGGATTCATTTTGCTATTCTTAGGAGAAGTCTAAATAAAAAATTTTAATTGTAGAATTTTGAAATGTTTTAAAACTTATAGATTGGATTAAGTTTTTAATCCATAATAAATTTATATATTTTTAATTAAAACTTAAATGAATCTTATTGGTTTATTAGATACTTATTGAATGTTTATATCAGGTTGAATTAAATTTAAAGTCTATCTTTTAACATAGTATCATAATATGGTTAGAGTATATCTTAGTAATATTTGTTGTTTTTAGACATATTGTTTTATCTGCTATTAGATTATCCATTAATGTATAGTCTCACGTTCTAGATATATATACTTTAATATGAAAAGATGTGTCGAAGTCTCGCCTATAAATCAGTTTTATGAAGTTGAGTTAGATTTAAAAGTTTATTTTTTAATCATATTTATAATCAAATATTTTTTTATTTAACTTTTCACTTAAACAAGTGATGTGATTATTATTTTTTTATCATTTGCTTATTTGTTTACATGTGTGAAGAAATGTAATATTTCATAGCTTTAATATTTTTTGATGGATTATTTTCGGTTTAATTTCACATTTAAATAAGTTATGTGATTATTAATTATTATTTTGTTTCATCATGTTATTTAGTTATTTGTATGTTATAAGAAATATAATATTTATCATTAATATACAATAATATTTATGATTAATATAAACTGATAACTAATTTTCTTATTTTTATTGAAAACTTTTTAAATAACAACGATAGTGATAGAGAGAAAAAAATAATAGGAAAGTATGATAACTTTGTCATCATATGTTTTCAATAAAATCAATAGTCACTTGTAATTTTATAGTAATACTAGTATAATTTTATGTTAATAATATTAGATTTTTTTTTAATGTGGAAGATAAGTACACGGAACAAAATAATAACAACTAAAAAATGAGAGTATATATTTAATTGAAAAATGTAATAATATTAAATGTTTAATAAAAAATTAATAGAAATTCAGTTAAAGATATTCGTATTTACAAAAATTATGAAAAATAATAACTCAATTTTGTAACACATTTTAATATTTGAAACTTTTTCCTTGAATGATTAAGATATGAATTTTGAATTATATAATAATTTTTAAATTAAGTAATTTGAAATATGCTTTTGAATTGATAATCTATAAATATATTCTAAACTACATAACTTCAAAATTAAGTAATATGAAAGTATAATTAAAATTCAAGAAATCTTGTAGTGATTTTTTTTTTTTAAGAAAACAATTGAATATTAAAAATTGAGTTTTGTTTTTCAAAGCTTTTGGATAATCATATTTTAACGATTCTTTTTTAACAACTTCTTTTACAATAAAATACGTGTCACTGTTTTATTGGTTTCTTTGACCTTATTTTAAAAAATTATTCGAAATAGACCAATCGCAAACTATTAAACTATTATATATGTTCTAAAAACATTCTAAAAGAATTGTTAAAAGCGATGTTCTTCTTTTTACTATAACTGTGTATGAGCACCCTAAATTCATTTGGGATGTGTCACCTTTCGAAAGCAGTCCGAATTGACACATGCACTTCACGTCAAACCAAGCACATGCACAATCATATACACTCTCTGTTCATGCAACCCTTTTGTCCTTTCTGCATGAATTCTTTGTGACACCTTGCATTTTCAGGACTCCACATATTTCATCCTTACCTAGGACATACATATCATTACGATAAAATAATTGCTTCATTAAGATGTTAATACCATGATAGTAATCACCCACACAATTAAGAATAGCTAGCTATAAATATCAGAGATAGGTTGGTTGATTTGCTCACAACAGACACAGACTTTCCTCTTCTTCTCGTTTTTATTTTCCTTCCTCGTTTTGGGAAATAAAAACAGTGTTGTTGGTAAGTTTGGGAAAGATGTTTCAAGTTCCAAAAGTTTCAGGAATCCTTAATCCAGGAGGGGTTTCAGGAATCCTCAACCCAGGAGGCCATAGTCAGAACAGGATCAAAGGGACAGTGGTGTTGATGCGTAAGAATGTTTTGGATTTCAACAGTGTCGCTGATTTCACCAAAGGAAACGTTGGTGGAGTCATTGGAACTGGTCTCAACGTTATTGGTTCAACAGTTGATGGCCTCACTGCCTTCTTAGGCCGAAGTGTTTCTCTTCAGCTCATCAGTGCCACTAAATCTGATGGTTAAACAATTTCTTCTTCCTTTCAATTTTTTCCATCATCATCTATATCAAAATTTAAGTTAACTTATAGACTACAAAGCATCTCTTTCAAATGATTTCTGATGAAATAAACCAGTGTTCCTTCTATTGTGTTGTAGAAAGTGGAAAAGGAAAAGTTGGTAAGGATACGTTCATTGAAGGGATCATTACGTTGTTACCAACTTTGGGAGCAGGGGAGTCTGCATTCTATGTTCATTTTGAATGGGACGAAAGCATGGGAATCCCTGGTGCATTTTACGTAAAGAATTTCATGCAAGTTGAGTTTTTCCTCAAGAGTTTGACTCTTGAAGACGTTCCAAACCACGGAACCATTCGCTTTGTTTGCAACTCATGGATTTACAACACTAACCTTTACAAGAAAAGCTTGCGCATATTCTTCGCCAACCATGTACGTAGCTGTTTATTTACATTTCTCATCACACCCTCTATGATTAGAAATTCTTTGGTTGATTTCACACTAATTAAGAATTATAAAACTGGTTTAATGTACCGTAGACTTATGTTCCAAGTGAGACACCAAAACCGCTTGTGCATAATAGAGAAGAAGAATTGAAGAATTTAAGAGGAGATGGAACAGGAGAACGCAAGGAACATGAGAGGATCTATGATTATGATGTCTACAATGATTTGGGTAATCCAGATCTCAATGAAAATTTTGCTCGTCCTATTCTTGGAGGCTCTTCCACTCATCCCTATCCTCGTAGGGGAAGAACTGGTCGATACCCAACAAGGAAAGGTTAGTCTTTTATGTTTTCATCATATGGTTAACGTAGTAACACTGACTTTTTGTGATGTTATAACGTTGATGTCTTTGTTTTTCCAGACGGTTTATTTTTTCATATACAGTTGTTTTCTGATCAATTTCAACTTTAACAGATTCGAATTGTGAGAAGCCAGGGGAAGTTTATGTTCCAAGAGATGAAAACTTTGGTCACTTGAAATCTTCGGATTTCCTTGCGTATGGGATAAAATCTTTGTCTCAGTATGTCTTACCAGCGTTTGAATCTGTGTTCAGTTTAAACTTGACCCCGAATGAGTTTGATAGCTTCCAAGATGTGCGTGACCTCTGTGAAGGTGGAATTAAGCTTCCCACAGAAATAATTAGCTCAATTGCCCCTTTACCAGTGATCAAAGAACTCTTTCGTACCGATGGCGAACAAGTTCTCAAGTTTCCAACACCTCACATCATTAAAGGTCTGATAAACACACAAACAAATGAAAAACTTATGTTTTGGGCGAAATTATGGTTCCATTTTAACAGAGATTTTACTCGTTTAATGGGCAGTGAATAAGTCAGCGTGGATGACAGATGAAGAATTTGCAAGAGAGATGATTGCGGGAGTAAATCCCAACGTAATTCGTGGTCTTAAAGTGAGTTGATTGAATACTTGTTTCTAAAACAAAATTAACAAACCAAATTTGATGTCCAAATATATTAAATACTTGTTTTTTCTTGTGATAATCTTCTTTATAATGAATGGTAGGAGTTTCCTCCAAAAAGCAATCTGGATCCTGCAACATATGGTGATCAAAACAGTAAGATAACAGCAGAGGCGCTTGATCTAGAGGGAAGCACAGTGGACGAGGTAAACATACTTATGCACTAATTTCTCACTTATAAAGTAAAAAAATACGATTTACTGATTTAAATGACTTTAATTTGTGGAACAGGCTCTTGCAAATAACAGATTATTTGTGTTAGATTACCATGATATCTTCATGCCATTTATTCGGGGGATAAATCAGACTTATGCCAAAGCTTATGCCACAAGAACTATCCTTTTTTTGAAAGAAAATGGAACTCTGAAGCCAGTGGCCATCGAATTGAGTTTGCCACATCCTGCTGGGGACCAGTCAGGTGCTGTCAGCCAAGTAATTTTACCTGCAAAAGAAGGTGTTGAAAGTACAATTTGGCTGCTAGCCAAAGCTTATGTGGTTGTAAATGATTCTTGCTATCATCAACTCATGAGCCATTGGTACAAAACTTTTCACTGCATTCAACAATTCAATCTCTGATATCTCTCTTTCTATATATATTATACTAACTAATTTATAAAATGTTTATTCTGTTACAGGTTAAATACTCATGCAGTGATGGAGCCATTCATTATAGCAACACACCGGCACCTTAGTGCGCTTCATCCAATTTATAAGCTTCTAACTCCTCATTATCGTGACACCATGAACATCAATGCACTTGCCAGACAGTCTCTAATTAATGCTGATGGCATCATAGAGAAATCCTTTTTGCCCTCAAAGTATTCTGTGGAGATGTCTTCAGCGGTTTATAAGAATTGGGTTTTTACTGATCAAGCACTGCCTGCAGAACTTATCAAGAGGTTAGTAAATCTCTTTAAATATATGCAAAATGTGACTTGTATCTAAGATTAGAAGTAGTAACAAGAATGGTTTATAATTTGTTGCAAAGCATAATGATGCATGTATTGTAAGTATATATATATTTTGCTTGATTCAGAGGAGTGGCAGTTAAGGATTCATCAGCCCCACATGGACTTCGTCTCTTGATTGAAGACTACCCTTATGCTGTTGATGGACTAGAGATATGGGCTGTGATTAAGTCATGGGTTCAAGATTATGTGTCATTGTACTATGCAAAAGATGATGATGTCAAATCTGATCCTGAACTCCAACATTGGTGGAAAGAGGCTGTGGAGAAAGGACATGCTGATTTGAAAGACAAACCATGGTGGCCTAAGTTGCAGACACTTGAGGAGCTTGTTGAAATCTGCACCATTATCATATGGACTGGTTCAGCTCTCCATGCAGCTGTTAATTTTGGTCAGTACCCTTATGGAGGTTTTATTCTGAACCGTCCAACTTCTAGTAGAAGGTTGCTTCCTGAGAAAGGCACACCAGAATATGAAGAAATGGTGAACAGCCATCAAAAGGCCTATTTGAGAACAATTACGTCAAAGTTTCAGACTATGATTGACCTTTCTGTGATAGAGATATTGTCAAGGCATGCCTCTGATGAGGTCTACCTTGGTCAAAGGGAAAACCCACATTGGACCTCTGATTCCAAAGCGTTGCAAGCCTTTCAAAAGTTTGGAAAGAAACTGAAGGATATTGAGGAAAAACTCGCAAGAAAGAACAAAGATGAGAAACTGAGAAACCGATTTGGACCAGTTGAATTGCCATACACTTTGCTTCATCCTACCAGTGAGGAAGGGTTGACCTTCAGGGGAATTCCTAATAGCATTTCCATCTGACTGAGCCTGTGGTTTCAGTTTAGTTATTGTATTGTACTTCCTTCCAATAAAAAAAGATGCAAGGCTAGAGATCCAATAAATCTTGCATCTTGTCTAATGTTTTAATAATCTCGTGTTGCTTGTGTGTTTGAATGTTGTAATTCAGCCCTCGATTTGGTTTTTGTTCGGAAATAATGGAAATACTGAGTACTGCTAGTTTGTGTTTAGTTAAAGTTGATGTTATCAATAATCTTTTTGTATCATACTGATATATATAATACAAAAGGCATGTAAGAAATATAAATTATTACTATTGAACACAAGGGAAGATGCCTATACGAATGACTTTTTAAATAATTAAAATTTTATTTTATCGTATTAGATTAAATTAGAAAATAAAATATGGTTTTTCAAAAGTAACACTGATGTCAGTATAACACAAGTTTGTGTGTCTGTAGTTTCAGCAAATAAGAGTACGGCATCATCAATTTGACCCTGATTGGCATAACAATCAATCATCAATTTGTCCCTGACCACAAAACTGTTAGTTATCACATCCCCGCTTGATTATATGAGTATGAAGAGCGGAACAATGTTGAAGGCCACCATTTTGCTCAACACAGGCACGAAAATTGGGCTTAATGCACCTCTTTGAACAACAAGAAGCCATCTATTCCTTGTCCATTGATCGATAATCCCATAATAAAGTGAAGTCCATGAAACCTGGTCATGTGTTCTGTTAGGTTCCTTTATTCAAGGACCGTAACAGATAGAAATCCACTCACACACACTCAACAAAAAGAAGCAATTGTAATATAAACTGTATTATTCTGGAAAAACAGAAATAACAAGTGAGTATCCCCATCCAAGGAAGCCTCCTTCCTCTACTGGAATAACGATCCAGACTCTACCCAAAAGTACAAAATATCTGATATCCCCCTCCCTCCCTCTATTCCCTCTATTCTCTTTGTTTATTTATACTCTCTCCTCTAACAAATTAGTCTCTCTCCTCTAACAGACTAATCTCTCTCCTCTAACAGACTATGACTATTAATTGTCTAACATGTTCTGATGCCACTAAATACCATCTTTGCATCCAGAATAGCAAAACATTTGGCATAGAACTTGACATCCGGTGATAAGACTTTTTCTATCTATGTAGTTTTCATCTGATTGTTGAGGAGTAACCTCATCTACAACTTATCTACCTCCACCCAACTCCATCCTACAGGTTTTCTCATTGTCCTTTGTTGCATAAGCCTTCTGACTTCAGCTACTTCATTCCATAAACCCTTTCTTGCATAGACATGTGCCAATGTTAAATATGGTGCTGCATTACTTGGTTCCATCTTGATAAGTTGATCAGCAACCTCCATCCCAAGTTCTACATTTCCATATATCTTACAAGAACTCAAGAAAGAGCTCCAAATTACATAATTAGGATCATAGGTCATTTTTTGCATTAAATCCCTTGCCTTACTCAAATTCCCTTTTCTAGCATAGAGATCAATCAAGCAAGCATATTGATCAATATCAGGAGACAAGCCATAATTTGTTGTCATTTTGTTAAAGTATTCCACCCCTTTGTCAAGCAATCTTGCATGATTACAAGCTGTTAAGACAGCAGTAAAGCAGATATGATCAGGAACTAACTCTTGCTTGGTCAGGAGACAATCAAAAAGTTCCAAAGCCTCTGAACTTCTCCCACATTGAGCATAACCCATGATCATGGATGTCCACAACACATTATTCTTCTCAGAAGTCTGATCTAACACGCGTTGAGCATCGTCAATATCACACCACCTTTTGAATACATATCAATCAAAGCACTGGCCACGAACACATTTCTTTCCGAACCCATTTTAATAACAAGAGAGTGCACTTGCCTTCCCTGAAGGAGTAATGCAAGGCTGCTACAAGCATTTAAAATCGTGCATAAAGTATGATCAGTAATACCCAAATTTTGCCCCCTCATTTCTACAAACAGTTTCAATGCATCTTCGCTACACAGGTTTTTAGAATATCCGGAGATCATGGAATTGTACACAACAATATCCTTCTCACTAGTTTCTGCAAATAAGAGTACAGCATCGTCAATGTGTCCCTGATTTGCATAACAATCAATCAATGAGCTGACCACAAAATTGTTAGTATCACGTCCCTGCTTGATGATATGAGTATGAAGGGCGGAGCAATGTTGAAGGCCACCATGTTGCCCAACAGAGGCACTAATGACACTAACAAAGGTAAGACAATTGGGCTTAATTTGGGTGTATAGCATCTCTTTGAACAATAATAAGGCACCTATTCCTTGTCCATTGATCGACAATCCCGTAATAAATGAAGTCCATGAAACCTGATCATGTGTTCTGATGCCACTAAATACCTTCTTTGCATCCAGAATAGCAAAACATTTGGCATAGAAATTAATAAGTGCACTGCAGAGGAACAAATTATCTTCATATCCAGACCGAATCATGAAAGCATGGATTTGTATACCCAAACGCCAATTCCGGGTTTTTCCACAAGAACTAAGTGCAGTACAAAGAACATATTTTATTGGCTTCCTTGTTGATCCATTCACTGAGCTTAATGACTCCAGTGCTCCATAAATGCTAGCAGTTTTAGAACACGGTTTGCCAAAGAATCTGTGCGTGAAACCATAAACAAAAGAGCTTGAACAATGCACCATATTACAGGGCTTGTGTCAAATAAATCTTGCATATTACCCAATTGAACCCTTAACATTAAATGGAGTAAAAATATTTTTTTCTGCGGAAAATATAAATGAAGCTAAAGGAAGTTAGTAGTTGCAAGTGGCACTCGGTGGGCTCGTAGAATGTTTTATCACGTGAGATCACATGGCCAATGAGTACACGTGTTATGCAAATGTAGAAATCCTCGTGGGCTAGGGCTCATTTTCCAAAGTCAATTTTCATATAGATGCATTGCATGTGCATGGCCATGGTGGGCCAAATGCGGGCCGAGCAGGACCCGACCCTATGTAAAGCATATAGTGGTAGATCACTGTTATAAAGCGACCCTCTGTATATCCTTTCGAAATTGACTTCTCCATTCAATTGTCTGTATTTCAGGAAAACCATTGGAGAACATGGAAAATCACACCCACCAACCATGCCATTACTGCTTTCCTGTCTCTCGGATTTATGTAACCTACTAAACATCAATCTCGCAATTTTCGACTATTATCTATCTTATCTCTTTAACATCACAACTTTAGCTCTTTAATCATCACTTTCTTCATTATATATCTATAACACCCACATATTAATGAATATTTTTATCGATTCTTTTGCAATTTATCTGTTAAAATCCAAGAAATAACTTTTAACTAAAAACAGCACAGTTTTATTATGGGGTGATAAATTGATCCTTAAACTAATAGTTGCGTTCTTTATCTCAGAGGATAAAAATAAATTGCCCCTTAATATCTGTGATTAAACATTATCGGAAAAAAACAATTAAGAAACACAGAATACATAAACAATCAAACTCTTGTCATTTGTTGACAATTCTACCTTGCTTTCTTCATTCACATGATTGAAAAAAGTGGATCAAGACTTGTAAATTACACTATACATTTTGCTAAGTTTTCAGCTACTTCCCGTGAATCTAATTAAGACTTTTTTGAAATATCTCTAATCCCTATTTTCTAAATCAAACTATCAGCTTATTATTTTAATTAACCCTGTCTATTTATTCCTTGTTTCATTTAATTATAATATCCAAAGTAAAGTTTAAGCAATTAAAACCAAGTAAATTTTATTGCATTCCTTAAGGAGTGTGAAAGCGAAATTTAAATATGCCTTTTCGTGAGTTTAGGAAAAAAGAGACATATATTGAATTCTTATACTTAAAAGATCACAAAATTAGTATCAGTAATGAATAGTGTTTTTTTTTTTTCAATTTTACATTTATTAGTAATAAATGGTTAAATATACAATTAGGAACGTGCAACCTGACACGTGTCGTAATATGGTGCTCACTTGGATCGGGCTTTCCTCGCATCCAACGGCCAATATTCGATCAAATAAAGTACGTTCGTTTAGCAGCACCATTCAACACGAGAGATATAAAGGGGCTTCGTCTCCAGTTTTAGAAGTCAGGGATTGATCGCTCTTTCAACAGTCAACTTTTCAATTTATCAAAACCATGAGAGCTTCTCACATCCGAACCGGGTCGCTGCCGATCCAGAACCTGGTTTTCCACGGTCCACCTCGATGTTCTCTCTCGCGCCAAACCTCTTTGCCCGGCGACAAGAACCACGCGAAAATTTCCACGATTTCAATGCACTATTCCCACTTCAACGCCCGCAAGGACGCACCTCAGAACGGGATCAAAAGAGCCTCATCGGAAGGTGCCCCCGAGAATTTCGGCGTTCGCCGTAATCTGAACCGCACCGGATCCTACTCGCCCCCGCCGATCATACCTCACGAAGAACAATTCTTCTACGACGCCAATTTACACAAGCCGAGCTACCTCGGGATCCTACGGGAGGATATGGAATCCGGAGGCGGCGACGGTGACGATCACGGCGATGCGACTGTCACAGGCGGAAACGATGGCGAGAGGATGAAAATAGATGCGTACTACGAAGAGATGTTGAAGTCGAACCCGACAGACGCGCTTCTGCTGAGGAACTACGGCAAATTCCTCCACGAGGTGCGTGAAACATTCCGCAAACGAAGCACGATCTTTGATTCATTCAATGAAAAGAAAGAGTCAGCGATTTTAATTTTAACGGATGATGCAGGTGGAGAAAGACGCGACGAGAGCAGAGGAATATTACGGAAGAGCGATTCTCGCGAACCCTAGCGATGGCGAATTGCTTTCGCTGTACGGATCGCTAATATGGGAAACGCAGCGAGACAAAGCGAGGGCCAAATCTTACTTGGACCAAGCCATTCATGTCGCTCCTAATGATTGGTATAATCTTAATCTCACATTTTCGCCATAGCCAAACAGAGCATAACGAAAATAACAATAATAATAATAATGATAACAATTAATAATTGTTTTATTTTATGCTCAGCACTGTGCTGGGATCGTACGCGCACTTCATGTGGGAAGCAGAGGAGGAGGAGGAGGAAGAGGAACTTAACGGAGGTATGACGGAGAAAACGGGGACGGAGATGATCGCTGTTATATAATTAAGGGTGCCACCTGTTTGTTAGTATATATATTCCTAACTAGAGTTTAATGTGAAGGTTACGTTACAGGAAAACAATAAATGGTGTGGTTGTTTTGATCTATCAGACTACACTAGAAGATCTAGAAGATGAGAGACTGAACTGAAAGAGACACCTCGCTCAGTCTTTTTCGTTCTAATGTAACATGTAACTTGTTTGTACATGTAATTATTTGCGGTATTTTCTTAACATTTATCTTATTAAGTGTATGCAGTTTTTAAATTTTGTTCATAAGCTGCAAATTTTTGTTATCAAATCTTGCTGGCTGATTAATTAATTGCATCGATTGTTGATTTCATAAGCCTAAATAATATGTAGCTTCTATGTTAAAATTTGTTATCTGAACTGTTATTGAATGTAGTGATTCTCTTTGTGTGATGTGCTTGAGATAAGTGTGTCTCACAAAAGAAGGTGATAAATTACTAACTTATTGGTCGAGCTTCTGTGGCTGAGTTTCTCAACTGAACTTCTTCTTTTTTGGCTAAACTTCACAGTCAAATTTCCTTCTGATAATCGAATTTCAACTTCCTTCTGATGATCGAATTTCTCAGCCGAGCTTCGTTAATTTAAATGACGTAATGAAAAACAATTAAATTTAAGAAAATAAAAACCTAGTTAAACATAAAAAAGAAGTAAAAACCATGTTAAACAAATGAAAAAAATAAAAATAAAGAACACAATAGTATTTAAGTGTATTGATAACTTAGAATAAAGCAATATAATTTAATTTAATGTTCATTGTAATGAAAAGTGTTGATAAAAATAAAACAAAAAAAGTAAACGTGATTTTAGTATTTTGGAATCCTTTATATCTTTATCTTTATTATATTTTTCTCCAAATTTTAAAAATAAATAAATATACTTTTTTTATTCAACCACATTATTAAATATAGTTTTAACATTTAAGAATAATGTGATATATATCTTTTTTTTTTCATCAACTTCAAAAATAAATAAATATAATTCTTTTATTCAAATAACATTACCTTTTTTTTAATTTTTAAATAGTGTTGTTGGCTTGTTTACGTAATTTTATACGTTCTAATACCAATGTTAACTTCAAACTTCGTTTTAACACACTTCTTGGTTCTCGGTGTTCCTCTTTATAAATAGCAGCTGCATGAGTTTCCTTTGAGCATCGCTTGATGTTTGCCTAGTCCTCTCCCAAAGAAAAAGTCATACATAGTTTTGTTGAGTTGCAAAGATGTTTTCGGGTATTTCTGGTTTGATCCAGAAGGGGCACAAGATAAAGGGGACAGTAGTGTTGATGCGAAAGAATGTGTTGGACGTTAACAGCGTAACCAGTGTTGGAGGCATTATTGGTCAAGGTCTCGACCTTCTTGGTTCCACCGTCGATAATCTCACTGCCTTCTTGGGTCGATCAGTTTCTCTCCAACTTATCAGTGCCACCAAACCAGATGGTTCCTTTCTTCTTCTTTTTCTTTTCACTTCATATATATCACTATACTTTCTTTATTCTTTTCTCTCTCTTTTCTTTATCTTTAATGGAGTCCAAGAAAAAGTGAAACGAAAACATGGTAAAACGGCTTCATTGATTTTTCTTGTTTTCTTTTCTTTTTGGTTATAGCCAACGGAAAGGGGAAGCTTGGAAAGGCTACCTTTTTGGAAGGTATCATCACTTCACTGCCAACTTTGGGAGCAGGCCAAGCTGCATTCAAAATTCATTTTGAATGGGACGATGAGATGGGAATTCCTGGAGCATTTTACATCAAGAATTTCATGCANACTGAGTTCTTCCTTGTGAGTTTGACTCTTGAAGACNTTCCAAACCATGGAAGCCTCCACTTTCTTTGCAACTCCTGGATATACAATGCCAAACACTTCAAAAATGATCGCATCTTCTTTGTCAATCAGGTCAAGTATTGCTTACCACCCACTCTATACACTTTTTAAGTCGTCAAGAACTTTGATGAAAAGATGAAGCTAACAGCGTTATATATATTGCAGACATATCTTCCAAGCGAAACACCGGCTCCACTGGTGAAGTATAGAGAAGAAGAGTTAGTTAATTTGAGAGGAGATGGAACGGGAGAACGTAGAGAGTGGGAGAGGGTCTATGACTATGATGTCTACAATGATTTAGGTGATCCAGATAAGGGTGAAAATCATGCGCGTCCTATTCTTGGAGGGTCTGACACCTTGCCTTATCCTCGTAGGGTGAGAACTGGTAGAAGACCAACAAGGAAAGGTTTGGCTTTTATTTCTACACTTGACCATCCTAGAATGATCCTTATCGTGAATATTTGAGCTAGCCATGTCGGATGAATGTTGTTTATCGTTTAGAAATTAGAAGCACTTATTTTAAGATTGAATATTTATGTTTTGCCGCTGATAAATTCTGGTGTTTTGATGAAACAGATCCAAAAAGTGAGAGTATAGGAGCTCTGATATTTATCTTCCAAGAGATGAAGATTTTGGACACTTGAAGTCATCAGACTTTTTGACTTATGGGCTGAATTCTGTATCTCAATTTTCTTCCAGCATTGGAATATGCTTTTGATTTGAATTTCACACCCAATGAGTTTGATAGCTTTGATGATGTTCATAGACTCTATTCAGGTGGAATTAAGCTTCCAACAGATGTAATTAACAAGATAAGTCCATTACCCGTTCTCAAAGAAATCTTCAGGACTGATGGCAAACCACAAGGTTATATTTTCTGATTTTCTTATATTTATTCTATATTTACCATTTCAGGATTTCCTTCCACGAAGCAAGCTAGATAGCCAAGTCTACGGTGATCATACCAGTAAAATTACCAAAGAACACCTGGAGCCTAATTTAGAAGGGCTCACTGTAGACGAGGTACATAATATGATAAAATTGTTTCTTAATAAAAGTTTATTTGATGTTTTTTTAATGATAACGAGTACAATATATTTGGTTGGAAAGGCAATTCAAAACAAGAGATTGTTCATACTTGATCATCACGACTCAATCATGCCATATTTAAGGCGAATAAATGCAACATCCAACAAGGCTTATGCCACCAGAACCATCCTTTTCCTGAAAAACGACAAAACTTTAAGGCCACTTGCCATAGAACTGAGTTTGCCACATCCCGGGGATGATAAATCAGGTGTTGTTAGTCAAGTTTTTCTGCCTACAGATGAAGGTGTTGAAAGTTCTATCTGGCTTCTAGCAAAGGCCTATGTAATAGTGAATGACTCCAGCTATCATCAACTGGTCAACCACTGGTATAAATTTTCTCACCAAAATCATTTAAAAGCTATTCAATTCAATCCAAATATATCTATGGAATGATTATTAACAACTTCTCATGGATTGTATATTAGGTTAAACACACATGCAGTTATTGAGCCATTCGTCATAGCAACAAACAGGCATCTCAGTGTTGTTCATCCTATATATAAACTCCTGCACCCTCACTATCGTGACACCATGAACATAAATGCCCTTGCTCGGGGATCTCTTGTCAATGACGGTGGAGTTATAGAGAAAACCTTTTTATGGGGAAGGTATTCTATGGAAATGTCTGCTACGATTTACAAGGATTGGGTTTTTACAGATCAAGCATTGCCAGCTGATCTTATAAAAAGGTGATTCATTTGCATCCTGGTTTAGTTTATTGCTAACAGAAGCTGAAAAGATAATTAATCTCATGATGTTATATCTGTAAATTGTGATATAGAGGAATAGCAACTGAGGATCCAGAGTGCCCTCATGGTCTTCGTCTCTTCATAGAGGACTACCCTTATGCTGTTGATGGACTTGAGATATGGGATGCTATCAAGACATGGGTTCATGAATATGTTTTATTGTACTACAAATCAGANGAGACACTGAAAGANGATCCTGAGCTCCAAGCTTGGTGGAAAGAACTGGTAGAGGTGGGTCATGGTGACAAGAAAAACGAACCATGGTGGCCTAAGATGCAGACTCGTGAAGAGCTAGTTGAAGCTTGCAGTATTGTGATATGGACAGCTTCAGCACTGCATGCAGCTGTTAATTTTGGACAATACCCTTATGGAGGTTTGATCTTAAATCGTCCAACTATCAGTAGGCGATTGATGCCCGAAAAGGGTTCTGCTGAATATGAGGAGCTGAAGAAGAGCCCTGAGAAGGCTCTCTTGAGGACCATTACACCAAAGTTTCAGACCCTTATTGACCTTTNNGTNATAGAAATATTGTCAAGGCATGCTTCTGATGAGATCTATTTGGGTGAAAGGGACAATCCAAATTGGACATCTGATACAAGGGCCTTGGAGGCTTTCAAAAGGTTTGGGAAGAANCTCTCAGAAATTGAGAAGAAACTCTCAGAGAGAAACAATGATGNGAAACTGAGAAACCGCCATGGACCTGTTCAGATGCCTTATACTCTGCTCTTCCCTTCAAGTGATGAAGGCTTAACTTTCAGAGGAATTCCCAACAGTATATCTATCTGAAGACAAGGAATCCGAATCCTTCTTCCAAAGCTACTCTATTGTTTAATAAAGTCTTTCGTGTTCGATCTTAATAAAACCAAATGTTGTGCTTTTAAGGTGTTTTCAAACAATAAAGCCAGAGTTACTGCTTCTTGCAAAATGGCTGGCTACTCTTGTAATATGGAACAAAAGTAAAAGATAGGTTTCACAAAATCCATGATGTTTGGACTTTAATGTTTTATGGATGAACTGCTCAAATTAGAATTCTGCATGAGAAACGTAAAATTTAAAAAAAAAAAAAAAAAAAACAGAAGGGGCATTCCGAGAATCGAACTCGGGACCTCTCGCACCCAAAGCGAGAATCATACCACTAGACCAAATGCCCAGGGTTTGTTCTTGTGGTTTAAAAATTGTATTTATTTGTTTATTTTGTTTTTGGGCTTTGCTTCCCGTTGGAGTTAGTTAATCTAGGTGTGTAAATGTATTTTTTTTTTATTGTTATGGTAATTCAGGGTACAATTTTGCATTCTCACATTAACCATAACTAAGAAAAAAAAATACAATCATTCGTATGTCCATATTATTTTTATGAAATAAAGGAAAAAAATAACATAATTAAGAAAAATAGTTATACATTTTTTTATCTATAGTTATTATAATGATTATTACACTAAAAAAACATTTACCGTAATATTAGAATGCAATCTCAAAGTTAAAATGGATGGAATAATATTTAATTTTTCCTCACATACAGAATTTTTTAATTTAAGAAAAGTTAAAATATACTAAAATCGAGATGTTCTCCGTTCATATTGTTTAAAATTTATAAATATTATGTTTTAATATAAGAATTTAAATTTATGAATTTTTAAATTTATCGTTTGGATATATTATTTTAATTACTATTAAATATCAAAGTTATTATCCGATAATAATAGTGATATTAAAAATCGTGATTAGAGTCGTGAAATAGATATTTCTTTATTAATTTGTTTTTATATTTAGCTGTTTTATTTTTATATTCAATTATTTTAGTTGTTGAATATTTAATCATAAATTACCAATATTTATGAGTACAATTATAGAATATTATGACACAATATTTATCTTTTTTGTTTGTGTTGTTATATTTTATGTTTGTTAAGTGGTGATTTATGTTGGGATAAGTAGGATTATTTTTTTATTTGCATCATTATATATAGAATTATTAAAACACGGAATTGGATTATTTTCCGGTTTTCATAACGATAGAATTAAATCTCTTGCCTTACTCAAATTCCCATTTTTAATACCCAAATTTTACCCCACATTTCTACAAACAGTTTCAATGCATCTTAGCTGCACAGGTTATTAGAATATCCAGAGATCATGGAATTGTACACAACAATATCCTTATCACTATAGCTTTTTGTTTGCATTGTTATACTGTGTTTGTTAATGGTAGGAGTTCAATCTATAATTGATGATTGGTCTTGAGGATTGGATTCTAAGAATACGAAGTAAGATCATTTTTCTGGTTTGCATCAGAATAGAATTACGCAAACACAACTTTCCTTATTACAATAACAAATACAAGTAGGAACTCGAAATACATAGTTAAACATAAACCAGCATTGATGAAGGAATTATATTCCCTCCATATGACATTTATTTAAAAGCTAGGAAGCTGAACAACCGTAGAATCCTTAGATAGAAATACTATTGGGGATTCCTCTGAAGGTCAATCCCTCCTCACTGGAAGGAAAGAGAAGAGTGTAAGGCATTTTAGCAGGTCCAGTGCGGTTTCTCAATGTCTCATCATTGTTTTTCTGTACAAGCTTTTGTTCAATTTCAGCAAGCTTCTTTCCGAACCTCTTAAAGGCCTCCAATGGCCCTGCATCTGAAGTCCAAAAGTCACCACCATCTCTCTCTCCAAGGTAGAACTCATCAGATGCATGCCTTGACAATATCTCTATAACTGTAAGGTCAATCAGGGTCTCTTTCTTACCAGTAATAGTTCTCAAAAACTCCTTCTCTGGATTCTTAGCCAATGCCTCATATTCAGCAGACCCTTTCTCAGGCATGAATCTTCTGCTAATGGTTGGCCTGTTCAGGATTAAACCACCGTATGGATATTGTCCGAAGTTAACAGCTGCATGAAGGGCTGAAGATATCCAAATGAGGGTAGTGGAGACGTCAACCAACTCTCCACGTGTTTGCAACTTTGGCCACCATGGCTTATCTTTCAGATCACCATGACCCACCTGAACAAGTTCTTTCCACCAAGCTTGAAGTTCAGGGTCTTTTTGAAGTACCTCATCTGACTTGTAATAGAATGCCACATACTCTTCCACCCACGACTTGATGGCTGCCCATATCTCCAGCCCATCAGAAGCATAAGGATAATCCTCAATCAAAAGCTTAACACCGTGGGGAGCAGATGCATCTTTAACTGCAACTCCTCTGACCACCCAAATAACATTAGTTAGCATCACAATCATATAAATCTTGAGACCTTTTACTTTTTAAAAACCTTTAAAATATTGCTTACCTCTTGAGAAGATCATTGGGTAATGCTTGATCAACGAAAGACCAGTCCTTGTATATCACAGCAGACATTTCCAAAGAGTACCTACTCCACAAGAATGTTTTCTCGATGATACCATCTGCGTTGACCAAGGACTTGCGGGCCAGTGAATTGATGTTCATGGTATCACGGTAGTGAGGAAACAGGAGCTTGTAAACAGGGTGAACCACACTCAATTGCCTGTTCGTTGCTATGACGAAAGGCTCAACAACTGCATGAGTGCTTAGCCTGTCATCCATGTTACTACGTTAATAATTTATTCATAAATACATAGACAAAATTAACTCCAATGTGAATCAATAACATCATACCAATGGCTGATGATTTGATGGTAGCACGAGTCATTGATAACAACATAAGCCTTTGCCAGTAACCAAATGTAAGCTTCCACTCCCTCGTATGCAGGCACATAGACTTCACTGATAGGACCGAATTCGTCACCCTGACCATGTGGCTTACTTAACTCGATGGCCAATGGTGTCAGTGTTCCATCCTCTTTCAAGAAAAATATGGTTCTCGTAGCATAAGTCTTTGTGGTAGATGAATTTATTTTCCTCAAATATGGAATGAGATAGTCATGGTGATCTAAGATGAACAACTTATTGTTCTCGATAGCCTGTTCAACCAAGTATAATTAATTAATTGCTAAGAAAATCAGAAACCAAACTGACACAAAGCAATAGCAGAAACGTTGATGTGAATTAATTTTAATGTGCAATTTTACCTGCTCAACAGTGAGCCCTCCTAATTGAGGCTCCAAATGCTCTTTCTTTATTATAGAGGTATGGTCACCAAAGGCTTGAGTGTCTAGCTTGCTACTTGGTGGGAATTCCTAGAATAAATTTAAAACACGATGAGTAACCTCAAATTTGGCAGGAAAACCTTTTTTGTTACATTTAGTTTTTAACCAATCAACTTTGAAATTAAGTTTACCTTAAGAATCTTAATGACATTAGGATTGACTCCAGCAATGGTTTCTCTTGCAAATTCTTCATCAGTCATCCATGCAGACTTATCCACTGCATCAAATAAGAATAGTTCAAAAGTCCATCCACGTCATTGAATAAAAAAAAGAGGTACATTGCTAATAAAGATGTCATTATTCTTCTTATTTAACATGTGTAGCCTACCTTGCATGACTTTAGGTGGTGGATACTTGAGAAACTGTTCACCATCACTTCGAAAAAGTTCCTTGACAATTGGTATGGGAGCGTATTTGCTGAGAAAGTTTGTGGGCAATGTAACTCCACCTTCATAAAGCTTGCGCACTTCAGCGAAATTATCAAACTCAAGACTCAGAATATTTCCATCGAATGCATCAGTCAAGACTGGTAACACATCTTGGGATACCGATTTCAATGCATAAGCGAGAAAATCGGATGACTTCAAGTGACCAAACGCTTCGTCTCTTGGAAGGTAAACAAAGTCGCTAGGCTTCTCACTGTTAGGATCTGTGGAGACAAACACATATTACGTCTTAGGTCTAAAGCAAAGCATGAAAAGTATATAATACATTACAACAAAAAATGAATAAAGTGGGTAACCTTTTTTAGTTTTGGGTCTTCCAGTTCTTCCTCTACGAGGGTAAGGCAAAGTAGAACCTCCAAGAACAGGGCGAGCATAGGCTTCACTTTTATCTGGGTTGCCCAAGTCATTGTAGACATCATAATCATAAATTCTATCCCATTCCTTTCGTTCTCCAGTTCCATCGCCTCTTACAACCTTCAATTCTTCTTCTCTGTACTTCACAAGTGGGGCTGGTGTCTCGCTAGGAAGATACGTCTGCATTGTTATATGATCAATAAGTTGGTTTATCTATATGGTCTCTGAAAGATGAAGAAGAAGAAAGAAGTAAATGAAGTAGCTTACGTTGTTGGCAAAGAAAATACGAGGAGTTTTGTATTTAGTATTATTGTAAACCCAGGAGTTGCAGATGAAGTGAATGGTTCCGTGGTTAGGAATGTCTTCGAGAGTGAGAGATTTGAGGTAGAACTCATTTTGCATGAAATTCTTAATGTAAAATGCGCCGGGAATTCCGAAGTCACTGTCCCATTCAAAATTAACATCGTATGCTTCTTCACTCGCTCCCAACGTTGGCAATGATATCTGTCCTCTTAACTTCGTAGTTGTTCCAACTTTTCCTTTCCCTTGTCCTATATCAAATTTCACATTTTCAATTTCATTCTCACATAAATCTTACATAAAAAATTAATAAATAATCTTATTCAATTTATTCATCACTAAAAAAATTATTATTATACTTTATTGTATGTAGTATGTATCAATATCCTTTTGTTGGCATAACAAAAATTGTTACGTTTGTTTCTATTTGAAAAGCCATTGACCCAATGAAGGATAAATTATTACGCATTTAATAATAACATATATTATATTGGTTACGAGATCGGCCAAGAAAAGTTAACACATAATCATAAGTTTGGTTACTATTAAAAGAATCCATTTGCCTAATGAAAGATAAATTATTATATTATAAACATACATGATTGATGTATGGTATGAGAAAGTCAATACATCCAAAAATATGAACTAGCTTCAAACTGAGCAGTGTAAAGTAATTATTTTTGAAGTCTTGAGAATGCGATCATGGACAGTTTGTGATTAAAGATGGAAATAACGTAATTAGAGTAAATATGATAATTGAAAGATGTTTAGAGTGTGTGAAGTGAGTGAGTTACCATCAGCCTTGGTGGAACTGATGAGCTGGATGGAGATGGAGGTGGCGAAAGCAGTGACGGCGTCGACAAGAGTGCCGGCGAAATCGAAGACGTTGTCGATGACGCTGGCAGGGTTGAGGATGCTGTTGATGTCCAAAACATTCTTTCGCATAAGCACCACAGTGCCCTTTATCTTCTGCTTGTTTCCTCCGAAAATTCCTCCCAACATCTTTTTCTTTTCTGTTTTTTTCAATCAAACACTGTTCTTCTTCTTCTTGGATTAATGAAGAACACAGCCAAACCACTCCTTCTATTTATACACATCCAACTCTCTAACATACCAAACATGTGTTTTTTTTTTTATTGTTTTCCCCCATTCAAATCACGATTCAGCCATGTGGCGGACTTAACAACCTTCATAAACCAGTTTAATTAGCATTATTAACTCAACTTCACTCTTTTAATCTTAATCTTATACTAATCTTTCTCTTCTTTAATTTATATATACTGTTCCCTTTTATTCCATCTATGTAAAAAGTACCATCATTACCTGTGGGAATCGTTTCTTCCCATGCACAGGTTCCTGTTCAAGATTTTAACCACATTTTTTATTTTTTATTTTTTTTAGAACCAATCTAATCCAAAAATATTTTAATATAATCAGATTGGATCTTCTTTTTTTTACTCCAAATCGATGCTGATTAATAATTATTATTAACTTATTCACAAATTTTAATAATGATTAATTGTTGTCAATTATTCATCGTGTTTAATGATAATTTGTTTGTATACGAGCTGATAACTAATTTTATAATTTTATATTATACATGGCTTAGGCTATAAACTGGATAAGCTGAATTAATAATAGTTTATGTTTGTTCTAATTTGTATTGAGGCACGTGCTTTATTACAACTTATTTATTATCTTATTACATGTAGACTATTTTGGTCATATGCGTATGACTATTAAAGTATTCTGGTAAACTTTTACGTACGTATTCATTTTAATAAGATTTTTTCTTAATTTATTGAAAAAATTATTTCTTCTCCTATAGTTTAAAAATTCAAATTTAAATATATTTTTCATCTTCGATCTTTATTTAATGATAAAACTATGAAACAAAATTCTAAATTTTAAAATAGAAAATATCCCACATGGAATAATTAATCCTATTAATATTATTTTAACGAATTTAAGGTCGCATTTTATATTCTAATATATATATCGCAATAAAAGGAGGGAGTTTGGAAGATAACACTCTTACTGTCATAACTTTTACAATATAAATAGTTAAGATTCCACCTCATTGATCGGCCCATATGCAAATATTTTAATAATCATTTTCTAAAAAAGAAAAAAGAGTAAATTTAGAAAATAAAATTAGAATATATATATATATATATATATATATATATATATATATATATATATTTATTGAGAGTTAAGCTTTAATTTAATTAATAATATATTTAAAAGTATGTGACTTAGTTTTACATTTTATTAGAGAGTAATAATTATGTTTAAGTTGAGAGATAGAAAAGGAGGTTAACTTAATGACTCAATGATGTGTAAATAACGAGGAGATGATTCTTTTTATTGTAGAATACAATCTCCAACCTTCTTCACTTTCCAAAAACCTAAAACAATATTATTTTCTCTTTTGAAAAAAATTCAACCTAGAGACTCTAAGAGATAATATAGAACATTAACATTGAAATTTTTTACTCTAGGTAGGTTTAATAACATGTTTGGTAACATTTCATCTAATAAATATATTATTATTAATTATCTAATAAGAGTTTAAATATATAAGTATTATTTAAGACAAAAATAACTTCAAACTTTCATATATGTTTAACATTCATTCATTAACTTATTTCTCAACCCAACTAGTGACCTCGTGCCATTAATAATTGATATCATATTATTATAAATATTACTTGACTTTACACCGGAACATTTTGGCGTCCAGAACCCAATTTGCTCCTCTCACCGGTCGTTCGCCTCTTCACTTCTTCGCACCTGTCTGTCTGTTCCTTCAAATCCAATCAAAGGGGAGGAGGTGTACCTACTAAAGGCACTACGATGCTAAAGTCAGTTAAATGTCCGATCGGTTCTTGTGAGTTCTGTATTAAATGCACAATAAATGAATCTACTTACCCGGTACCCTTGACTTGTATTTATAGTATTGGATATGGGCTTAATATTAAGGTGGTCTTAACCAGGGCTCAATCTCAGCCCAATCACCTTAATCATGCAATTACCTTAATTAAACTGGCTCTACCTTGATCTTCTGGACTGTCTGTTCCTAACCATCCGGTTGCTCCCATCTAAGATGACCGACCGCTATATCCGCTCAAGTGTCTTTCACGGATCAATTTTTGTCTCAAGAGACTGGTCATCCTACCTGTTTGGTAGTCCCTAGTACAACTCGATCTTTGTCTCAAGAGACCGGTCGTCCTACCTATTCAGTAGTTCCTAGTACAATATGGAATGAAAAGTGTGCAGTGGATTGATGCTATATGCTTGAATTTTACTTAAGAATATGTTAAATTAAGTTGTTGATTTTAATAAGTTCAAAATTGATCACTGTAAAGAAAATGTAAAAATCAACAATAGAATTTTATCAATGAAAAATAAAAAACTGTCAATTAAACATAATTTCTTAATAGATTTTACCGATAGATTTTCTTTATAGATTTTAAAAAATTTAGTTATTAATGAAAATATTAGTTAATAATATCAATAAATTAAAATTTTTATTACTAATAAAAATATTTTATCTGACAATATATATATATATATCTATAAAATCTGTTAACAATTTAAAATATTTATTTTTAACAAATATTGTTGTCAAAATAAAATATATCGATAAATAAATATCAAATGTATTACATTAATTAGGTTTTAATCATCTCATGATCAAATTTATTACTCAATTGGTCAATAATTAATTTTTAAAAAAATATATATGGATAATGATTTTTTTAATCTATAAATAAGTTCATCAATAATTTAATTTTTTTTAAATTTATCGGTAAATTTATTAATATACTCAAATTTATTAAAATTTGGTAATGAATTTAGAATATTCTTGTTACTTTTTATATTGAAAGATTGAATGGTATTTAATTTGGTGATAACTTAAGTTTTGTAAGGACACTTCTAGGAAATTAATTAAATTTTTTACTTTTATAATATCTTATTGTAAATTTATCATTTTACATTGCTTTTACAAATAATTGAGAAAAAAAGCCCTGTAAAGATAGATTATTTCCTTCAGTTAAAAAAATTTAAATTTATTGAATTGTTCTTATAATTTAAGTAAATATGTTAATAAAGAATTACTCGAGAGTTCAAACACATATTAAAAATCAATCTTTCTTTAAAGAAAGGTTATTATTACAAAAATATGATTTAGAAATTAATGCTTTCATTTCATCATATTTATATATCACTATATGTTCTAATTTATAATATCAATCTTTTTTTAGTGTCCTAATGAAGGAAAAGTTATATATGTTGCAATTGAATACCATAATACTTTCATTTTGTTTTTAATGGTTATATTAAACTTTTAAGCTAAGGAGATATATTAAACTTTTAAACCAATTTAGAACATATTAGATTAGAAATTCATAAGACATATCATCCACTTATTTATTATAAACTCATCTTATTAATATGAGATTTTCAACAAATTTACTTTCATCTTATTATATATGAAATAATTAATCATAATTTTTTGAAGTGATAATAACGTCAATGTTTTAATTATTATTTTAATAATATTTTATAATTGAGAAATTATTCACAAATTAGTAGTTCTAAATTAAAATTTTAGAAATAAACTAATTCGTGGAAGTAAGAATATTTAATTAAAAAAATTATCAAGTGTTTCGGATTATATATGTTTTGATATTTCTCTCGTCCTTAAGAATTTATATTAAAATGATCAAATATACTAATTTATATCAGAGTTTTTTTTTTTTTATAATCATATTTAGACATTTTTTTTTACAACATTTAGACATTGATTATGTGTCAATCTTTGATTGGTCAAAAATTACTCCACAATAATATTTATGATTATTATTATTGATTGTGGAGTAATTTTTAACCAATCACATATTGACAAAAAATGTTCAAATGTTGTCAAAAAAAAGTTGTCTAAATATCATTATTTTTTTTTCCCTCTTATAACCTCTAATCGTTGGTTTGACTGGTTTTGCCCTTCTTTCATGTATTTCTTTTGGCGTGATTTATCATGAAGGTTGGTTAATTGAGTAATTTGCTAAAAATAGTTTAAGGAACATGGAGACCTAGCAATTATTGCTTTCTATAATTTTAGTAAAATAACATTGGAGGAGTTGATTGAATTTTGTTATTAGTTGTTCTATTTAAAAGCCAAATATGCTTTTTATAATTAAAAGATTAAAATAATTTTATTTTCCTCAAAAATTAATATATCTATATAGATGAAAACAGAATCAGATGTATGATTTTTCATTATTTTATAATGATTAAAAAGTATTATATTCAATAATTTATTATAGGTAAAGTGGCTATACGTTTACTAGTAATAACAAAAAATATGGTGTTCCTTTATCACGCGATGAATAATTAGTATAAAAGAATATCTATTATTAAATTTTAATTTATATTATATTTTTTGTAATTTTATTTTAAAAATTTATAAAATACTTTTTAAAATATTTGTAGATATTTATATATACATTTACAAGTTTTTAAATATCTGTGAGTATTCCTTAAATAGTTACTTAAGGAATAATAGAGTGAGTGAAGGATACATTTTTGTTTGGCTGTAAATAGAAACTATTTTGGTCGACCAGTTATGCAGCGTAATGTTTCTGTTTGGGTGTGACTTTACGTGGCTCGCCGTCACCGAATTCTGTAATTATTGATAATTCCAATAATTAAAACGTTTAAATAAATAAAAAAATTATACTGATATCTTAAAAGATAAATAGTTTACTTTAATTTAATCCTTATTTTTAATAATAAATTAATATTATCATTACTAACTCTCCTACACATTTTTTATAATAACTACTACAATAATTTCAAGATTATCTTTTATAAAATCATTTCAATCTAAGTCAAGTTGTCATCATTGTCTTGTCCTTCTTATTTTATTATTATTATTACTATTATTGTACCTTTATATCTGATTTTAAAATATGTTAGAAAATAGGCTGAAAGCATCGACGTCGAGATTTAAATACAGAAGATTTTTAAGCTTTGAGTGGGCCCACCATTTATTTTTATTTTTTTCTTAATTTCAAGAAATTTATTTGGCAAAATATTTTCTTGAGAAAATTAAATTACTAATATAAGTTAAAAATATAAAAAATAAAAAATAAAAAAATCTATCATAAGGGTCAGCAATGCGCTGTTATTGGTGGAGTTGTTGCTTTCACTTTATTTTATAGGAGAAAATAAAATCTAGTTTTATCCTAAAAAAGAACTTTTATATTCAAAAGATTAATGAATTGAAATAATTAAATATTAAAATAATATTGTTGTTGTTATTGATAATTGTTATGTTAAACTACTTGATCATACATCAACGATTTGGATTCTTTACAGGTAAGTGGATGAGTCCAACACATTATTGCGTGGACATGGCCAAAAAAAAAAGTTAGTTTGATTATTGTGATTGGTGAAAAGGAAACATGACAGCGACGGTGCAAATAGAAAGTCACCTACTAAGAAATTAGGGATAAAGTATAATAATAATAATAAACCTAACACGTGTCATGTGAATGGGAAAGTTATTGAAAATAGACAAGACAACCATGGACCCATCATGTGATGTTATACTATTTATTATCCAAACTCGTGATATTCGTGTCTATATTCTATATTGTATAGGTAGTACCAAACATAATATATTATTATTATATTCACCCTCGTGCTCCACGTTCAATTTTTTATTTTTTATTTTTTTAGTCCTCGTTATTATGTTATTTAATTATATAAACTTCGTTCGTATCAACAAATCATTTTTTATAATTCTTATTATTTAATAAGCATTATATGTATATATAAGACACCGAGGAAATAATTAGTTAACCTAAATATTGTGTTTTTTTATGTAAGAACGGAGGAATGCTATATTCACATCTCTAAAACAATGCAAGTTCTTTTATATTTAAACATAAGAGAAAGAAAATTGTAATTTTTTTATGATAAAAATATAATATGTTAAATTTGATGTATTAACTCATCGAAAATATGGTTAAATTTTAAAAAGATTTCACATTGGGAGGACAAATTGTCGATGAGAAGTTACATAAATAAAAATTATACTTTTAAACTTTTTCAAACAAAAAATTCATTTGACAACTCATTATAATGTTATATTTAAATTAGAAAAATAAAAGAAAGATAATTAAAACACAATTTTATGAAAGTATTTTTTTTTATAATGATATTTAGACAACATTTTTTTGACAACATTTGAATATTGATTACGTGTCAATCTGTGATTGGTCAAAAATTACTCTACAATCAATAATAATAATTATAAACATTATAGTGGAATAATTTTTGACCAATCACATATTGACACATAATCAATATTCAAATGTTGTCAAAATATGTTATCTAAATATCATATTTTTTTTATTGATATTTATATAAGCAAAGCAAGCAAAGCATGCGCGAATTTGCGATGCATTCATATCTATTTAACTTCGTCGACATTAATATACATTTATATTTTAAAAGGATGGACTCATATTTTCTAAAACATTTTAATTTATATCACATTTATTATATGTGATCTAAAACTTTTTTAACTTCATTTAATTTTTTCAAAATAAAGAATAAGAAATTGGTGTTAATATAACTGAAAATAAAATTATATATTGTGTTTTGTTTCTAACTTTTTATAAAATAATTTTTTATATAAAATATTTTTTTACTTTTATATAATTAAATTATAAATACAAATTTTTGAATATATAATTGTACTAAAATACTAAAAAATGATTTATCATATAAAATTATTTTAATTCTGAACTTATTCTGAAAATACTATAATTCAATTTACCATTAAATGTATACAAAATTATTTCATATGAATTATATTTTCTGTCTTTTATACTTTTATTGTCTTCTCACTCCACAATAAATGATAAAATACAACTGAAAATATTTAATAATTCATTCTTATAATAAGATGACGATAAAAATAGAATATTTTTTATAATAAAAACTTGTAATAAAAAAAGAAATTTTTCCTCGCATTATCAAAATAAAAATATTCTGTGTCAAAACAATAATATTCCTATTAAAATTTGATGATCCAAATTAAACCAACAAGACCCTAGATCGATTTGATAGTAATTTAATTTAGTTTGACAAAAAAAAATCGAGACCCACAAAAATCAACCACGTAGGAATGTGTTCGATTTGATTTTATCGTAACATAAACCAATCTATTTTATAGACATCTTAATTTACACGTGTATGACCGACTAAAGAAAGACAAAGATTAAAGAAAAAATATTAACTTATGTATTTGAAATTAAAATAAATTTAAAAATGGAATAAAAAAACTTACAAGAAAAAATAAAACTTTATCATTTTATTTACGGTGTTAATTGAAAACTTATGGAAGATATATATCCACAAGTAAAATAATAATCTAACAGTGATACAGAATTTAACTAATTGACTGTAATTAAAAAACATTTAATTTGATAGTGTAAAATTGCACTTTTAAATTATTTTACCATTGATGAAGCATTTTTATTTTTCAAATACTTACTTTAATTCTTTAATTTTTTTTTCACGTATCATATGTCAAAAATGTTGTTCAAGGAAACATTTATAATAATATTTTACTATTAAATTTTACAATTCAAGGAAACATTTATAAGATCCAATAATATTTTACTATTAAATTTTACATTGAACCAGATATGATCTTTATAGACATTTATTTCTTATTGTATTTTAAAATCTATAATTTTATGTTTTTTTTTTTATATTCTCTCTTAAATAAAACACAATTCTATTTGATGGATTTTCGTTAGACGAAGTTTCTAAGATAGATGAGATGCTATTTATATATATATATATATATATATATATATATATATATATATATATATATATATATATATATATATATAATTGATGTTGAGATGGATGACATGCTATTTTTTAGGTGATAAAACTTAATTGGATTACTTATATTTATATGCAAATAGATTGTGTATATGTATATACAAGATTTGGCCTTGAATGAGTCATCTTTATTAAGTAGTTTGAATGACCTTGATGAGTGATGTATGGAAACCCAGAGTAGTATCATGCCTTTAGTGGTGGTGATAAATGTAAAACTCACATTAATAGAGATATCCCAAACCATACTTAAACGGTAGAAAGCTCACGAAGACTTACATTTACCTTAATAGTATGTGTACATATTAATAACAAATGTTTTGTATTATCAATCATTTTGAGATAAACATCATAAACTAACTATCATTTTTAACCTTCATAATATCATACATTAAGCTTATTAAAATATAACATAAAAGAAAATATAGTTAGACTCTGTAATTTTGCTCAGCAAGAATGTCAACTCACTCAACGAGTAATTCTTAAAAGCCCACTCGCCTAGCGATTAGATAGCTTGAGGGGTAGTTTTCTAAGACGGAAGGGTAATTTTCTATGGTAAGTTTTGAGTTTCTTTCTTTTATGTTTTTGTGAGTAATGATTATATTGATAATTTAATATGTGTTTGGTATATTATATGAAATGTTTGAATAAGTTATGAATGAGCTTCTGATTAAATTAAAGTGTGGTTAAAAAGAATTTTTAAGGTGAAATTCTTATTGGTGGTTTTTAAGTATTATCATTATGAATGCAAAGAGTTCAGTTTTATGAATTATCCTAATACTTTAATAGTCATTCATTCTCAAGAAAAAAAAAAATTGATTACAGATTGACATATGTAGTGAGAGTAACAAGAGATTTTAGTCTAAATATGTAAAATGCAGTATAGACTAATCTTGTAAGTGTAGTATAATAAAAACCTAAAACTGAAAATAATTAATTCAACTATACTAAAGTATAGTTAACTGTACTTTTAATAAACTAAAAAAAATGAATTATTTAATATAATATTTAACTGTATTATTTAAGGGTTCAGTTTTGAAAAACTGAATTTATATCAGTTAAGTAATAAGTGAACTTAATATCTACCCATGTCTCTGCCCACACTCTAACAAATCAGATCAAATTAACTATCACCATTTCAATTAATTTGCGAAATTAAACCAAAAGTGACGCAGCTATTGAGAGTTTTTCAGGAGAGGTAATTCATAAAACAAAATCTTTAATGTAACACTATTTTATAATACTTTTTACAACACTGTTTTCCTTTACCATCTCAACTAACATTTCTATTGCTCACGTGTTTTTTTTTAGCAACTTTTATAAAACTTATATATATAAAAATACAATATTTTATTGGACAAAATAATTATTTAATCAAAATTAAAATTTTACATCAATCATGTAAAAATCATCTACAAACTGAACGTGAATTATGAAAACCAAAACTCAAATTTGGATATAAAACATTAGTGTCAAACCATCCATGTTTATCTATATTTTATACGGTTTATTATTCATAAAAACTTATACTTGATTGAGGGATTTTGTTTTCAATAGGAAAATGATATTTTAACACCAATTTTTTTGACGTCATTTTGATACTGTATATATGTTAAAGCGCGGTTAGACGATTTTAAATTAAAAAAAAACTTTAATTTTTTTTTTCCAAATATACTCTTATCTCAGTTTTTTTTTTTAATTTAAAATCATTGAATCACATTTTGATACGTATACAATGTCACAATTATATCAAAAATTAGTGTTAAAATATCATTTTCCTTTTCAACAGCATAACAACTTGGATATTTTAGCACTTAAAACTCATTAATCTTTCTCTCTCCCTGTCTGTAACGTCATGCAGCGAAATCAAGTGGTGAGAGAGAGGGAAATGGATCAACAAAAGCAAAACAGTTAACTGTACAAACTGCACTCAAAATATTATGAGTTTAGTTTTTATAACCTGAACTAGATAATAATATAATCAGTTTTTAATTAAAAATAGATTAGTTTTTTTAGTATAAAATAATATAGTTAATTCTAGTTTAGCATAGTTAAGTTATTTTTATCCACTACAGGAAAACTTTAATTTACCGAAGGATGATTACAGACGGCCTGCAGGCTTTCGGTAAATCTTAATTACCGAAGGCTTTTCCGAAGGTCATGTTAGGTGTACATTACCGAGGGGCTTTGGCCGTCTGTATTGGCATAGTGACTGTAGCGAAGGGATATGACCGTCGGTATGTTGCAAAGACTTAATAAAATAAAAGTTTGGGATTTCCCTCTCCCATGATGTTATTTTCGCGAAATTCTTGAGTGTTCTTCCCTAGCGTTTGCTCTGAAATGCAGAACCCCCAAATTTAACCACTGTTGTTCGTTCCACCCTTCTGCATTTTTGTGAAATTGGTGTTTGATAGTTGGGTGTTAGGTTTCTATTGTGGAAGGAGAGTGTCGGTGAGGAGGGTGGTGGTTGAGGCGAAG
>NC_028355.1:32351577-32352647 GCF_000741045.1 Vigna radiata var. radiata | reverse complement strand
TCAATATATGCAATTTGCTTCCGAGGGACCAATAATTTGAACTTTACACATGCCCCTTTTTTCTCTTTAGCCTCAATTATTATATGTTGCAAATGTAGGTTTTTGGAGGAAGACCCAGTGTTCAATTATTAGAAGCTGGTGCCAAATTTTGGAGGGGTTGCAATTTAGGAGAAGTTGAGCATCTGAAAAAGGTATGTAGTTAATGATATTTAATTGTATTGTTTCAAAGTCTTGTTATTGCTGCCTTAGGTTCATTTTTTTGCATGAACTCTGTTTGTTTATTTGTATGAACATGTTTTTTAATTTCTGCTTCTAGGTTCCTCTCTTGGGTTGTTTAGTTCCAATCCCTCTGTAATAGACACAATCACAATGCTCCAAACTTAATCTCACTCTCTCCCTTTCTCTCCAACATCCAAGAACACTTAAAATATGTGTTCCTGTTTGACAAAAAACACATAATACTAAAGTAGCCTAAGAAACTACAAAGACATTGTTCTAACAAGTTTAGAATAATAAAACCTAGCTAATAAAAATTGACACTACCAAAAGTACCTAAAACTCAAAATATGACAACCTAGAACCTAAAACTAGTAAGTAGAATAGGCTAAAAGTGCTAACACTACAAGAAATGCGTTGTTTTTTTGTGGATCCAAATGCATACATGAGCCTCGTCAGTTATTTTTGTGGATCCATGAGTGACATCTAGCAGGAACCTGATATACCCTGGTTAGTCCCCTCAATGTTACTTTTGAAACCTGTTTTTCAAAAGTTTCTGTAGGCCACCCCCCAAGATGCTACCACTAGCATGAGCCATCATAAAAACAGATTCAGTTTTCAACACTGCACCAAAAAACTTGGCATGATTTAGTGGTTTGAAACTCAACTTTGCACAGAAGTGGCTTAAACTCGAAATAAATCACTTCAGCAACTTTAATTAGTGATTTTAAACGTGTTCAAACTCAGAAATGAGTTAAAGACAGATTGATACTCAAATTCACCTTGTCACTTCCTAAGTTAACTCAAAATGTGATGGTTTAAGACACAACTCTGCACTTAGGCCAAGATAATAC
>NC_028355.1:32339597-32342547 GCF_000741045.1 Vigna radiata var. radiata | reverse complement strand
GAAGGCTTTTGGCCCTGGGTAATTACCGACGACTTCTGGCCCTGGGTAATTACCGAGGGTCAAAAGCCCTCGGTAAAAGTAGCGACGACTTATTTACCGAGGGCTTTTTGACCGTCGCCGGGCCCTCGGTAATTGGCCTTTAGCGACGGCTTGTGGCCTTTTCCGAGGGATTTTGGCCTTCAGTAATGTCCTTCGTTACTGTAGTGATCTAATCCTAATGAAATTAATTAATAATGATTCTACATAACAATAAAAGTCACTACAAGTGTATAATCCGTTATAATTCGACATTCATACTAAACTAGATAGTAAAGTCTAGGTTTTGACATGTTTAAAATATGTGTATTTTTTTATAATAAATATCTGTGTAACATTAATGTATATATATTGATTTATTTTGTATTACTATATTATCTTTATTTTTTTGTGTTATTTATTTAAGTGTTATTTTTTTGTAATAATTGTCTCTTCTCTTAGTATTACAATAACTAAAATAGCACAAATATACAGAAGATATTACAAAAATGATATCAAAGTTATTAAAAGCAGTATAAATAAAAGATAATTATAATTTATTTTTAACTTTTATCATGTCATAATATGTAACTAGAAATACTTCATACTTTTTATTAAATTAAAAAATAAAAATATTTTAATTTTATTAAAAAAATTCTAATTACAATAATACAATAAAAAGGCTTTCTATTTTTATGGTTAGATTTTTTAGAAACTAAAAAAAATAGTTAAATGAGAGAAATTCCAGTATTGTGCATCCAGCCATGAAAGAGTGGAAAAAATAGTTTTAAATATGATAATGATTGTTTCATTATTTTTTATAACATTTTAATAATTATAAACACTAATATAAATCAATTACATAATGCATATCTATAATATTCTCAAAATATCATTATTTTTTAAATATTTAAAGATGTAAGGAAAGAAATTGGAAGAATGAAATAAATGGAGCATTGTTCGTGTAACACTATATAGACAAACAGAAGAAGACAAAATGCAGTGTCAAAGGGTCGTGGTAAAAAAGTAAAGGAAAATAATATATGAATAACAACTTTTGACAACATTTTGACACGGGACACGTGTCAAAATGTGAATGGTCCACGTGGAAAAAAAATTAAAAATAAGAATGATGTGGAAATAAAATGGGGAAAAGTTTGAAAATGGGGAAGTTCATTTTCACATTTCAGAATTTGAATCTGAGGCAAGATGAGAGATAACCCAAGCTTAGAGAGAGAAAGTGAACCATAGAGTGAGTCTCGTTCCCTCCCACCCAGCCAACCTGCCTCTTCCAACAAATGTGCCGATGCAAGCGTGGTCCGTCGGAGTTCCGCGTGACGAAGTGGTGTCCGTTCCGGTGACCCGCGACGTTGCAAGCTTTGATTGGAACCGCCACCAACATTAAAGGTTGGTTTAGTTTGTTTAAATTTGTTAGGGCATTTATGTGTTGTTGTGTTTTTTGGGCATTTTTCAAAGTATGGTTTAGTGTGGGTTGAAATTGTGTAGAAGATTTAGTGGTTGATGGTGTTTTTAGGTGGAAAGTATGAAGTTTTTTTCTAATTTTTTTGACCATTTACTGGTTTAGTTCTTTCGACACAATTATTATGCCATTTATATACAATTCCATGTCCAAGGAACCATTTTTTGTAAAAACTCATGGTGCAGAAACTATAGTGGTAGCAAAGGAAAAATAAGTGGGGACTTCATGCAAATGTTTTGCACAACCAGGTCAACTACGTTGCAGGTACAACACTTGCACACTCCAAGCCAACCAAACTTATAAGTTTTTAATGTTTATTTCTGCAAATAAAAAATTTTATTGTTTCATTGATATGTTAAATAACATTATTTGTATGTTGGACTTTGTTTGATGTAGATATGATTGTGGAGTTATTGNTTTGAAATTTATGGAGTTGTGGGATGGTGTTGAGAAATACGAAGGCAACACAATGCCCACTTAAAGAACTGTAAGTTATACAAATTTTCATTATTGGGAGCTTTAATAGAAGATGTTGCATTTTATTGATATGTTGTGCATTTATCTCTTTGCAGGAGGAACTGCAACAGGTTAGGGAAAAGTGTGTCTGTGATTGGATCTTGGATGTGGACAATGTGTGGAGGGATGAAGTGTTGCAAGATTTAGGCCTTATGTAGATGTTGTTGAATAAGGATTTTTGCAATGCGATTGATGTTTTGCTTACAATATGTATTGATGTTGATTGTACATATTTGTTCTTAAGAATGTTGAAAGAAAAGTAGTTGTTACATTTATTGTTAATGAAATTTGAAAATTAGAATGATCAATGTTTAAAATGTTTGCACTGCAGTCGCACTAAATTTGGTTGTCAAGATTTATGAAATATTGTATATACATGGTTCTATGTAGAAAGAATAATGAAAATAAATTGGCTTAAGTGGTAATGACGAAAAGAAATTAGGCACACCAAAATGAGTTCCATGTACATAGTTGACCTTCCTATACAAAAAGTTCAACTAAATACCCACTTATATTACTTTTGGTACCAGTTCTGTTCCTGNACCATGACTCTTAGTAATTATGCTTCCTTTGCCACTTATTTGTTCATAAATTGTATAAAAATTGGTTCTAAATTACTTATAATTGGAAAAAACTATGAGAAAGAAATTAGGCACTCCAAAATGAGTTTCATGTACATAGTTGACCTTCCTGTGCAAAACGTTCAACCAAAGTACGCACTTATTTTGCCTTTGGTACCAGTTCTATTCCTGCACCATGACTCTTATTAATTATGCTTCATTTGCCACGTTTTTGTTCATAAATTGTAAAAAAATTGGTTCCAAATTACTTATAATCGGAAAAAATGATGAGAAAGAAATTAGGGACTCCAAAATGAGTTTCATGTACATAGTTGACCTTCCTGTGCAAAAAGTTCAACCGAAGTACCCACTTATTTTG